>NC_060122.1:80065320-80406320 GCF_021461395.2 Schistocerca americana | reverse complement strand
AGTGAATGTCATTCAACAGTTTCCGTCTGAGTTAGTCTCTATATAACTTTGTGTGATACTTCAGTGTCAAAAAGTTTTTAGAAAGCTCCTCCTTTGAAAGAAACAGAATTAAATTTATAATAAGGGTTCCACAACCCCTACCCCTCTTCGGTTTTCCACTTTACAATTATGCAGGTCTAAATTTCTTGCAGATTCGTTTTCTTGGTATTCTCAAGAATCAGTTTATTTCCAGTGGAAGTGTTTGCTGACGACATTCAGCTGTTATTTATCTTGTGTACTTTCAGAGAAATAGTTCAGTTCCCTGCTGTTCATATCAAGGCTCTAGAAATGACTAAAATACTACTTAAATCGTCTTTAGAGAGAGAGTCCTGAATGAAATTTTAGATAAAGTTTCTAATTCTGGAACTGAAGATCAGGGTGGTATCATGGAGTATGATTGAGATTGGGGAAGTAATGTGGACGTTGGAGGCAATGAAGATAATGCAGCCTCAGGTAGTCAGTCAGGAAGTGACTGTGACGAGGTATGTAAGGTGGTATGTAATCACACAGTACAGAGGTCTCTTGCAAATATAGTAAGGGGGCAGACATGAGAAACTCCAGCCGGTGTTTTCCATTCTTCTAGGGAGACGTTGATGTTACATTTTACACCTGATATCACGGACGTTATAGTGAAACATTCGAAGGAAGAGGCAATTAGGCTAAGCCGGCAGGGGTGGCCGAGTGGTTCTAGGCGCTACAGTCTCGAAACGCGCGACCGCTACGGTCGCAGGTTCGAATCATGCCTCGGGCATGGATGTGTGTGATGTCCTTAGGTAAGTTAGGTTTAAGTAGTTCTAATTTCAAGGGGACTGATGACCTCAGATGTTCAGTACCATAGTGCTCAGAGCCAGCCCCATTAGGCTACATGATATTTATACTAATCAGGAAGAATATTATGCCTTCATATGAGTACTGATACTTATACATGAGACGTTCATTAAATAATGCTGCAAACCATCGTCCACTTTCATCATAAATACATGTTTGAATAAAGCTCCTAATGTATCACCTCAATAAGATAGAAACAGTGAATAACAGAGGGAGAATGAATGAGAACAGTGGCGTATTAAATTTACAAAATAATAATAAGCTTTATAAAATCTTTAGCAATTACAACTAGCTGATAAACTTACACACAAATGACAAACACAAATCAGATAACGAATGGTATTTGACAGGCATCGCATACATTGGGGTGGAACCTATAGAAATTCTCCCCTGAAGTAATCACTTTTAGAGTACGAAATTGTTTACGAGAATCCATTGTGAAATTTAGCTGCATTCCAATGGAAACATCGACGATCTTCTGTACAGAAAACGAAGGTTCACCTGTTAACAGGGAGCTGTGAATATCATTTAACAACCCTACGCCGCTGCAGTCGTAATTTGCCCTTTCACCTCGACTCAGGCTGCAGCAGAAACCGGCGTGCTGTGGACAAGGAGCGATCGCTGCGGCAAATGTAATGATGTGACGCATCCACGAAAATATGTAAACTACGCGGAGTGGCGTTCTGATTATCAGAACGCGAGGAGCTTCCCAATCAGAGCGCTGAAATCCTGACAGATTTCAGTGTCAGGGGCACCCGTTTGCTGGTCTGATCAAACCAATTCGACTCACAGGCACGTTGGTGCCTGCTGCTGGAGTTGTCAGCCAGACGGCCGACTCAGGACGACTAAGTTCACCCTCGTGGCACGTGATTTGTCCGAGATTAGTTATGAATTAGTTAGACTGAAGGTACAGTTGGACACTACCACTGGCTCTTAGTACACCACGAGATACTGACCACAAGTGGCACCCACTAGGGAAAGACATGAAGTCATCCTCCATCGGAGGACCAGAACACGGCAGCCGCCCCCACATTGCACAAACCAATCGGTCTATTTTTTGCTCTTTGAATATCCCCTCTTCACTGTTCTGTTGGCCGGCGAACGAATCCAGACACAGAACTGGGTTACCATGCATGGGGAGCATGCCGCTACGTTGCATATCCCGAGAGAGAAGCCAATCAGCGATGCCATATCTTCGTTGCCTGAAAACAGAAGATTTTAAACTAGGGAAATATCGTTCTCGCGGTAAGCAAGGCCATGCTTTGGCAGAAAATACCTAGCTAGACAGAACCACAGTCGCTTATTTATGGAATGATCTAATCATTTTGGGTCGGTCGTTTCCAGTTTCGAAGAAAGACTATTAAGCTTCCCTGACAGTCGTTCCGAAATAGTACAAGTTTTTGCCATGCACTAAAAGGATCATCAAAGGAGGGATGGGGAGTTACAGTCCTACCTCCATTTGGGGTGAAGGGGGGTTATGGTCCTACATGACACATACACCAGCCACTTTGCTCATATCATCCCAGCTTAAAACATGAGAATGCACGGAATTCTATGATCATCCCACCATTTGCACAAAAGCTCAGTTTACAGCAGTCTCTCTCAAATGGCTTCTTCCTCCCATTTTCTGCCATAGGGCCTTCTTCTTCCGTGACAGTCTGGCGCCTGGCCCAGGAAAAATGTTTTTCAGATCGTTGCCGTATTATCTGACCCTAAGCAGGAGGACGAGTGTGCTTCTACCAGAAGTCCCTAAGCAGGTAAGAACCACTGAATACTGTTTCCCAGAGTTACCCTAATGGCCAAGTCACTGCGCTCAGCATTGATGGCCCCCAATTCATAATGTTCCCCGTTCTCGGTCACATCTGCTACGGCACCCCGATTACAAGCTCTCTACTGGTTATACACGAGAGCATTCTGCCCGCAGTTTCCTCATGTAGAAAAAGTCATTAACCACACATAGCAAATGTAGTACCAGGGAACGTTGAGAGTACACCCTAAAACATGAACGTTAATCTGAATGATAGTGTTGTTAAAGTGAGAGAATGGAGTGCCACCTCTCACTGTAACACACTTCTTTCTGGAAGTAGTTTGATTTTATTCAGGACTGCAATACACCATATTGTACTCCATTCTGCAAAACCCTATTTCTCAACACAATCTCTCTGGCATGCGACGGCCTTACGCCACGTTACTGGCAAGGTCTGTGTGCCTGTATCGCACCGCTTCACAGGTCGACATCGGAGCCAGTGTCTCAGTGCATCAATAACCTCGTCATTACCCACATTCAACTTCCCGCGGAGTGCGTTCTTCACTAGGCCAATCAGATGGAAGTCGAGATGTAGATTGGATGAGAAGGAACAGTCTAATGAAGTGTTGTGGACTCTTCGCGGATGCACATACTTGGGCGAGGCCTAATGTTGTCATGCAGAATGAGACGTTCGTTTGCATTTTTGTGGCGACGAGCACGCTGAGATGGTTTCTTCAATTTCATGAGGGTAGCGCAATACACTACAGAGTTGCTCGTTGCATCATGAGGAATGACACTAAACAGTATACCCCCCTTCAGAGTCCCTTAAGGCTGTCGTCATGACTTTACCACCTGGCATTGAACTTTTTCTCGGGAGAACGGGTGGTGGCGCCACTCCATGGACTGCCTTTATATTTCCGGTTCGAGGTGATTAATCAGTGTTTCATCGCCTCGCATGATGTTCGACAAAAAATTGCCACTATTAGCACCGTAATATGCAAGCATTTCTACAGAGATGGTCCTTTGTTGCTCTGTATGGTTTTCTGTTATGGGCGAGGAACTCAGCGAGTACCTTTCACTACTCCAACTGGTGCACGAATGTGTCGCTACTACCATCAGAGGCGTCCATCGGTGCACTGTGGTGTTTGTTCGACATCCGTCGATCACCCCGAGTGAGAGTGTCCACAGGTTTCAACAATGCAGGAGTCACCGCTGTGTGCTGCCATCCGGCACGCGAGAGATCGGACACGCCTGCGCTACCTTGTTGCGGTGATGACAGACGCCTCGCCCAACGACTCTCCGTGCTTTTGTTCACGTCCAAGTCTCCGTAGACATTCCAAAGGGCCTATGTACATATGCAATGTTCTGATTTTGCGCTAAAAGAAAATCAGTGACAGTTCTGTGTTTGGAACTCACCGCCGTTAAAGATGCCATTTTGAAGGTTACGCAGAGCGCCGCCAGCTGTCGGAACTTCATGAAAGTATAGGGGCTGAAGCAGGAATATTGCACGACGTACACAAGAATCCTGCACTTTTTCAATCGAAATTTGCCTAGAAAAAGTAAGTGATGCATTACGTACTGAAGGTCGTAGGTGCAAACAAGGACAATTCTGTCAGTGTACACAATCTCCGGTCAAACCTAATGTGTCGACGTACTTGCAAAGGTATCATGATAAGAGAAGGTTTAAAAAAATGGCTCTGGGCACTATGGGACTTAATATCTGAGGTCATCAGTCGCCTAGAACTTAAAACTACTTAAACCTAACTTACCTAAGGACATCACACACGTCCATGCCCGAGGCAGGATTCGAACCTGCGACCGCAGTGGTCTGCAAAGGGAGTATCTCATCAGTGATGTGGTGCACTCCTGGAAAATACGGTAGTGGAAGCCTAGCTTTCACCCTGGTGAAAACTCCTGGGATTGCTGAGAAATTGTCTGCTTAAAGTCTTTGCCGACGGGTAGTTTTGTCATCAAATCTAACGATTCACTGAAACCTTCTAGTTGGCCGCTGTGACCGAGCGGCTCTAGGAGCTTCAGCCCGGAAACGCGTTGCTGCTACGGTCGCAGGTTCAAATCGTGCCTCGGGCATGCATGTGTGTGATGACCTTAGGTAAGTTAGGTTTATGTAGTTGCAAGTCTAGGAGACTGATGACCTCAGATGCTAAGTCCCAACCCGCCGGTGCAGCCGAGCGGCTCTAGGAGCTTGAGTCTGGAAACGTGCGACCACTACGGTCGCAGGTTCGAATCCTGCCTCGGGCATGGATGTGCGTGATGTCCTTAGGTTAGTTAGGTTTAAGTAGTTCTAAGTTCTAAGGGGCTGATAATCTCAGATGTTAAGTCCCATAGTGCTCATAGCCATTTAAAACATTTCTTAAGTCCCATAGTGCTTAGAGCCATTTGAACCATTTGAACGAAGTTGTCTAGACCTGGACTTATCATGTGACACCATGCTAACGATTTTCATGTCAGTTATAACGATAGGAAGATACGTACAACACAACATGCAGTCCCTGAGCGCAGAAGATACCCGACCCGGCCAGCAATCGAACTCGGGCCCCTCCAGGTAGCTACCTGAGGCGCTGACCACGCAGTTGCCGAGGCGGACGGGACAACATTTTTTGGATGGGTAATAACACTTACCATAGGCAGTCACGGGGCAAAAGGTAGCTAGAAGAAGGACTGTTCCCCCATTCCCCCTCACCGTTAACAGGCACTCATATGAGCTGGCTACAGTACTTCTCAGCCATTTGAAGTCGGCTGGCCGACGCGGGCACCCTCAGCAGCTGCGGGTGTTCCGGACGGGTAAGAGTGACGGGTCTCGCGACGCCCACACCAGACCGGCGGGCCAGCTGCGTGGCGGGCACGCACTCGGAGGACCCCTTTAGCCGGCTGTCCTCACCTCTAGCCTGGAGCCTCCAGGCCCGTCGCTCCCCATTAATTATCGCCGACACCGGGAGGGCAGAGTGCGGGACGAGAGCCCACGGCACGCGGGGGACTTCATTAGGCAGCCCCGCGCGGTTTAACGCCGGCACGAGAGCGCCCGAAAGGCTGCCCATCGATCCGCTGCCACCGGCTCCTCGCGATCTCCCAGCCTTAAAAAGCTACTAGTGACGTCACACCACTCTACCTGCCAGCTACCACTGTTGCAGCTCTGGCCTTCGCTGCCACTTAACGACTAAAGTCTCCTCCTACAGTACTACCGCTTCCCGCTATCCATCGATTTTCAACGCTATACGCAAGAACTGTGGGTTAGCACACTGGACTCGCATTCGAATGGACGACGGTTCAATCACGCGTCCGGCCATCCTGATTTAGGTTTTCCGTGATTTCCCTAAATCGCTCCAGGCAAATGCCGGGATGGTTCCTTTGAAAGGGCACGGCCGACTTCCGTCCCCAACCTTCACTAATCCGATGAGACCGATGACCTCGCTGTTTGGTCTGTTCCCCCAAACAACCCAACCCCCAACCTCCTCAAAAACTGTGCTATCTGCTTAAGCCACTACTATCATTACCATAGCACCTTCTGATTACTGATCTATTTGCAATCTTCCTGTACTGTCGACGGGTTTAGAATAAATAGTCCACGACGAGAACTACACTACCTAACTACCAACAACCTACATACCTATCAGAATTCTGTAGACACCGAAGCACAATATCTGGCTTACGAAAGGTAACAGAAGACCGGAAACTTCCCTTGGATGCACAAGAGATGATCTTCATGTTCTTCTTAGACTTAAGAAAAACCCTTGACACTGCCGACTTCGAAGTTTTGTTTGTCAAACTTAGCAGTCCGCAGTTCTCACTAATTGCAGTGCAGTGCTTTTGTTCACACCTGACATCTCGCCAGCAGTGCGTCGTGTCCAACGCCATAAAGTCACAATGGAGGCAGGTAGTAACAGGCACCACCTGGGTTTGATATTATGTCCTATGCTCTTTTCATTGTATGTCCATGATGTGTTGTCAGTTTTGTACTACTGAAAACACCACACGCATACTGATGACTACCGGCCAGAGTGGCCAAGTGGTTCTAGGCGCTACAGTCTGGAACCGCGCAACCGCTACGGTCGTAGGTTCGAATCCTGTATCGGGCATGGGTGTGTGTGATGTCCTTACGTTAGTTAGGTTTAAGTAGTTCTAAGTTCTAGGGGACTGATGACCTCATAAGTTAAGTCCCATAGTGCTCAGAGCCATTTGAAGCATGCGGATGACCTCCAGTTGTATCCAACTGAAAAACCAATATCTATCAAGAATCCCAATACCGACCAGAATGCACTATAAAATGGAGCATTTAATGTTGAAGCTCAACCCATCCAGAACCCAGTAGTAATGCTTGGTCATTCTATGCTAATCAGCCAGAAATGTCGGGAATACTTACCATCCTTAACTATAATTGGGACAAACATCAACTTCTCTCCTTCAGCACAGAGTCCAGGGGTAATAACAGATGAAAATATATATCTCACTTAGCAAGTAAATGTAAAGTGAAAGCTGGCAGTTGTGGCCGAGCGGTTCTAGGCGCTTCAGTCTGGAATCGCGCGACCGCTACTGTCACAGGTTCGAATCTTGCCTCGGGCTTGGATATGTGTGATGTCCTTAGGTTAGTTAGGATTAATCAGTTCTAAGTTCTAGGGGCTGACTTCAGATGTTAAGTCCGATAGTGCTCAGAGCCATTTGAACCATTTGTAAAGTGAAAGATGACATCAGCATCTCTTCATGTTGTTGTTGTTGTTGTTGTGGTCTTCAGTCCAGAGACTAGTTTGATGCAGCTCTTCATGCCACTCTATCCTGTGCAAGTCCCTTCATCTCCGAGTAACTACTACAACAGTCCTTCTGAATCTGCTTACTGTATTCATCCCTTGGGCCCATCTTTGATTTTTAACTTCCACGCTTCCCTCATGTACTACATTAGTGATCCCTTGATGCCTCAGAACGTGTCCTAACAACCGATCCCGTCTCCTAGTCAAGTTTTGCCATAAATCCCTTTTCTCCCTAATTCTGTTCAGTATCTCCTCATTAATTACGTGATCTACCCATCTAATCCTCAGCATTTTTCTTTAGCGCCACATCTCGCAAGCTTCTCTTGTCTTCCGGTCTAAACTATTTATAGTTCATGTTTCACTTCCACGCATGGCTACACTCCATACAAATACTTTCAGAAAAGGCTTCCTGACACTTGTATCTATACTCGATGTTAACAGATTTATCTTCTTCAGAAGCGCTTTCCTTGCCGTTGCTAGTCTACATTTTATGCCCTCTCTACTTGGACCATCAGCAGTTACTTTGCTCCCCAAACACCAAATCTCATCTACTACTCTGTGTCATATCCTAATCTAATTCCCTCACAACACCTGCTTTAATTCGACTACATTCCCTTGTCCTCGTTCTGTAATTGTTGATGTTCATCTTATATCCTCCTTTCAAGGCACTGTCCATTCCGTTAAACTGCTCCTCGAGGTTCTTTGCTGTCTCTGCCAGAATTACAATGTCATCGGCAATTTTCCTTTTGTTTTCCTTACTGTTTGCTGAGTATATATATTGAATAACATATAGGCTACAAACTTGTTTCACTCCCTTCCCAACCTCTGCTTCCCTCTCATGCACCTCGACTCTTATAACTGCCGTCTGTACAAATTCTAAATAGACTTTCGCTCCCTGTATTTGATCCAGGCCACCTTCAGAATTTGACAGTATTCCAGTCAAAATCGTGAAAACCTTTCTGTACGTTCACAAATGCTAGAAACGTAGGTTTGCTCTTCGTTAATCTATCTTCTAAGATATGTCGTAGGGTAAATATTGCCTTGCGTGTTCCAACATTTCTACGGAATCCAACCTGATCTTCCTCAAGGTCGGCTTCTATCAGATTTTCCATTCGTCTGTAAAGAAGTCGCCTTAGCATTTTGCACCCGTAACTTGTTAAACTGATAGTTCGGCAATTTTTAGACCTCCTGCTTTCTTTGGGAATGGAATTATTACATTCTTCTTGATGTCTGAGGGTAATTCGCCTGTGCTCAACAGACGGAGGAGTTTAGACATGACTAGCTCTCCAAAGGCTATCAGTAGTTCTAATTGAATAGTGTCTACTCCCGGAGCCTTGTCCCGACTTGGTTCTTTCAGCGCTCTATCAAATTCTTCACGCTGTATAATACCTCCCCTTTCAACTTCAGCTACATCTCTCCATAGTATTGCCCTCAAGTACATCGTCCTTGTAAAGACCTTCTGTGTGCTCCTTCCACCTTTCTGCTTTCCCTTCTTTGCTTAGAACTGGTTTCTTATCTGAGCTCTTGATATTCATACAGGTGGTTCTCATATCTTCAGAGGTCTCTTAAGTTATCCTTTAGGCAGTACCTATCATACCCCTAGTGATATATGCTTGTAGGTCCTTACGTAAGTCCTGTAGCCATCCCTCCTTAGCCGTTTTGCACTTCCTGTCGATCTCATTTTTGAGACGTTTGTATTCTTTTTCGCCTGCTTCATGTCCTACAAAAATACAAAAAAGCCATTCTTTGTTGAACTAAAAAAGAAATTTTTACCAACCTTACGCTTACAATTATTCATACAGTGATATTATTTATCAAAGTCTTTCGCCTAGGAGCCCAAGCCACTTGGAATTGTTCGTAAATTTCTTTATTCCATTATATTTGCGATTTTATACTCACAGTTCGTATTTCTCGATCATATGCGCAGCCGTTCTGATTACGTGCAGACGAGCGCAGAGATTTCCATACGCCCTACCTTTTCGGCTGTCTTATGAATCTACACCGCCACTAAGACCTCCCCTCGGCCTTAATGAATTTATCTGAACCATACGGTAGAATCACTCATTCGCATCAGAGCAAAAGCATTTCTGTTCCACTCCAATGTTCAGTCACTTATTCACAATCATTCTCAGTAACAGGGACCCGATTCTGGAATAACCTCCCGCATTGTAATAGATATCTGAATAACATCTCAAGCATCAGGAGACAGTTAATGACATATCTAGTAAAGTAACATTAAGGACTGGCATTTTCCCTGTACGCACTCATTATGCTTGTACACCTTTCTTCCCAATCAGACCTTTTTTCCGCAGTATTCTTCGATTGTTCTGTCTCCTTAATTTCTTTTCCCAAGAATTCGCTGTAACAGGAGACACCTACTTTGTTCATCAATAATTTCTTTTTATATCTGCCACTATCTATATTATTATTATTATTATTATTATTATTATTATTATTATTACCTGCAGCAGCAGCAGAATTACAAGTACTATCAGTATTAATTTTATTATATACTCACATTACCACTTCAGATCTTAAATCCTTCCTGTACTGTATGTCATATTGATATTGTTATATCTTGATATTATATTATATCAACAGGATATTGTATGTGTGAAAGCTTGGAATGATGTAGGAGAGGGTCTGGTGGCCTTAATCAGATCATGGCAAATAATGAAATAAATACAATTAAATATCAATGCTTCATCACATATGCATGCAGACGTTCTCTGTGGTATTTGAAACATAAGCTCTGCTCAATGTAGATAGGAAATAGCGTCGGAATATCTTCTGATTCGGGACCTCTACATCTACTACTCTCTATCTGTACTAATTAACAAATCACATTCTCATGGTTTGGAAAGAATAATGTCAACACCGCATGAAATGCATCATTAAACATAAACGCAGGTGCTAACCAAGCCTGCAGGTGGGTCTCTTTTGCTTAGCCACGATCGTCACATGTGCAATGCCCTTAATGTGTGGCAACTGTCAGTCGTGGTCAGAACAGCTATCTGTGTAGTAGTGAGTGCGTTGGAGCTAAACTCGAACGTGGACAAATTGTTGGTGCTTGTTTTGTGGGTGCTCCCGTAACCACGGGAACTGAGATGTTGGTAATGTGGGGGTCACCGTATCGAAGATACAGATAGCATACTGGGGCAACGGTAAAATACATACGCGAAATCACAACGCCGACGGACTTGTGTTTCGAATGATCGTCAAAGACGAGGGCCGCCAAAGTCACTGCATAACCAAAGTGTCATAGTTGTGAACCTTGTCAACATCAAATCAAAGCGAAGGGAAGCCTTGTAAACTTGGATTTCCAGGGCGAGCTGGAATTCGAAAACCACACATCAGTGATGCAAATGCACGTAACTGGGAAACGTGGTGGCGAATCATTAAAACCTTGAATATGCAGCAATCTATGAACGTCATTCGGTCGGATTTATCTTGTTTCATATTTATTTATTTGTAATTTCTGCTACCAGACACGTTTTTATTTATTGTTTTGTGTTTAATCTAACAAAATGCAACGCGTTTCGAACATGTTTTCTTCATCTTTATGCGTTTATACACATACATACAGGGAAATGTCACTAATAAAAAACCATGTAAAACTAGACCAACCTAGAACTCTTTTTATATTGTTTGTTACTGTAGTAGCTGGTGTGGCAATCGATGGTGATGAAATTGTAAGTCCTCAACAGTCACATAAAAGCCTTTCACGCTATTTTCACAACGCACAACAGATGCAAAACTACCTGCATACTATACAGACTGTGATATCATATATAGTCAACCGCAAGGAAATCCACCAGTAGAAAACATCACTGACATCGATTTGTGGCCATCCCCTACCCCCCACCCCCCCGCCCGCCCCACCCCCAAGTGACTCACCAGTCACTACAGTAGCAAACAATGGACAAAGAGTTCTACGTTAATCTAGTTTAAGACGGTTTATATTTAAGTAACATTTCTCTGTATGTATATATAAATAAACACCTTAAGATGAACACAACATGTTCGAAACGCGTTGCATTATGTTAGATTAAACATGAAACAAAAAATAAAAATCTTACCGATAGCAGAAATTAGAAATAAATAATTATCCCACTCAATCACCGTTCACAAACGTAGGCATTATGGCCGAACATAATTGTTTCATACTATTTCTAGCTTCTCGTCAAGTTTGCGTTTGTCACGTGCCATACCATGTCTACAATGCAGACTGCTAGCTGCAAAGAGTGAAACATGGAGATGGTCCAGTGATTCTTGGTATTCCATCGTCACTCTGAAATTCGCTGTACTGTGACCATTTTGGCTAATTAGCTCCACCTCATGGTTGAATACTTCTTCCCCTACGGTGATGCTTTCTTCCAAGATGCCCCTGTTCACGCAGCTCACATCCTCCAGGACTGATTTTGGGAAATATGTTAACGCTTTCGACGGAGGGGTGGGTGATTGCTATCCACCAATATCATTGTTACCTGACCTTGCTGTGGGGAGAATAGTATTGGATAACCTTTAAATTATAGCGAGACTTGAATTTGCCCACTCCAAGACGACTGGGAGCTGTTTTTAATGCCAACGGTTTCATTTACAACGTATTAGGAGTGGTAAAATTTTGGGTTTTTGGTGGTTCCGATGTTTGCGTTGCCCCTGTAACTGTTTGGCGGAGGGTTAATTGAACATCTTTCAGAATGTTTCTCTACCGTTCCACATTCGCGTAGCTCGAGGGAGAAACGAAGACATATCTTTCTCTACGAGCAATGATGTCTAGTTTTATTACAATCGGATTCAACAAAATATTTTAGTATTCGGAGGGGAACGCTGCTGACTAAAACATTGTGAATAAGTCTCGCAGAGGAGAGAAACGCAACTACCGTATTATATCTGTGATAAAACTAGAGGCTCTTTTTTGTGCTTCCTTTGTGTCCTCGATCAATCCAGTGAGGATAACGTACCACACAGCAGTATTCCGGAAGACGACGCACAATCATAATGTAAGCAATGTCTTCAGCAGATTTTTTGCATCTTTTAAGTATTCTGCCAATAAAATGCAGTCTTATATTGTCTACCTCACACCATTTTCTAGGTATTTAGCCGAACTGACAATCGTTAACAATTTATCTGATTTATCACGTAGCCGAAATTTAACAGATTCCTGATAGCACTCATGTGGATTACTTCACAGTTTTTATTGTGTACAGACAGTTACCAGTTTTTCGTACCATACTCCAGTAGCGCACCGGCTAATGAACATATCTACGGTTTTATGTAAACTGAGGTGGGAGGGAGGAGAATGGAAGGGGAAGGAACTAATGATATCTGCTACATCGTGCCTTTTGTGGAATCAGCGGCGACGAATAAAAAAACAGACACTACCCATTCATATAATACCTACGACATTTCAGCTTCCTGCGATGTATACAGCCCGCATTGCCTTACTGGGAACACCTTCATTTTAATTATAACCACCCGGTACAGCTGTATAGCCACAGCACCTGCCACAATGACGTCATGTAGAAGCAATTAATGTGTTCCATTCTTAAATCGGATATCGACGCGGCAGCGGGATGCTATGGAAACACGATACATACACCGCGGTGACGCCAACAGAATGGCCAGATCGTATAGAGTAACCTGTGGTGCAGTATTTTCCATGGCAGGTGGGTGAGCCTGACACGAAGCGAATCCGCACTGCGCGTTACTGACAGTGTTTGGTGCTCTTGCTGGGCTAAGTGTGACATCTGAGTGGCTTTCCATACCCGTTTCGACAAATGTTGTGCCCGTCCCAATTTCCGCTTCAGAAAATACGATGCACGAACTGTTAAAGTACGATCACACTCTCTCACAACAAAGTTTCCTCGATACACAGCCACGTGACGCACGTGTCTGACCTCTCTTACATGTATGATGACTGCAGCGAAACGGAGGGCATCCGACTGCAAAGTTAAATAAAATAAAATTACTATATTTGAGTACAACAGATCCCATACTAGACGGGGTGCTAAACGCACTGAGCACACTTGCATTGCATTCAGCAAGTTATGTTTTAAGTAATGGCAAAAGCAGCATGCTTTCTTTCAGCGTATTCTAGGGAAATGCATTTGCGCTGCAATTCTCAGGTTATTCGCTTTCGTACTAGTAAGCCAAGTAAATATTACTAGTCAGTACAAAGTCATATCATGTACACATCAAGATATAGTCTAAAGGTCCACGGAGATCGAAAGTAAAAGCTCTCCTTTGAAAAATTTGCGCATATGAATAATAACATAAATCATTTTCTAAAGCTAATCTGTTACACGGGATATTGATTAAGCAGGTGAGGAGGGGCGAGGGAGAAGTTTTGGAAGAGATAAGGTGCTGGGAATAATTTTAAGCAGAATGGTACCACAAAGGTTTTATTAAACTGTTCTGCTACTAAATGACCTGAATAACTTGTTTAGTAAACACATCTCCACAAATCATCATGGAAGAGCATTACCCAATTCAAAAATAAAAAAAGAAATATTCATAAACTGAATAACAACCTTTACCACGCTGAACTGATTAATAACATTTATCTCAAATATTAGTGAGCTTTTTAAATAGTAAAACATTAAAACCCGTAACAGAGTTTTGATTAACCATTCTTGTATCAAAACAGTAATTGAAGTGTACTTCTGATTCACTGACGTTGGCATAACCAGCCGACTGGCGCCATTAATAGGCAGATAGCAACAGCATTAAAAAAATTATACAGATTGTTATAAACAACAATTTAAGCACGAATTAAATTTGGTCACTAGAAGTATGAGAGATTCTCAAACTTACTTGAGTGAGTTGACAGTAAAGTAGTTCCCGAGGTAGAGTCCCTGCAAACAGTTTAAATCTGCTAGAAAGTTTCATACTTTACTAAAACTTTAAAACATTTAAAATACAAGAAAATGTAGTTAAGATTGAATTCTGTGAACTACATTCTGGTTTTGCGCTCCCAAAATTAATATAGCTGGGCAAGAACAAACAATAGCTGTATTAAAAGGGTTTGCTAGGTGAGGTAATAATAATGTAAACAAATTATACAACGATTATCATGATTCTCAGAAGAATATCAGCAGATGATATCCCTCAGAATAAAAGAGTATGGTAAACACAAAAAGACATTCCAGACTGAGATTGGAAAGGAAAACATTAGACATAAGGTGGCCACCAAAATTATTTTCCTCTGCAACTGTTCAGGAATAACGGATTCATAGCCATCGGTGTCATGTGCCAATGTTAATGCACTTGGTCTCACTCCTTCAAAAGTTCCTTCTCAAAGTTAACAATCATGCAGGACACTGCAGCAAACTCACCAGAAGTAAACGCCATAAGCAGAAGCCTCCCGGTTGGTCACAAGAGGGAACAATATTACTAAGTAACACATCACGCTGATGAGCGGGGTCAATGTTGGCATTTCCTCCGGCACGCGATATTCTTGATAAGCACGACCCCTGCTCAAGTCACTGGTCAAGATGACAAAAAGATACTCGTGGGTACAGTAGAAATAGTCACACATACATTATCGAACCCAGGCACTCACACAGGCCAGTCCTTCTCCCCTGTAGCCTGTTCTGCAAGGCTTCGTAAACTACTCTTAGCCAAGCGGAGCATTGCTTGAATGGGAACCTCAGGAAACGAAGGAAAAGTAGGAAATCATAGCATCTGAACTGATAAATAAACAAATTGTTCGATCACAGAATCCCACCACCGTGGAGGGTCGCTCTGTTGTGTGACTAGGACTCCTCAAGAAGGGCCAGCTGACATACGAACTGAAAGTTTGCAGGTGTGGCATTGAAGGAACTCTTCGGCAGATTAATTCAGATCCAAAGAAAATTCTCATAGCAGAAGAGCTACAGGTAAATGTAAGAGAGTTACAGCAATGCGTTAATTTGCATCAATGGGGAAGTAGGCAAGGTGAAGGATAGTGTGGTCGTGATGTGTGCGTGTAATAAAATTTTAAACATTTATGAAATCCAGTTACAGCTCTGTTGCAAGGTATTCGTGAAATGTCCATTGGTAACAGTGTGCAAGAAACAGTACTCAAGAGTTATATATATATATATATATATATATATATATATATATATATATATATATATATATATATAATGAAATGCTTAAGTTAATTCTGTACCTTTTCGTAGTAGGGGCGCATATTTGAACTTTGATCGCATTGATAGGGAAGAGGAGTGGGGTGGAAAGTAGTGATGTTCCTGGAATAATTTTAACCAGGATATTAGCCCAAAATTTTCATTAATTGATTCTTCTACTAAAAGACGTACCTATGTAAAGGTTTTTGCCAACACATTTACACACTTCGTCATGAAGCATCATTACTTAATTCAACAGTAAAAAAATAAATAGTCATAAATTTAATAATAGCCTTCAGTTACCTGAACTATCTTTACCTCAAGTATCATTCTGTTTAGTAAACAGAAAAAACAATAAAAACGTAAACTAACCGCATTAAGTAGTGACTCTTATCTTAAAACTATAAATGAAGTATACGTCTGGTTCACTGACTCTGGTATAACCACCCAATTCGCGCCGTGTAATTGTAATAGCAAGCGAACAGGAAGAGAACTAATGGGTACTACAACAGACAGAAAGCAAAAATACTCATAAACTGAATTTAGACTATTAAACAGACCGATTTAAACACCAATCAAATATGGCCACTAAAACCGCGGGGGATGTGCAAATATACTTGGCTAAAACTGAAAACATTTAAAATTACAGCAAAATACGAAGAAAGATAGTAATATTTTAGTGCTGGTGTAATAACAATAAAAAAAGAAACACAAGATTCAGCTGCTATCATGCGACTCAGAGGAATATCAGTACTTGTCCCTCACACTAAAAGACAATGGTCAACACAAACATAAAATGTGTACCATGACTTACATCACGAAAATTTTCAAAGCCATTTTCCATTTAGATCGAAAGAAACATTATTTAACGTAATGTCTCACCAAAAAAATTTTCCTCTATGCTAATCCTGGAATAACCATTTCATGGCCATCGTTGCCTGTGCTAATGTTAATGCGCTTCTGCTTACCTGCTTCTGTAGGCGTTCTCAAAGTTAACAATGAGGAAACACACATGACACAAAGGCCCCAAGCAGAAGCCTCCTGATCGGTTACAATAGGGAGCGGTATTGACAAGTAGTAAACTTAGCCCACGACTGTCTTCGTGGGCACGATGGCCTGTTTCCTCATGTGTCGGGATATGCCAGTTCACCCCTCTGGTCAAGAAACGTAAACACATAGTTTCGATTCGTGAAATCTTCTCGGGTGATCAGCCGAGTAAAGGCGTCGTCTTCTCGCAACGTTTCGAAGGGTTTCGTACCCATCATCTTCAAGCTTGAAGATGATGGGTACGAAACCCTTCGAAACGTTGCGAGAAGACGGCGCCTTTACTCGGCTGATCACCCGAGAAGATTTCACGAATGGAATACGCCGAGAAAGTCTCAAATCACATTTAACATAGTTTCGAGTCTCGCAAAGATACTGTCTCACGCACGCACTTATTGATGCCAAAAGTTATAGTTCTGCAAAAGTTTCACATGATGATCCTGCCGGATTTCGATATCAGGGAGGCTTTATGTTCAGGTTTTGGATGAAGGCTTTGCTTTGCAATTTTGCGATTTTATTTACTATTTGTGCAACTTGATCTTTTGTCTGTACAAGGCGTTTTTTTCCACCACTTACGAACGCTAGGGATTAATCTATGAGAGCATATGGAACCAAAAAGTTTAATGACCTTATTTCTGGAAATGCTTGGGTTCCATGCTAGGTACCATTTATTCAGTCACACAGTGTTACAGAGACTGCGGTTAAGTACACGCTTTACTCTACAACAGCAGTTACTGTATGTGTTGAAAATATTTCCATATGTATCAACGCACGCGTGCACGTGCCCTTGAATGTACTGTATATACGTTCAAATCGGCCAGGCAGCATCCGATCAGTGTCGAAGGAAGGATGAATACGGCGCTTCAGTGTCTCCATATCTGGAATGGGCTCTGCATACACGACACTTTTGAGATGGCCCTATAACCAGAAATAACACGGAGTGAGCTGGTGAGTGAGCAGGCCAAGCAACAGAACGCCCTCGTCCGATCCAGCGATGGAGGTGAGTCCGGATTTTAACGGTGAGGTGGGGTGGACCACCATCAAGTAGCAGCCACATAATCCCTAGTCTTCAATGGCAATTGTTCCACCATGGGACGAAAAGTCACCCTCAAGAAACACCGATATTTGAGACCTATTAGGCGAAGTTCAAGGAAGACTGGTTCCAAAATACAGTCACCAGTTATCCCGGTCCACACATTCCGGCTGCACCAATGCTGATGATTAACTGTCACCGTACCTTGGGGGCTCTGCATACTTCCCACAGGTGACTTTTACGAAAGCTGAAGATACTACCCTGCGTAAAGGTGGCCTCATTTGTGAATTGGATGGATGACGCAGATTCCGGAATTGTGGTTTCCTAGTGATGAAACGAGTAACAAAAATGCTTCCGATGTGGAAAGTCTGTCGATAGTAAGGCCTGTACACGCTGTAAGTGATGACGGTAATAACAAATGTTGTGGAGAACGTTCCACACGGTCGTCTGGCTTACACTGCACTGGAGTGTCAACTGCATGGTACTGACACGGCAGTCGCCTTCCGCAGTGTTAATCACATTTTCCTTCAAGTCTGGTGTCGGATCATTTAGGGTGCGTCATTAAGGATTTCCTGCTTCCATATATCAAACGTTGAATGCTGTGGTTGTTTTCGGTGGGGATAGGTCTCCTGATGCAACCTTGTGGCCCGCTGAACGTTACCACTTGCCTTTCCGCAAGTAAACACCATGTCGGCAAGTTCTCGATTCAAATACGGAATTATTGTGTAAATAATGTATCACATCCACTACAAGGTGAGTCAGCAACAAAAATGAATCGGACAGAACATTACTAGTTACTATGACAGGATAGGGCTCTAGGACATGACATACGGAACAGTATCACCCGCTAGGAGGAAATTATGCGTATTGGAATTGTGGCTGCGTGGTGCAGACCACAGTCTCCGTAGCAAAGTACAATTAAATAAATGGTCTCTAGCATCGAAACCATGCATTAGACCTTTTATGTTCCGTATCTTCTCATCGGTCAATCCCTAGAATTGGTACACGGTGGGAAAAATCACCCTGTATGTTTTATGATCTGTGAAATAAACACACATGTGTTTGCGCGCTGCACAGCATTGCAAGTGAGACACATATTTGATGCTGAAATGTGTCAAAACAGTAGGCCTCGTCACATTTCATTGCACAATATCTCATTATGCAAACGACTCCCATATTTATATGCAAACTGAATTCGATTTTGATTTGCGAGTCAACTTCATTTCAAATTAAATCCAGTCGAAACTGGGGACACTGTGGAATCGTACGTTTATTTTCAATTGCAATACAACTACAGTAATTTCGTAGGTTATTTATTTTTTCCCATGTAGACACTGTAGACGTTCCACTGCACTGTAGATGTTCCTGCCTGCTGTGCCCGGCTCAGAGCGACTGGGGCAGTTCAACAGAAGAACCGTTCCATACTCCGCTGGTTTAGCATATAGGGAATGCTACAGCCTCTGGTGGTGGAGGACAGATGCTGGTGACAGCCGTTCATTGGGCCCTATGTTCTCCCGGGACAGGCTTTGTCGGCTTTCACTGCCAAGGACAATCTGCGAAAGTCTCCTTGGTGGAAAGAGAATTTGGTACTTAAGTCAGTTTTTGAGCCACTATTAACGCAATTCGTTCTAGAGGAGATTTTTTCAGTCATCAGTTTTCCGGCTGGATTGATGCCGCCCGCCACGAATTCCTCTCCTCTGCCAACCTCTTCAACTCAGAGTAGTACTTGCGACCCGTATCATCAGTAATTTTCTGGATGTATTCCAGTCTCTCTGTAGTACCATGGAAGTCATTCCCTGATGTCTTAGGAGATATCTTATAATCCTGTCTCTTGTCAGTGTTTTCACATAGTCTTTCCCTCTTCGATTCTATGCAGAACCTCCCCATTCCTTACCTTATCAGTCCACCTAATTTTCAACATTCGGCTGTAGCATCACATCTTAAATGACTCGATTTTTTATTTTCCGTTTTTCCACACAGTCCATGTTTCACTACCATACAATACTGTGCTCCAAACATTTCTGAGACGTTTCTTCTTCAAATTAAGGCCTATATTTGATGCCAGTAGGATTATCTTGGCCAGATATGCCCTTTTTGTCAGCGCTGGTCTGATTTTAATATCCTCCTTGCTCCGTCCGTCATTGGTTGTTTTGCTGCCTAGATAGTAGCATTCCCTAACTTCATCTACTTCGTGAGCATCAATCCTGATGAAAAGTTTGCCGCTGTACTCATTTCCACTACTTCTCATTACTTTCGACCTTCTTCGATTTACTCTCAGTCCGTATTCTGTGTTCCTCTAATTTGCTCATTCAGTTCAACAGATCATGTGATTCTTCTTCACTTTAACTGAGCATAGCAATGTCATTAGTGAATCTTATCATCGACATCCTTTCTTCTTGAATTTTAGTTCCACTCTTGAACCTTTCTTTTATTACCGTCATCGTTTCTTCGATGTACAGTTTTAACAGTAGGGGCGAAAGACTGCAGCCATGTCTTACATCCTTTTCAATCCGAGCACTTTGTTCGTGATCGTCCACTCTTATTATTGCCTCTTGGCTCTTGTACATAATGTATATTACTCCTCTCTCCCTATAGCTTACTTCAATTTTTCTCAGAGTTTTGAACATTTTGCACGATTTTACGTTCTCTAACGCTTTTTACGGGTCGTCAAATCCTATGATCGTGTCTTGAAATCTCTTTAGTCTTTCTTCCATTATCAACTGCAACGCGAGAATTGCCTCTCTGTTGGTTTTACCTTTCCTGAAGCCAAACTGGTCGTCATCTAATATATCCTAAATTTTCTTTTCCATTCTTCTGTAAATTATCCTCTAGGGGTCATATAGATCTGGAAATTTTAATAAAGACACTGGCAGTCGCTGGGAATGATGGCCACCTGCTTTGGCCTCCTCAGTATTTTTCTCTGACTTTCTGTTTCTCAATATTTTCTCTTTATTCTGTTTCTCTTTTTATATTCAAATGCTAGAAAACAGAGTACAAAAAAGGCGTTAAAAAAAGGCGTCCGGATTTGCTGGTGTATGGAGGAGGGTTTCAACCGTATTTTATCTGAAGGGCCGCCTTTTTATTTAGGCGGTGGGAGTGTAGCGGCGTCTGCATAATTTTTTTCATCAGTGGAACAAAAATGTAGCTTTTTGATTGGAATTTCCTGTTGACATGTGTGAAACGTCACAAGAACAGATGCGCTCTGAGCTTTCAACTTCAGATTCTGCTCTGAGTAGAACGAATTCAGATTTTGCTTGCAGAGAGGACATTTCGACCTGTTTTCAGCAGAGTCATTTAGCATTTTTCCGTAGGTAGAGACACGTCGGGTTCCCCATCCAGTCCCGTTTACTGATTCTGACGAAATCCAAATGTTACACAATGAGAAAATTGAGCATAGTTAGCAGACAATGAATAAAAAATAAATACACACTTTTCCTATAGAAAATTAAAAGTTACTAAAGTAATAGATCACGAGGTTGTACCAATGTCTGGATGCAGTTGTCACGTAAAGATGGTAGGCCAGCCAGTAACTCCTCAAGCAGTAAGTGAAATTGTTAATATGGTAATAAAGCAGAAAGCTTTGTACATTGAATGGGTAATGAGGAAACAAGCCAAGTCTTATGTGAAATTAATACTAGTACTGCATAAATTTGTCAAAAGGTGTGTATGGCATAGGAGACTAATACCAGTAAAAAAAAGATTAGGACTGGCTCTGAGCACTATGAGACTTAACATCTGAGGTCATCAGTCCCCTAGAACTTAGAACTACTTAAACCTAACTAACCTAAGGACATCACACACATCCATGCCCGAAGCAGGATTAGAACCAACGTCCGTAGCAGTAGCGTGGTTCCGGACTGAAGCGCCTAGAACTGCTCGACCACCGCGGCAGGCGATTAGGCTTGATAACACAGAGATAGAACCAGTTAGACCAAGCACAGAGTACTTATAGAATATTGCAGAAGTTCTTACCGATGTAGTGCATACACAGAAAACCGGTTAGTCAATGACCTTTGTGAAAACTAATAAGGTGTTTTGCAGAGTACATTACGACAGTTAGTTTTGGAAAAAGGCTAACAGCAACATTGAGAGTAGGCTTGGGCACACTGGAATTGTGATAGACCATTGTGAGCAACCGTATGAACAGCTTATGTGTATTTAATTGGGAATTCTAGATTACTGTAAGAAAAGTGCGATCTAAGCAAATTACACAACGGCTTTCCACAATGAGGTTTTCCTCACCTCATGTAGATAAACAAAGCTGGAATACCAACAGCCGACTAGTAGACACCCGGTCGAGTCTAACTTTACTTCTTATTTCAAGTTCCAATCCATTCCTTTTCTTCTATCGTGTCTGTAGATAAAAGAAATTGTGATAATTATCCTGTAAGAGTACTCAGTGAGAGACCCCTGGAGTGATAGTAAATGAACCAACAACTATAAAAAAATAATAGCTTGATTATTACTTGTGGGAAAGGACCTTCTGAAGAAAGAGTTCAGTGTGTCGGAGTCTGAACGTAAGATAGAGCATGGCAGCTAATAATCCCAGTCTGTATGCTTGGTAGACTGAGGTAATACGTGCGGTGTGAAATTTACAATCCTCAAACCAGTCACAAAGGGAAATCACAAGAAAACGCAAACACAGGCTTGTAGTTCACAAAGATTTATTACACATATCCCCAAAAACAGTATTACAAAATCTTCTACAAAACCGGCCTTCCAATACCCACCAATAAGAAATAAAGTGCCTTGCCACGGTCCACGCGGTTCCCTCCGTTGGAAGTTCGAGTCCTCCCTCGGACGTGGGTGTGTGTGTCGTCCTTAGCGTAAGTTAGATTAAGTAGTGTGTAAGCTTAGGGACCGATGACCTTAGCTATTACGTCCCAAAAGAGCTTAACACAAATTTCCAAGTAACAAATATAATTGAACGTCTTATACAGTCTTTACAAGAGTATATGGAATGAAACAAGTTAAGTAATGATCATTCCTTTTAACTAAATAACAAATAGCCCCAGATAAATATAGATGGCAAACATAATTGCCCCTCAATTTAAAAGGAATTTACCGGGACTGAATCCCCACCGGTGAAACAAGCAACAGTACAAAATAATAAATAACAAATTTTAAGTAAAATAGGAAATTCTCAAATGGGAACCTTAGATTAATAAGCAGATCATAGACCAACGGAACTCCACCAATTATGTAGTGAGTTATTCCACTGAAGTTACTCGTGAAATCCCTTCCAAGTACAACAACAATATTTAGTCAGAAAAGACAGCCATCTTAGCAGTCAGTTTAACTTCCACTCAAAAAGGGGCAGGTCCCAACGGATGACACACCAAAATGCAAGAGCGACCAAACTACTAGGAGCAGGGGACGCACCTAGGCACAGCCCGAAAACATTAAGGAGAGGAATCTCCAAATAGGTAAAAGAGAGAATACTCAACTTTTGTCAACTACTGGGGCGAAAAGCGACTCTGGCAGGACACAGCCAAGCAGCGCCGAGTCACCAAAACGTAGCTGGCTGAGCTAACGGCGTCAGAACATATTTCAACCAGGGCGTCTTTCTCTGTATTGATCAATCCGGAACTAATTGTGCACGCCGCTCATAGTATACTGAAACATTAAAAAAAAATAGAAAAAAAAACACATACAACCAAACCAAAGGACACATCACAAACCCTCTTATTTCAGAGTTTTGGCCCCACCTCTACCCCCTTTAAATCTAATACCCTTAGCACATGAAAGACCTGAAACCAATAGCATGGAAAATTATTCACTTCTTACAGCTAATAATTCTTTACTCTTACAGGCAGACCCCAATAACGAGCATAAAGTCTGGAGAAATTTTCGGCCTGCCGAACCAGGATAATAAAAAAACCAAAGTCACGGGCCCTTCAGATGGCGGCCGCAGTATAAATCATATGATACGCAAGCAACATGACAAGCACACTGTCTTAACACTAAACACGGTCTGCGCGCTACCGTAGAATGACTCATGCAGCCTTCACACTACTCACGCTTAGTGCTTCCGTCACTGAGCAGTGTTTTACACTGATAACACCAACACTCAACATATACCGGAACCAAGGGTGTATTCCTTATTCCGGTCAGGGCAGGGGTAATCGCATACAAATGACTGTTTCCGGTTGTGAACAGATATTACTATCAGTTTGATCGCAAAACGTAACTTCAAAGAAATAGCATATGTTCACCATTTGTAGCAGCAAACGACTACAATCCCCATACCATACATGTGAATCCAGCATCAGGTGGTACGATAACACACTTGCTAGTACATTGGAGGCCATCACCACCAGCCCGTCGCCAACACACTCCTCAAATCATAACACAGCACCGTGAACAGCCAACGCTCGTCCGTAACGGTCAGTCCAAGAAACAGGCGAGCACAACCACTAGGACCCCGGAGCGGGAAACCAGTCGAACCATAGCCAGAAGCACAGCGTTTAAATAGCGGTGAGAAGAGGAAAACCAAAGAGAAAACGCGCTTGCCAGAAGGAACGGGATTACTGCCCCCACTGGATAAGAGAATCACTGGCGCCAGCGGCTTCCCCACGGCTTAGATGGTGAGCATTTTACTGTCGAGTAATTTGTCTTGCAGGATTTTTTATTAGATTATTTGCTTTATCTGAATAATTTCTTTATTTGAGGAGTCTTGTGTTATTCTTTAACCTGTGTGACAGTAATGTAAATTTTCTTATCGGTTATGGATGAGATTTGTGTTAGACATATGTGGTAAGGTGTTGCCTACCGTTTCAGAAGCAGAAACTGTCGAGATATTTTATGTCCTATAGTAACAGCGTATAATGTACATTCTTATCGTCATACAAGACATATTTGATCTTCAAGCTTATTGTCATAATGTTAAAAATGTTGTTTTTTGTTGCATCTTGGTTGTTACTGAGTATGAAGTGGTGAAGAAAAGATGAATGAGAAATTGTGGAGAACGCATGAGGAAAAATAAAAGCTTATTACGAGATGTGTGATGCTTTAGGTAAATGGATTACAAGAGTTTTTTTAAGCATATGTATAAAGAGGTAAGTGTTTAATTCTGTAATTACTAATGTTAATGAAAGGTTGGTTGGAAATATGTTCTGAAGAAAATTTCTTCGATTTTTTTGCGAATAGGAAAGAATAAAAAAATTTAATGCGTATTCATTAGGTCGGCCGAAAAGATCGTAGCATTTGTTCCTAATTTTAACACACACTACAGATACAAATAACAGCGAATTTGGCCGTTAATAAAATATTCTCCTTCACTACTTACAACATCCTGACAAACGTGGGGTAACTTTTCGATTCTGCATCTGTAGAAATCACATAGTTTTGAGGTGACGAACTTTTACAACCACGTTCGGAGCGCAGTTTCATCGGGGAAGGAAGTACCTTGAAGATTTTCCATAGAGAACGGAAAAGGCGAAAATCTAAGGGCGGAAGATCAGGTGAATAATGTGGGTGCGGAATGACTTTTGATCACAGCTCCTGCACAGTATTTTATTGCCAGTCTAACAGAATGCGGACGGTCGTTATCGTAGTCTAGCAGCACTTCACGCAGTCTTCCTGGTCGTCGTTATTGAATTGCGTCTGCATGACGTTTCGGTTAGAAAAAAATGTCAGCAGTGAGGGCTACAACCCGCGAAAGCAATACGTAATACACCATACCATCGCTCTTCCAGCAGATGTAAAAACATTATCTTTTGTGTATACACTAATTGCCTTCGTATAGGGAGTGCTGCTTTGTTTGGGCTCAACCACTACTTTCTTTTCCTTATGTTAGCATAAGGACACCATTTCTCGACCCCAGTAGCGATACAGAATGGGAACGATCGGTGTTGTTCACAAATCAATTGACGACGAGCAAGCAGATATGCATATATAGCACCGTCCGCCCCTATAGCTGAGTGGTCAGCGTGACGGATTGCCATCCTACGGGCCGGGTTTCGATTCCCGGCTGGGTCGGGGATTTTCTTTGCTCAGGGACTGGGTGTTGTGTTCATCATTACTTCATCCCCATCCGGAGCGCAGGTCGCCCAATTTGGCGTCAAATGTAATAAGACCTACACCAAGGCGGCCGGACCTGCCCCGTATCACGCCAAACGCTCATTTCCATTTCTACATATGCTACCTACTGGCTTTCATGTTTCTTGGCTTAGTGCATGAGGTAGTCGCACACTCAAGTTTCGAACCCTCTCCTCGTCATGAAAATGTAGCACGATGATGAAATGATCACAGTTCATCGCATTCGAGTGCAGTGATGTGGATTATTCTGGATTAAGGCGTTTAATATAGCACCATCAAACCCCGAAGGTCTTCCTGGACTCGGCGTCATTACTGTCAAGACGATCGTCCCTAAAACGATAAAACTTTAGAACTTCTTTTATGGTGTTCTCTGTCCAATAGCAGCATCTCCATACATGCAGCAAATGTTTGTGGCTGCCTCCGCTGCTGTCACCCCCCTTTGTATTAGGACTGGAGAGTATGTCAGAAGTGTAAATGTTTCAATTGCTCCCACTGGCATCCTATTTTCTAGCATCCAAAGCTGCGCCCACTATCTCCAAATGCCAAAATTACAATACGTGAAGTCAAATACCAACAGTGATATACAAATTAAAGTGAAAATCGATAAATAAATCCATAGCAGCTGGAGTATCAACGTGCAAAAGAAAGACGCTACGAACTTATGCACCTACCTAATGTTATGGCCCGTGGAAGAGAAACGGTAGCATACTTGTAAGGTAACGGTTTTATTTTCTGTGGAAGGATATAGCTAACATTGCAGGTTACTGAGCAAGGCTTCGTGAAGATAGGAGAGAAAGACCCTCTTCGTTGGTAATTAAAGAAGCCATTAACCATTTCAACATCTACATCTACATGGATACTTTGCAAATCATATGTAAGTGCATGGCAGAGGGTTCACCGAACTATCTTCACACTTCTATATTATACCAATCTCGTACAGAGCGCTGAAAAAACGAACACCTAAATCTCCCCGTTCTAGCTCTGATTTCCCTTATTTTATCGTGGTAGTTGTTCCTCCTCATGTAGGTCGGTGTCAACAAAATATCTTCGCATTCAGAGGAGAAAGTTGGTGATTGGAATTTCGTTACAAGATTCCGTCGCAACGAAAAATACCTTTCTTAAATGCTGTCCATCCCAAATCCTGTATCATTTCAGTTACACTCTCTCCCCTATTTCGCGATACTACAAAACGTGCTGCTCTTCTTTGAACTTTTTCGATGTACTCCGTCAGTCCAATCTTGTAAGGATCCCACAACGCGCAGCAGTATTCTAAGAGAGGACGAAGAGCGTAGTGTAGTCAGTCTCCATAGTAGATCTGTTACATTTTCTAAATGTCCGGCCAATAAAACGCTTTGGTTAGCCTTCCCCACAACATTTTCTATGTGTTCGTTCCAATTTCAGTCGTTCGGAATTGTAATTCCTAGGTATTTAGTTTAATTTACGGCCTTTAGATTAGACTGATTAATGGTGTAACAGAAGTTTAACAAATTCCTTTCAGCACTCATGTGGATGACCTCACACTTTTCGTTATTTAGGGGGGTCAACTGCCAATCGCACCATTCTGATAACTTTCTAAACCGTTTTGTAATTTGTTTCGATCTTCTGATGACTTTATTAGTCGGTAAACGACAGCGTCATCTGAAAACAACCTACGACGACTGCTCAGATTGTCTCCCAGATCGTTTATATACTGTAGATAAGGAACAGCAAAGGGCCTTTAACACTACCCTGGCTCTGAGCACTTTGCGAATTAATTCCTTTGGTCATCAGTCCCCTAGAACTTAGAACTAATTAAACCTAACTAACCTAAGGACATCAGACACATCCATGCCCGAGGCAGGACTCGAACCTGCGACCGTAGCAACAGCGCCGTATTACCTTGGGGAACGCCAGAAATCACTTCTGTTTTGCTAGATGACTCAATTACTATGGACTGTGACCGCTCGGACAGGATATCACGAATCAGGTCACATAACTGAGATGATATTCCGTAAGCACGCAATTTCACTACAAGTCGCTTGTGTGATACAGTTTCAAAAGCCTTCCGGAAATCCTAAAATACGGAATCGATCTGAAATCCCTTGTCAATAGCACTAACCCGCACATTCACCCGATTTAACTTCTTCCAATTGTTTCCCGTGGGGATTACTGAAAGAGAGAGTTTACATAGACGTAGCAACAACCCCTGAATATATGCGGGAGTGAATTCGCAATGAATGTGCAAACATTAGCGCAGAGATACTAATATACGTCGGATTGTCACTCTGGCACAGAGTTGCAATGAGCATCACAAACAGTGGACCAGCTGCACTGAAACACTTGTGAGAGGCAAGGTGACTCACAGTAATCAACCTCAAGGGAACACATTACTACTATGTCCAGTACGTTGTTCTTGAGTGACGCTAAATGTAATCTAAGAATGCACTACGGGGGAGTAGACGGTGTCACATGATAGCATTTTCCCAAATATCAATTAATGTACTTTGATTTTTTTCTAATCGGATGTGTATTTTTGTGAGATATTACTGTTTTGCAACAATTTTCACCCCATGTAAATGTGTGCAGATTACAACGTCATCTATCATGAAACGAATAAAAATGTTTAACACAAAAGTTACATATTTTTTCACGGGGAATACAAAAATAAAATGTAGGGATTCCTTTTTAAGATTTCAAAGTCATCCCTCTCCCACCCCCAGAGGTGGTGCAGCGGTGGAGAGGGGAGGGGGGGGGGGCAAGCGTTATGTTAGTGAATGTCCCTCTTCGAGGTGAACAACGTCTATTATCACTGTTATACTATATTACGTACTATATTTCTCAGCATGGAATATTTTGTCAAATACTTGTTTGCCACGGTACACACTTTTCCCGAGTAGAAGTATAAAGGCGACTCAATTCAAAAGTTTCTATTGTTCTCAAATAGTCAGTCCGAGAGGCTAAGACATCTGTGTCGAGCATTGGTTGAAGTAAGAGAGAGAGAGAGAGAGAGAGAGAGCGAGAGAAAGAGAGAGAGGGAGAGAGAGAGAGAGGCAGGGAGAGTGAGAGTATGTGCTGGCTTGGAGGCATGATTTCGTGATGCTGTTTCTGCAGCTTGGAATATATTAAATAAGGTAATATCCAGCCACATGTGCTAGCATTGCAGAAAGTTTCATGTCATGTATAAAGAACCTTTTCAATTATGTCTTGTAAATTTTCGCTTTGGAGAATGTGTGGGACATATGAATTTTCCGAACAGCACGTAAAAATAAACTTTCCCTGCTACGGTAATAAGAATCATCTATCATAAATATTGTAGATATCAGTATCAAAAATGGGTGGCTGAAAAATTCATCTTCTATTATTCACTGAAAGGACAGTTACTGCCACAATGATAAAGGTCTATTGTTCTGTAGGTTTTACTCATTAATAACTGTGATGACTTCATTAAGTTTACAGTTACAGTAAGTCGTAATGTTGGTGCTATAAATTTACGTTTACGTTTTGTGTGAGTACGGACACACTGCAGTTAGCCTCGCTGTAGAAGCGACAAAGGAGCCCGAGATTACACAGCCGCATGTGTCTCTCACCTAGTTGGACGTGCTCTTGGGTTTCAACGTCTAATTATGATAATTGCCGCTAACGAGGGTTGCCGAAGCTTTGTAATGGACTACTCCAACACCGCAGTTTCGCATCGGTGGCATTAACGTCGCCGTCTGCAATTAAGGTCGATCACCTAATTGTGAAGCGGTTCAGATGATGAGGTGCGATGCCAGACAACTTCCACGGAATGCCGTTTCATTAGTGCGAAACCGTCACCCGAGTCATCGCCGTGAGATTAGCCCAACAGCCTCTCCTAGCTCTACCATAAACAGCAAGACCCGGAAATAAAGAGCGGAATTACGCTCCAGAAAAGCCACTTGTCTTTAAGGACGTTAAAAGAACTTATGACAGGAATTAAAAGCACAATATCTATAAGAGAGCGTATGATTGTGCCTTACAGATAATAACATTGTGCTAGTCAAATGGCCGAGAGCAAGCCTTTCAATTGGAACCCACTTGCGTGTCTCCAATCTCTCATTTTACCAGCTAGGGAACTGGGACCTACAGCTTAACGAGGAATTCGAACCCAGTGCAGTTACTGGCGAGGCTTCACGTCATTGGGAGGTGAAGGCTAGGTTAAGGGCAGACTGGGGATTTGCCTGGTCCTGCTGTGATCCGATCCTGGGACCTCCTTATTCCTAGAGACTCGCTTTACCACTGGACCACAAAGCTCGTTTATGATTAAGATTTATTTAAAAATGGTTCAAATGGCTCTGAGCAATATGGGAATTTACATCTGAGGTAATCAGTCCCGTAGAACTTAGAACTACTTAAACCTAACTAACCTAAGGACATCACACACATCCATGCCTGAGGCAGGACTCGAACCTGCGACCGTAGCGGTCGCGCGGTACCGCCTAGAACTACTCGGCCACTCCGGCCGGCAGATTTATTTATTATGGGTATTTAAAGTTTAGGAAAATTTGAATAAAGCATATGAATAAGTTCCATGTGTGGAAATTTGAGGTGTGATAAACTGGTGTACGAAACGTCTTAACATACCTCTACATATGGTTGAGTTCAAAATGGAAGCGAACAGAAAGGTTGTGTTTGTGTCTGACGAGCACATTGCAACTGGAAAGGTACACATTAATCTTCTACTTTCCTCGAATGGTGGTAAAAACGATATCTCATAGACGGACGGTGTCCATAATCTCTTTATTATATTTGGCTCTCCTTTATCCGTTACTTTTGCCGAGTTGAAAATTCTGATACACCATTACACATCATCGTTTGAGTGGTAACCGCCGAATAACAGCAGTCGTCTAGGTATCACCTGAGCAACTCATCTTGCGTCACTCAATTCTTATCTGTGACCGACATTTCTACTACATCACTCTATGGCACAACTATTGGGGATTTTCCCTCATTGTGCAACCACTCCAACGTCGTTTATCTCGGAAAACTCTCGGAAGATTCCTGTGCACAACATTTTTATTGTGTTCACCTGCGTCTTAATATTATTCCAGACCGGAGCCATGTATCATCCGTCTCTTCGTTGTTCCTTTTACACATTTCGAGCTGTCGTCGTTGTCACACTGTTACCACACTGCAGTCTGTTAACTGGTGAAACACAGTTATGGCCACTACTAATTTCATACTGCTAATATGATCAGACTCCAGCTGTAAAGTGTATTGGTGTCAATGAAAGTTTTTGCCGGATTGTGTTTCGAACCCGGATTTCCAGCTCTGGACTTCCATATGTCAACGTGTGTCTACGTCCCGTACCCGCACAATCGCTATGATTACAGCACAAGGATAGAGAGAGACCTATGATTATTGTCGCGCCTTGTATTGGCTGTGTTTCTACGATGTACCCTGCAATGCCATTCAGACATTCAGTGATGAAATATACATATGCTGAATAATATCTGCGTTGAACAGTATTCAGATTTGCAGTTTATCATGATTAAAAACGATGTCGCAGTTTAACTGAAAAGGAGTACTATCTTGGAGGGCCCCGGTTTTTATGATGTACCATTCAATGTCCTGTTTAGCGCAGGTATTATGCAGCACACGTATTGTTATTTGGTGAATGTCCGCCGTCTTTGTTTTACTTCGTGGTTGAAATATGTTGCTGGCGTAAGAGTATTGGGAGAAAGCTCCAACTGTTGGATGGTCAATTCTGAAAAAAATCTGGAAGTGCTTACGACATTTGTTCTAATGTGAATGCCTAAAATGTTCAAATGTGTGTGATTCCTAAGGGGACAGTAAGGGAACAGACTGCTGAGGTCATCGGTCCCTAGACTTAGATACTACTTAAACTACCGTGAAGTAACTTATGCTAAGAACAACACACACACCCATGCCCGAGGGAGGACTCAAGCCTCCTGCGGGAGGGGCATCACAATCCGTGACAGGGCGCCTCAAACCGCGTGGCCACACCTCGCTGCATATTAATGCCTAGCCCACCAGCTTCTAAAGTAACGCACATTAACAGTTGTTAATTAGATCGGGTCTTCAGAAACACGCATATAGTTCTTATTCAACCGGTGTCTGTACACGGACTGTCCGCTGCCCGATTTAATCGGGCTACTGTATTGCTTCCTTTTTGTCAGTTTTCTATGTGGCCTAATGTGGCATGTCACGATTTCCACCAACAGACCTCTCTTCATGACTGGAAACCGCACACATTTTCCTGATTACAAGGGCTTTTCTATTTTCAATGGCCGATCGGTAGCGAAATTGAAACCACAGTGAAAATAAAAAATATTTAATTCGCAACATTTAGCCACACGTTTCAGCTACATTCTACGTCGTCGCAGCTCCAACTTAGGCATCTGTCGTAGCTTTGTATCAACTTTCCGAAGCCCTCGTCAAAGAAGTCAGCAGCATCAGCTTTCTGCCGCTTCTTTACACTTGTCTGCAGGTCGTTGTCTCTGCCAAAATGCTGTCATAGTCAGCGGTTCACATGAGCAAAGACACGAACCTCAGACGGAGTCAAGTCCGGACCGTACTGCAGGTGATAAAGCATTTCCCATCGAAAACGCTGCAGAAGCGTCTTTGTTGCAGCTGCAGTGTGAGGCTGAGCATTGTCGTGATGAAGACGAATGCCTCGTGACAATATTTCCTGCATGATGAACGTCTGTTCGTCTTGCTTCAAAATTCGTGCACTATTGCCGCACGTTTCTGTCACGCATGAAAGTACGAAATCTGGCGGTAATCCTCGGCATGAAGAAATCGAATGACAGGAATACTTCGCACTCGGCTACAGGCATTGTTGTTCTAGGCAGCCTGACGTACTCAATGTGCGCTCGGGAGTGAAAAGTGTGAGAAGAAGCAGTCGACTGGAGTATTGCAGATGCTACATAAGACAGCAGCGTGAAATTTCTTCAGATTTTCACTATGATTTTAATTTCGCGATCGATCGGACATTGAAAAGAAAAATGAAATAGCTTTTATATTTGTTGTGTGTATTATAATCTCAGTCTTCACCTAGAATTTTTTTCCTCACTAGTTCCTCTAGTACCCTGGAAGCTATTTCATATGTCTTAACACATTTCCTGTCTTTGTAACCCTTCTTTTAGTTCGAGTTTTATATGTAATCCTGTACTCGCTGATTGCCTGAAAGACCTCGTAGTTGGTTAGAGTATCACACGACTCCATGTCCAGGGCTGAGATGTAAAGCGTCACATAAAACGCGTCATTCCGGTTTCTTCATAGTCCACTAGTCGCCCTCACATGATATTGTACTTATCTTTCTGAATTTTTAAGTTTCGTGCTGGTAGACCATTTTAATCGAGGAATGCACATTTTGCCTGCGTTGGTCTACTAAGCTTGTGAACACCAGCCAGGACAGCCGAGAGCGCTAACACGCTGCTTCCTGGATTCGGATAGGCGCGCCGGCCCCGGATCGAATCCCCCCGCCGGATTAACGACGAGGGCCGGGATGCCAGCAGTCCTGGATGTGGTTTTTAGGCGGTTTTCCACATCCCGCTAGGTGAATGCAGGGGTGGTCCCCGCGTTCTGCCTCAGTTACACAGCTCGCAGACATCTGAACACATTGCACTATTCCACGGATTACACTAGACGCACACAGTTGGGGTACGCTAATTCCGTACCGGGGGGGGGGGGGGGGGGGGGGTATGGGGTTGTGGCAGGAAGAGCATCTGGCCACCCCTTAAATTAATATGCCAAATCCGATTAACCATGGCCGATCCTGCGCAACCGCGGGATAAGGCACAAGCGATAGATAGATAGATATCTAGACAGACAGATACATAGATAGGTCTACTAAGTTTATGCAAAATCATGTTTGCCCATAGCCCCTGTTCTTAAAAACTTGCGGCTTCTCACATTTACTCTTATTCTCTATTTTGTTCTCAGCATGTTGTTCATCCATTTCGACTGGTGCTATCATTCCTCTTTACTTTCACAAAGGACAGAAATATCACCAGCAGTTCCTGTCTCTTTGTCCCTGATTTCATTATATCATTTTCCTTCCTTTCCACTTCCTGCTTCCGCGATCTAGTTTTCCAGTGCAAACTGTTAATCAATATTCGAACGCATGGGTAAACACTGTTGTAGATATTTCATTCTCATAGCGAACATGTTTCCCCATCGGTCTTTTGCCAAATGATATTTTCCCCAGCTACGACAACAACAACAGCCTGTGTGCAAATATGACTAAGTTTCTCGCATGAGGAAAATGCTTAATTTTTATATCACTAAATGTAACCCCCACGGAGAAACGAGAGGAACTGCTGCAGTATTCCGCTGCTTTGCGTTGCCATAATCAGAGAGCTAGGCTGGTACCCTGGTAAATATATGTAGTTAAGTAACAACTGAAGTGCAAATGAAAAGCAGAAATGAAAGGAGATCGAAAAAAGAAACGTAGATAAAGATAAGGTGGAAAAATCATGACGAACTACTAATATCGGGAACTGATCAAGAACTAAAATAATTCATTAAGAGCTCGAGAACAAAAGGAACTGCGTACAGACTGAGCCCAGGAGATCCGTAAATATTGCACCAAATTAGACGAAAAACGAATCTTGACAGTCAACACTCAGCACAACCATCAATTAACATTTCTCCCATGTATGATACTACGCAGTGTTGTGCAGCATATTAACCATACCTAGCAATGAGACGACCGTAACAGACGAAAGTGACACGTAATATTCGACGTAGAGACACAATGTTTTAACTATAAAATCTGAAAGAAGACATTCAATGTCAGTGTGGTGGGTTCCTGATTATTATATAGCCAATGATGGTGACTGAATCGCAGTTATTCTTGGCTTAATCAATAGTTACGCCAATCTCGTACGCTATATGGAAAAACTTCGGTGAATTTATGAGTACGCTGCATAGAGAGTAGCATAAAGCCGGTAGAAGAGTCATGGTAACCCACTATACAGCTACTTCATGGAGACGCGTTGTGTTACAAGAGTTCCAGAGGAGAATCCGGCACTATGCCGAATACTCAGACTATTTCCCCTGTGCATTTGTTTGCATTTTATTCACAAGTTTGAGGAAGGACTACAGGCAGTATAGGAGGAATAATACACAAATAAAATTCTGTGAAATACGAGACACTTTAACACAATAATTACCTTAAGACTAGTATAGCCGTACCGAGTTATTACTTCGCAGAGATTAGCAAAACTGGCAGAAATTACACTGTTTCCCTAAACGAATCCAAGGTCCTGTTATTCTGACCTATGGAGTCCAGAACCAAAGGAAACATGCAGCAAACAGTAATATTGTGTTCCGCGTTCCTTCGACAGTCGCGGCGTTGTTTACTGCCGAACAGTATTGCGCACTCACTCTGGTACTCATTTTTGTTACTTTCGTGACACGTTTGTCTCGCTAACACGGAAACAAGCTTCATGAATGTTTAACGCTACGCGTAAACATATCTTTCAATACGTGGTCGGTAGCCGTGCTTGTGCAGTTTTTGATGGTACATTGGTTATCGAGTGTTATTTCAGTTTCTCTGGAAACCAATATCCAATGGAAACAACAAGGGTATTTTAATCGACTCGCGTTCCATATAAAAGTTATCACGGAAAAGAAAAAATGGAGCGACAGCTTGAACATGTGGCACAATTTGCGGCTTACGGACCAGCACGGATGGAGCTGACTGCTGCTAACAGCGCAAGGAAATCCCTCTTGAAATGTCACATAAATGTAATATTTCATGTGTTTGTAACGATTAGAATGTCCGTAATTCACGAAGTACACCTACATTTCAAAAACGATTACGCCCAACGGTGCTTGTCCCAGCGAGTGGATTAAAAATTGGTCAGTTCTCTAATAAAACGCGTACATACGCTTTTATAATGGACATGAGACCTTCGAAATATTGTTTGACGATTTAAATCCATTAGTAAGACAAAACAAAAGTAAAAATTACTTTGTGAAAATATACAGCAAGTAAAACGAGACTTGAGCGTACTGTTGTCACAGAAGTACTGCACAAAACCAGTTTTATGCATACGGCATAAATGCAAATATTTTGTATTGTCTACTTGTAGTAATCCATTGCACTGATATGGGAGGACGGGAGAAGACACACAAGTTGTAAATCTGTTAGGATGGTTTCGAGGACCAACCGCGATGAAGTGGCATTTTAGGTTTGGAAACGAGTCCGTCTTACATTGAGACTGCGAGGTCACTGAATGGTCACCAACATCATGCGCATATAGATCGACATAAGTCTCAAACGATATTCTGAGCATTTACCCGAGGCGCTATTGATCGATACTGGCTGTTTCGCTCTCCATGGAGTAAGGATGCTAAGCAAATACGAAGTGTTGCCCTTGTAGCCACCAGAATGATTACATTACAATTCTGAACACCTACCACAGCAACCACAGCAAAGTGAGTTTTCTAACCGGTGTGTGGCGAGGCGGGGGGGGGGGGGGGGCGGCTTTAGAGGTGGTGGACGGGGCAGTGTGGTGCGGGGGCGTGGCGTGGAGGGTGGTTCCGGGAGGGGTGACGTATCCAAACCTACCATAGAATTTAGACGAGTAGAAGACAGTTCTTCTTACTGATGAGATTTAGATTTTACGGTGACAGTTGGTAGCTCAAGCTGACAAAGAGCAGGGATGTAAATTACTCTTCAGTTATCCATCGTACCTATCTATGTTGGTGAAGCAGAATGTCTATTAGTGATGGTATATTATTACGATATTGCAGTGTCTGCGTTGTTAAGAAGAACGATTCAGTGTTCCTCCGAACATATTAATAGGTTAACACTCAGATTTCCGTATGTTCCTACAGAAAATTATCTAAACAGCAGGCATTCTCTGGTCTCCTCTATATGTTGTTGCGTTTGAAGGCGCTAGCCTTCATCGTTCAGCCCAGCAGAGCTTGGATCGATGTGTGATAGCCTTAATATAAAATAACTCTGTGTATGGCAAGATCCACATGGTCATCCGACACGCAGAATGCGCTGGCCGTGCTTTTGGAAAGCACGTTGCTGCTCACATCACCCTAACAAAACCTCCCGTGCATCATGAACAGTGTTTTCAATCTGCATTTTACTAACTTGGTGAGGTACGTAAGGATATCTTTTGCACAATGAATCGATCACTCTTCAACAACCTTTCTCAATAAGGGAGATCGGTACTAATTGTTACAATTTTCTTTGAAAGTTCACATATCATGACACAAAGCACGTATGCCCATGGGAAAAGTGCCTAACGTTAGCACATCATTTAATCTTCAGACAACAATTTTGGTCCCAGATGTGAGTTCAGAATGTTAATCCTTATATTACTATTTTTTAACTAGCATGGTACAACAACGTCAGTACCCGGCACGTTTTTACACTATACGGTGCTAGTTGTCACAAAATAATTGAAAAGAAATTTGTTTTTGGTTCTATAACATATATTTATTTAATCAGAAATTTTAGTCCCAGAGAAACAATTTTATGACGTAACGAAGCATAAAACATGAACACAGTACTGATGCTGGCATACAGAATACGTGTAGTTAACATAACTCTAATAATAAATGTCAATTACCAGAATGAGATTTTCACTCTGCAGCGGAGTGTGCACTGACATGAAACTTCCTGGCAGATTAAAACTGTATACCGGAGCGAGACTCGAACTCGGGACCTTTGCCTTCGAGTCTCGATTCAGCACACAGTTTTAAATATAAGTTTCTTTATCGGACTTGCCGTTTTTCCAAAGAAGAAAACTGTGAGGCATGGCACACCTATCGTGTGCCCCTCTTTGACTCTTTGTGCACAGTAGTCATGTGGTTGGTGGTTCTGATCAAAAGTAGGGCAGTCGCCTTCCTCATCAGATGATTCCTTGATCTGGAATTTTCGTCTTCATCTTTTAGGTTTCTTGTTATAATTTTGCTGGGACAACACCAGTAGTGGTGTTCCAGGCTGCTTTTGCTTATTTGCCTCAGCTGTCAGTGCGGCCTTTAGTGGCGAATCAGTCAGGACAGCACTCACTGGTTTATTCTTTCTTACTGTGCCATCGGGAAAGGTCTCAGTGGTTCAGGCTGCACATGTTTATGTGTGAACTGTACGGCAGCAACTGTGGAGGTGCTGGGCATGGGCCTGGATTGCACAGTTGTTGCTGTGCTACAAAATGTCCAAATGAGTTCGTAAGAGACGCAAAAAGCGGAGTTTCATCGTCTCCGTGTGGCCAGTCCGTCATAGCGAGGGAGGAAAATGTCATCGTGTATAAACATTTCTTTGTTAAATGGCCATATTCTATTCACCTGGAATCCAGCCTTGATGTTCCTTGGCGTAGCAGCTCTAAGCAAAGGTTGGTTCATTGTAAATGGAGTGTCATATGTTGTCATAGTGCTTCCAGCATTGTTTTTCATGCACGTGTCTGATGCAGACATAATATATTTTTTAAATGGGCCAAACGCCGCTGTGTCTAAAGATTACTATTTATGATACGTGTGTGGTGGAAAATAAAGCAGGATGACGCCGTTTTCTTTGCCTATGTCTATTACTGGAATATCAAGCTGCGAATGATGCTTATTCAGAAGAAGGGGAACCGGTCACTGTCTTGTAGCCGTGGAAGGGTGGATGAAATGATACAGGAATGACCTGAAGTTTTGCCCTGTCATTCACCCTGACTTCTTTGCAGAGCCTGTTCTTCCACATGGTCCATTTCGGAGAAAATAATCCCCACATTTCTTTCTTAGAAACACAAAGAAAGGCGGGATTGAGTGTACACTCTCATTTAGAGGCAGGGCAACAATAAATAGCGTTCCTCTTTCCGCAGAGGTCACAGCACCGACTTCTTTCACGCCGCTATTAACTACAAGCTGGGCTGGCGGTTGTACCGTAATGACACTGAAATTTGCATGGATCATAAACATCACTCTAATTTGTAAAAAATCTACCTAAATTATGTCGGTTGAAACTTGTAACCCTGCTTAGCCTCCGGTGTGCGGATGGAAAGCATCTAGTTCTGCATCACTCCAACCAACGGAAAATTTGACCTTATTGTTCACGGCGTACTGATATGCTAGATTTTTCGCTTGCTTCACGGAAATTGCGTAGTAGAGCTTAGCAGCTTACTAATGTATTCTTCAAGCTCTGCGACCTGCCAAGGTCACTTATAATCAATGGTTGCCACAAGCCCGATTCTGGAAGTAAACAGATAAGAAAAAGTTTTTAACAGGCCCGTATACACTTTTCTGCATGCATGTATTGTGATCGAGGAGATTATTTTACTATATATATACTAACGTATTTGATCGTTATATTACAGAAATATTTTTCAGTTCCCCAGTGGGCAACGCTAACAACGCAAGTTAAGCTGCCTACCTCCTTTTGTTGCTTCCATTCGCTCACGAAACCTCTACAACTACATATAATTTATGTTGTACTTTTATACCACTTTTCGCACTGAAGATGAGCCACTCAGGTCTTCATTCACTTCTTCATCATGTGTTTCGTAGGGCGTAATGCCCCTATCAGTATCTTTTTTATTATTAGACATTGTACCTGAAGGTTAACATAAATTTGTAAATTAAGGGAAAGTAAAAACACTCCGTGGAAAGTTGTTCAACCGTAGTAAGAAATGCACGTTTTCTGTCACTAGCGCCTTATTACCAACTGACGGCCGTTATGTAAAGGATTGGAGAAGTTAGAATGTAAGTGCTACCATCTGGTGGAGAAAAGAGGACACCGCTCTAACGGTTAAATTATTACAACTAGCCCCAGTCTCCCTTATTCAACACGACAGAAGCTGTCCTATACAGGGTGTAACGGTGTAGATATTTTCATATGTGGCATATTAATTAAAACAACAGCTGATTCCTCAAACTGGGGGGCTATCAAGTATGGGGTCCCACATGGTTCGATCTTAGGTTCTTTACTGTTCTTGATATACATTAATGACTTACCATTCCACATTGATGAAGATGCAAAGTTAGTTCTTTTTGCTGATGGTACGAGTATAGTAATAACATCCAAAAACCAAGAACTAGGTGATGTAATTGTAAATGATGTTTTCACAAAATTATTAAGTGGTTCTCAGCAAACGGACTCTCTTTAAATTTTGATAAAACACAGTATGTACAGTTCTGTACTGTAAATGGCACAACTCCAGTAATAAATATAGACTTTGAACAGAAGTCTGTAGCTAAGGTAGAATTTTCAAAATTTTTAGGTGTGTCCATTGATGAGAGGTTAAACTGGAAATAACACATTGATGGTCTGCTGAAACGTCTGAGTTCAGCTACGTATGCTATTAGGGTTATTGCAAATTTTGGTGGTAAGAATCTTAGTAAATTAGCTTACTATGCCTACTTTCATTCACTGCTTTCGTATGGCATCATATTCTGGGATAATTCATCGTTGAGTAGAAAAGTATTCATTGCTCAAAAATGTGTAATCAGAATAATTGCTGGAGCCCACCCACGGTCATCCTGCCGACATCTATTTAAGGATCTAGGGATCCTCACAGTAACCTCACAGTATATATATTCACTTATGAAATTCTTTGTTAATAATCCAACCCAATTCAAAAGTAATAGCAGTGTGCATAGCTATAACACCAGGAGAAAGGATGATCTTCACTATGCAGGGTTATATCTGACTTTGGCACAGAAAGGGGTTAATTATGCTGCCACAAAAGTCTTTGGTCACCTACCAAACAGCATCAAAAGCCTGACAGATACCCAACCAACATTTAAAAATAAATTAAAATAATTTCTGGATGACAACTCCTTCTACTCATAGGCTGAATTTTTAGATATAAATTAAGGGAGGGGATAAAAAACAACTTAAATATTAGTGTCATGCAATATTTTGTGTAATGTAATATCTTGTACAGACATCCTTTATTAACCTGACACGTTCCACATCATTACGAAGTGTCGTATTCATGATCTATGGAACAAGTATTAATCTAATCTAATCTAATCTAATCTACACATATCAATGTGTTGTAGGTTTTTCTCTGCATCGAACAGTCTTCCCACATACACGTCACGAACTTAACGGCATGTTGTTTCTCAGCGGGAAATGAGCATTAACGACTTTCTCCTGCCACATTTACTTGAAGGTACTAAGCAACCTATAATTATTGGCCTGGCGTGCGGGGTAGCCGCGCGGTCTTAGGCGTCTTGTCACGAACCGCGCGGCTCCCCTCGTCCACGTTTGAGTCCTCCCTAGGGCATGGGTGTGTGTCTCGTCCTTCGCGTAAGTTATTTTAAGTCAGATTAAGTAGTGCATAAGCTTGGGGACCGATGACCTTAGCAGTTTGGTTCCATAAGGCCTTACCACAAATTTCCAAATTATTAGCCTAAAAATGGTGTAAATACTGATGTTTTTCAGTGCACAGCCTGTACGTATGCCCGTTATAACATCTTACACCGTCCTGGCACAGAAAGAAAATGAAGTCTGGAATCTAGCCTACGGGTCAGGCCCAGGTGCTGCTGCAGAGCTAGCTTGGTGAAGTCATTGTCGGCGATCGATAAGGCCTACATCCAAGTTCCAGATGTTATTACTAACATCGTGACAAACTATTGGCCGGCCGCGGTGGCCGTGCGGTTCTAGGCGCTGCAGTCCGGAACCGCGGGACTGCTACGGTCGCAGGTTCGCATCCTGCCTCGGGCATGGGTGTGTGTGATGTCCTTAGGTTAGTTAGCTTTAAGTAGTTTTAAGTTCTAGGGGACTGATGACCTAAGATGTTCAGTCCCATAGTGCTCAGAGCCATTTGAACCATTTGAACAAACTATTGGCTTTGTTACATTCCTCTCAAATCTGCGTTACTCGACATATGAACGCCGTATAACAAAGGTTGCCCGCGAACCTTTATCTCAGACAAGCACTTCTACACAACGTAATCAGTAATTTTTTGGATGTATTCCATTCTCTGTCTTTCCTTACCGGCTGTGCTCTCAGTGGCTACCTACAGTACCGTCGAAGTTCTTCCCCGATTAATTAACACATGTCCGGTCACAGCCGGCCGGTGTGGCCGAGCGATTCTAGGCGCTTCAGTCTGGAACCGCGCCACCGCTACGGTCGCACGTTCGAATCCTTCCTCGGGCATGGATCTGTTTGATGTCCTTAGGTTAGTTAGGTTTAAGCAGTTCTAAGTTCTAGGGGACTGATGACCTCATATGTTAAGTCCCATAATGCTCAGAGCCATTTGAACCATTTTTTCCTGTCACGCAGTCCGTTATTTAGTCAGTGTTTCCCACATGATCATCCCTACAGATTCTACGGACAACTTCAGTTTTATCGGTTGACTTACTATTTAGCATCCTAAAAAATATTGCTTTACAAGCACTTCCATTCTCTTCATTTTTCCCACAGAGCATTACTGAGCTCCATTCAATGATACATTCCAGACACACATTCACGTAAATTTCTGCCTCAAACTAACGCCTATGTTTGTCATTAGTATACTTCAGTTAGCGAAGAAGACGATATCACCTTGTGCCAGTCTGCTCCTTATATCTTTGCTTCGTCTGTCATACGGAATTTTGCTTCCAAGGTAACAGAATTTCTTCACATCGTTTCCTTTTATTCAAGACTGGTTTCATACGGCCAGCCATGTATTCAGTTCTATGTCAACCACTTCATCTCAGTGTAGCATTCGCATACAAAGCCCTCAATAATTTGTTGGATATATTCTTATCTCTGTCTTTGACAATAAATCTTTTGCACTCTAAACTTCCCTGAAGTAGATAGACGTTATTCCTTGTTGTCTTATCACACGCTTCATCACGCTGTCCTTTATTCTTATCAATTTCTTACACATTCTCCTCTTGTCGCCGATTCTGCGGAGGACCTGCCCGTTTTAGAATCATATTAGATCTTTACATATCGAACACTTCGATTCTGTTCTTTTCCGGTTCTCTCGAAATCCATGATTCGCATCCATATGATCGTATGCCCCACATGCTCATTATCAGAAGCGTCCTCTTGAGATAAAGACGAATGTTTGATACTCCTAGACTTCTTGTCGTCACAAATTCCCCCTTCGGTTGCGTTTGAACACATTTTATGTGCTCTATGTTTGATTAGCACCGTGTTAAAATTGCAGAACTTCATCACGTCATCTGCTTGTCGTCGGTTTTGATGTTCAGCTTATCGTTAATCTCATTTCTGCTATGTCGCAATACGTATGTCTTTGTTCTGGTTACACTACATAATGTGTTTCCATTAGGTTTCGCCATTGAAAATCTCGCATATTGTTTCCTCGCATTCACTGAGGATACCAAAATCTTGTCACTGATACTCAAATAAATCTATAGCGTTTGCAACTGCAGCCAATATATGTAGTACTGAGTAATAAAACCGTTTCAGCTGTACAATCCTTTTACTCTTCAGCATTATCAGCTGCACTGCGTTTACAACTGCATCTTCAGATTTAAATGATTATATAAGTAGAAAAACAGCCATGTCGAAAAATAAATCATCCCGAATCTAAAATGAAAACGCAACGAAAGAGTTCTCACTGTAGTCAATTGATGATGTACATAACATATTATAGTAACGCTGGTCTTCCCAATATATATTGTGTATATCATGAACTGGCTCCAGTGAGTACATTTTCCATTATTTTTTCATATTCGGTTTGGGATTACTTGTTTTTCTATATGAATGTTTTTCTACTTATATGTAGATTCGCACCTGGAGATGTGTTCTAAGTGCTATGAAAGCGGTAGTGCATACGAATAAAATTATTGTATAGCTGAAGCGTTATCATTTGTCGCTGATAGTCTTCCTTCATGAATGTTAATTTCACTCTGAAACGTTTCACCTATTTGTGTCATTGTTCCTTGATGTATAGATTGAACGTTTGGGGTGAAAGACTACATCCTTTTCTCACCTCTATTTTAATCCTATCACTTCCGTCTTGCTCTTCCATTGTTGTTTTTCTCTTTTTGTTCTTGCACATGTCGTATATGCCCGACTTTCTCTACAACTTTCAGGGGAATAACACGTGGGCTGGGACATGAGTGGGAACTTGAACTGAGGGTGGAGGTGTGCTATTGTAGTTCGTGCAACTACGCCAAGCCACTGTACCAGGATGGCATAAGGGTTAGTGCATCTTAATAATGAGCAGGAGATCCGGGTTCGAAACCCCTGGCTTGGTACAAATTCTCACTCGTTGGTTCAGTTTCCATGCATACCTATAGCTTACAACTGTTCTATTGATAACATCCAGCACCATTTGCCAAAGTGGACAAATCGCACGCAGATGTCTTCATTTCTCTTAAATTTCACTTCTATTCACTTCAGTCTGCATGCGGTATTTACCTGTAGCTCACCCCTATTCCCCTGATATCCAGCACAATTTGTCGACGTCGGTAGATTGTATGAACGTGTCTTGGCTTTTGTTAAATTATTTTCACGGGCAAGGTCAATTTTGCCTCTCTGGTGCCTTTTACTGTTCCTACATGCTCTCATATCTTCACAATTCTTTTTCCTGCTACAGCTCAGTACTTTCTCTTCATGAGTTGATACACAATCATATTCTGTCCACATTGGACTATTCATTTCACTAAACGGATTGTGCATATGACTCTCACCATCACGTAGGATAGGAATATCTTCACCGAACCTCATCATTCATATCCGTTCACCCTGAAATTTATCCTCCCATTTCTTTCATTACTTCTTCGGTGTCACCAGTATAGGATATTGAGTGCTTTTTTTCTGTTATAAGTGTTCTGATTGGTTTGATGCGGCCTGCAACGAATTCCACTCCCGTGCCAGTCTCTTCATCTCAGAGTAGCACTTGCAACCCACGTTCTCAATTATTTGCTGGGTGTTTTCCTATCTCTGTTTCCTCTACAGTTTTTACTCTCTACAGCTCCCTCTAATACCATGGAAGTTATTCCCTGATGTCTTAACAGAAGTCCTATTACCTCTTCCATTCTTCTTGTCAGTGTTTTCCATATATTCCTTTCCTCTCCAATTCTGCGGTGAACCGCATTTCTTACCTTATCAATTCACCTAATTTTCGACATTCATCTGTAGCACCACAACTGAAAAGCTTCGATTCTCTTGTGTTCTGAACTTCCCACAATCTGTGTTTCACTACCATCAAACGTACATTCTCATAAATTTCTTCCTCGAATTAAGGCGTATGTTTAATACCAGTAGACTTCTCTTGGCCGGGAATGTCCTTTTTGCCAGTACTTGCCTGCTTTTTATTTTCTCATTGCTTCGTCCATTATGTCACTGCCCAAGCAGCAGCTTTCCTTAACTTCATTTACTTCGTGACCATCAATCCTGACCTGAAGTTTCTCGCTGTTCTCATCTCTGCTACTACTCATTACTTTTGCCTTTCTACGATCTACTCTAAACCCATATTTCGTAGTCATTGGACTGTCCATTTCATTCACCACATACTGTAATTCTTCTTCATTTTCAGTGAGGATAGCAATGTCAATAACGAATCTTTTGAATGATATCCATTCGCGTCGAATTTTATTTCCACTGGTGTACCTTTCTTTTATTTCCTTCATTGCTACTTCTGTTTATAGATTGCACAGTAAGCGCGAAAGGCTAGACCACTGCCCTACACCATTTTTAATCCGAACACTTCGTTCTTGGTCTTCGACTCTTGGCTCTTGAAAATGTCATATATTACCCGTCTCTCCCTTTAGCCTACCCAATTTTCCTCACAATTTCGAACATATCGGACCATGTGACACTGTCGAACGGTTTTTCCAGGCCGACAAATCGTATGAACGTGTCCTGATTTTTCTTTAGTGCATTCCTACCTCAGGATATTTTTAATGCGGGCTCTCCTTCCTTGATTAACTCCAGAAGAAAATGAGAAAAGTACATTTCGGCTATACACTGTACGGAAATAGAATCGACAAATAATTTATTTCAGCATTTCATTTACGTCATGCCTTTGACCTACCTGTTCAGTATACACTAGCGTCAGAGCAGACGAGGACTCTGCCACACGCAGCTCCGAGACGGTTCAGTGGTGCTGCCTGCACTGCTAACGCCATCTGTTGTGAGGGCAGCGTACTCTTCAATATTGACAATACGTTTCCTCTTCTCTCGCGGTGGAAAAGCACTGGAGTGCTCGAGCGAGAGAAACTGACTGTGAGTTGCATATCAGTTCACGTGACATCGTCATCTGTTTTATTTTTCACAATCGTAACTGATAACTAGATTCTGTATAAGAATACAGGTGCCTACATTATGTTTCAGGCCTGATATGTTTGTAGGAACGTTTATGAGCAGGATGCTAACCAAGAGATTTCTTTGATAATGTTAACTGACTAACAATTATGTTGTTAGGAAGACAAACCACGTGTTTACTCAGAAGATAACGCTTCGTTTATTCTGGCCAATCACACGAACTTCAACGTTAGGTGAGTTATACCTTTGACGTACATATGATCGGCCAAGGCATGATTTGCAAAGACGTGAGGCACATACTTCCAGTACATGCACAGTGCCTTCATTGAACACTGTTCACGTGATATAACGATGATAGCAGTGCGCCGATACAGATGGGAAACAGACCGATAATGATCCGTTTAATACGAGTCTTTTCAAAAGTTCCCCTCAGTGTGAGACAGAATTCAAGAAAATAATTTACTGCACAAAATACCTTCAAAGGCCTTCAATATAACCTCCATTTTTCATCATGAGAGCTTCCCAAAGTTTTGGCAACTTCAGTATTCCGGATAGTGCGCCTTCACTGTTGAGCTGATTACCCTGGTCACTTCACTGGTAACGTCAGTATTGTATCAAAACATGTTCGATGCAAATTTTCCTTCGGCCTAGGAAACAAATCGAAGTCTGGCGAGCTCATATTACGAATGTCTGATCCGTAGGAAAGTATTTCCTATGTGTATTTGTCGAGCTTTTCTCTCAGCGGTAAGGTGATACGCATTATGGTGCAAAATGAAGACACCAGCTGCAAACATATCAGGCCCTGTTTGTAGCTATGACTCTGTTCATACTGAAAGCTCATCATCAGTTTCACTTTTGACTGTTGGTAGCTGAATTTTTTCGCGCGTGGAAAGTCGGAACTTTTTCAGGTGTTACGACTGAGACTTCATTCCTGACTGCAGATGCCGTATCCAGGTTTCATCAAGTCAAATATTCCGTTTCAGAAATTGATCTCCTAGTGTTCGATAACACTGAACCAGTTGTTCAGCGATTTTTTGCGACCTTCTTTCTGTTCTTCACTCAGACGATACGGAATCCACCTGGCAGCACCTTTCCTCGTCTTCGATTTGTAGTTACGATTCTGCATCTTATACAATTTCCTCGCATGTTTTTCGTCGATCCTCTCTCAAAACATTATTAAGAATAGGCTGAGTGGTGTAGTCTGTTTAGTTGATGACCCCCACTTCTTCGGTTGTCATCAGTGCTTGCCCGACCCTCACGGAAACAAACTTACCACCGTAATATAGCGCTACGATCCTCTACTCCATTTTCACACACCTCTCTCAAAGTGCTAAGTTTACATTGGGTTCTTTCCTCCCTGAAATTCTGTTTTGATGTAAGAACGTCAGTCACTACTTGTAATCCGACCTCTCTCAGTTTCATCTTCCATTTTAAAACTGTATTACTCACGACACAGCCCGCAAACCAGTAAACACAGATACCTTCTTTACGCCTACGCCGGCCGATGTGGCCGAGCGGTGCTAGGCACTTCAGTCGAACTGCGCGACCCCTACGGTCGCAGTTTCGAATCCTGCGTCGGAGATTAATGTGTGTGATGTCCTTAGTTTAGTTAGGTTTAAGTAGTTCTAAGTTCTAGGGGACTGATGATCTCAGATGTTAAGGGGCTCCGGAACGCCCTATACTTGCAATGTTAAAATAACGCTTATAAATTACATCTTTCCTCACAAAGTATTTGAGGTAGGAAGTTGAACTTTTTACAGATTAATTATTGGAATATGGGCTACAACTTAACACAGGGATTTTACAAAATTTTAGTTGAGTTATTAAAGATGATTTGTTTTCAATTGTAATGAAATTTCACAACATTTTTTTGCAACTTTTTATTTATATATTCAAAAATATACAGTTTTTTGGAAAAAGGCTGTGTTAAATTATTCAGAAGGTACTGTGTAACATTTACTGAAAATTTGAAACAAATATGTTTGGAAGATCCTTAGAAAACATGTAATTAGTATGAGAAAATAAAAGTTTTGGGAATCGAGCGACAAAGATTGGATTAACTTTTTAGTGCATTCCAGGTCCATACGATGTATTATCTTCATCCTCTGCAAACTCCTCCTCCAGCTTCCTCTTGTTCCTCCTCGTGTTTACTCTTGCTTGTATTTCTAGACTCTTTACAGCCCTGTCTGCAGCCCGAAGGCGTTCCTTGTCTAAAGCAAGCATCGCTCGTACCATGTTACAACCTACCTTCATTCCTATATTTCTAAATACCTTGCACCTTACAATGCTCCTTTTCTTAAAAGCCTTCAGAGGATTTCTAATAACTTTACTTTTGCTCATTATTATACTTCAACAAAACAGAGACTCAAGAAACAGAATTAATTACGAATATTTTCGAGATAACGACAGAGTAAATAAACATGAAACAATCGACAATCACACGAGCGATATATATTGAACCATCACAGGTTAGCCACAACACATACTTTATCTCACATCACTAAAATGTACCTAATGAACACGGACGTTAATAATAACACCATTTGACAGCAGTTTAACAGCGCCACAGTGGGTCACGCCCATGTAGAACACATTTCAAAAAAAATTTAAAAATAGTTGTAGTCTTCGGAATTGAATAAATTATATATCTATTAAAAGGTAATAGTCTGCAGATTCAGAAAACGCAAAAAAGTAAAAAGTGAATCTTTCATGATTTTGAGCCTTTCCGGAGCCCCTTAAGTCCCATAGCGCTCAGAGCCATTTGAACCACTTTACGCCCACAGTGTCGCTCACAACTGACATGAATTTCAGCTTGATCACGCTACCGTATCGGCCACACATGCGAAGTGGGCAAGACTTTTCAAACGACCTGTAATGTGCAGGCGATATCGAACTTTCCTCACCATGAAGTTGCTGAGACCCGTAAAAGACCATTGTGCATGAAGCACCAAGTGAAAAAGGTGTTTTACTTAGCGAAATGCTGAATCACATAATTCCGACAGCAAGAAAAAAGAAGTGAGCGTATGCCATCATAGTCCGGGAGTCTCCGTTCGGGAAAGTTCGGCCGCCAAGTGCAAGTCTTATTTCAGTCAGCGCCACACTGGACGACTTGCGCGCCAGTGACATGCATAAAGGATGATGAGGACAAAACAACACTCAGACCCCGAGCGAAGAAAATCTCCAACCCGGCTGGAGATCGAACCTGGGCCTGCTTGGTCGGGAGACAAGCACGTTACCATCCTGCTAAGCAGGCGGCCTTTCCAACAGCAACTTTTCTAAAATGATTTAAGAAAGTAAAACTTCCTCTTACATACTGTAACATATCTGCCTCTGGGAGCAGTAATATTGAGCCCCAAACCTTGTAAGACATCGTGGTCACCTGACCTACATTGCTTACATATTCCGCCTTCACAATCATATTCCGCACATTAGGACACTTCATTCGAACCCAAACACGATAAGATAAAGTAAATGTTGCATGAATTCATGTAAACGATTGCAAATAACTAGTAAACCGCAAGTGTGCATCAAGATTGAAATTCTCGAGGCTGGCGTACACACACACATTCAAGACACGATTGTCGCAGGGGCTCTTAGTTCGAGAGAGGCAAACCGCACGCTAGGGGACCGGTCCCTTCAGAGGTCAAGTCAATCTATCTACGTCAGCCAGCGACCTCCTGTAGAGCAGACAGCGTTTGCCTGAGTGAAAGGAAGAACAACCCCGTGTTCGGCTTAGAAGCAAATTCCGCTACATTGTGTGTGGGCGCCCAGCCTACGCATTCTTTACAAACATATCACGCAGTTTCAGAGATATTCACAGAGAGACAGCAAACGCCAAACGCCGATGCTACAGATTTCCGGATTGGTCGCCTTAAACGAATCGTCATTCTCCCATTTTAGAAGAGCAATGCTGATTGGCAGACGATATTCCAGACGCCTTGAGCTGAAGGAGTAATGGAAGAGACCGAAAGATACACCCCTTCACATCTGGCGTGGAGAGGGGCTCTTGGAGCGAGAACACGTAACGAGAGCGTGTGCGCTCGTATGTATACTCAAAGAGCGAGGAACAAGTCTCCCGTTTGTACTTCACTGGGAGAGCACCTCTGTCGAGAGCGAATCGGAGTGCGACTCTATATTCAGTCCTTGCGATTAAGCGTTGTTCACTATGTAGGCCACCACAGTTATTGTGCGTTGTGAACGGACAGAGTTATTGTTAAACGCCAGCGAGCGAATTTTTGAGTGGCATTGCGGTGGACTGGTTATCTGACCGGTGTACCACGCCAATAGTTAGACTAGGGGAGAATAGGAGTCCTTGACTTCATCAAGGTGTAGGGAGAGTTTGATTGGCGAAGGTCAATGCAGATAGAACGAGAGTTATCTTATTTGTCAGCAGTGAGCGGCGGAGACAGCGGTCATCACAGCTTACGGTATTGTGCGCTACAGCTATTGCGAGCCCCATATTTCCTCCACAACAGTACACTTCACTGCATTTCACACGCAACAGCCTCGACCGCACCTAGCAACATTCTAACGGATAATTATTCAAGTTGAGTAGGTGCGGCTCTCTGCCATTCTGCTAAGTCAGTAACAACCTTAAACTTTGTATAGAATCTTCATTAGCGAATCCTATCCTTGAGAGGTAACTTCACATTCCAAAAGAACCTGGAAATAAAGTGTTCAGTTCATAACTAAAAGTGCCATTGTGATATCTCAGTATTTTTGGAAAATAAATGATAATTTTCGTTTGTTTCATGTTTTTCTTACACTAACTAGCACTACTCCAGTACCCAAGTATCCCACTAGTTACATAAGATATTTTGTGAATTTTTGTGACATTTTCTTACAGCGGACGACTCCAGAAGACATTTATTGGGGAAAGTTTTTCAGGCATTTCTCTCTAGAACGTTAGGAGCGTCTGTCTGACTTCCGTAGTAGGGTGGGGGTGGAAATTGCATTTTGCAGGAGCCACAGGGTAAAGGGAACATCTCAGATTAATCCGTTGCGCAGAATGACAGAATAGCACACACGTTCACAGCCTCGCTGTTGAGAAAGAATCCACTAGCTGGTGCATGACGTAAGTATGGTGAAGACAACGGACAGTCCAACGAGTATCAACGAGTTCTATGAGAAACTGTGACAAATTAGTAGTCATACGATCTGATTGGCAGCCACGACGCGAGATGCTGGAATTACTCCTTGGCTAGGCCGCAAAATCTCGCGTTTTCATTTTTTGGGCTTTGTTAAAGTATTATTCAGATATCTTTGGTTATTATAGACTATATCGTTTCAACAATACTTTGTCAGCATATGAACTCCGCAAGCCACCGTACGGTGCGTGGCGGAGGTTATCCTGTATCACTACGTGCTATTTTCTTTCCTGTTCCACTATCATGTATGTCTCTTCGTGGTTGTTACGCGAAGCGAGTGATGGTGGCAGCAGAATTGTACTTCAGTCAGCTTAAAATGCCAATTCTCAACTATCTCAGTGGAGTTCCTAGATACGAAAGTCCCTCCAGGGATTGCCATTTGAAATCGTGAAGCATCTCTGTAACACTTGTGTGGTGTTTAAACGTATCGGTAACGAATTTAACAGCCCGCCTCTGAGTTCCCAGAATGAGATTTTCACTCTGCAGCGGAGTGTGCGATGATATGAAACTTCTTGGCAGATTAAAACTGCCAGAAAGTTTCATATCAGCGCACACTCCGCTGCAGAGTGAAAATCTCATTCTGGAAACATCCCCCAGGCTGTGGCTAGGCCATGTCTCCGCTATATCCTTTATTTCAGGAGTGCTAGTTCTGCAAGGTTCGCAGGAGAGCTTCTGTAATATTTGGAAGGTAGGAGACGAGATATTGGCAGAAGTAAAGCAGTGAGTACCGGGCGTGAGTCGTGCTTCGGTAGCTCAGATGGTAGAGCACTTGCCCGCGAAAGGCAAAGGTCCCGAGTTCGAGTCTCGGTCGGGCACACAGTTTTAATCTGCCAGGAAGTTTCATATCAGCGCACACTCCGCTGCAGAGTGAAAATCTCATTCTGGAAACATCCCCCAGACTGTGGCTAGGCCATGTCTCCGCTATATCCTTTCTTTCAGGAGTGCTAGTTCTGCAAGGTTCGCAGGAGAGCTTCTGCAAAGTTTGGAAGGTAGGAGACGAGATACTGGCAGACGTAAAGCAGTGAGTACCAGGCGTGAGTCGTGCTTCGGTAGCTCAGATGGTAGAGCACTTTCCCGCGAGAGGCAAAGGTCCCGAGTTCGAGTCTCGGTCGGTCACACAGTTTTAACCTGCCAGGAAGTTTCGCCTCTGAGTTGCTTGAATGTCGTCCCTTAATCCTACATGGTACTCGTGGTATTACGTATCGATGCCATCCCACGGCGTATCGGGGTTGATAACGCAACTGCTAGTTTGCTTCTCGTACCAATAGTGGTCGCGTGGAGTCCGGCGGACTCAATGCTGCACGTCCGCTGAGCCACACCCCCAGCGGATCTGTACGATGAGCGCCCTCTGCCGCCATAATATAGGAGAGATGGTGGCAGTGAGACGTCCCAGTTGATATCGGAAACCACTTCGCCGTGTGATACTAAGCAGACGCCGTCCAGTCGTGCTTCCGACACTAAAGTTCATGCTCTAGGACTCTGTTTCTCCCTGCATTTTTTGCAGTGAGACTTCGTTCTCTTGGAGAAATATAAGTTATTAAATCGTCTGTTTATTGCGATAACTTGTTCGCTAATCAAGGGGGTATGACCAGCTGCGATACTGCTGAAAGACTTGGAAGGAGTGCAGGCACTGTACATGATTGCTGGCAGCGGTGATCACGAGAATGTACGGACGCAAGAAAACCAGACTCCGGACGGCCGCGTGGCACTACCTAGAAGGAAGACCATCGCGCTTGGTTTTCGACATCACAGTGTCACAACAAGTGTTACAAATCGGTTACTTGAAGGACAACTCTGTGCCAGATGCCCTGTAGCATGTGTTCCACTGACCCAAACCCATACCGCCATTTGCATTTTCAGTGGTGTCAAGCGAGAGCTCATTAGAGGACAGGACGGACTTCTGTTGTACACTCCTGGAAATTGAAATAAGAACACCGTGAATTCATTGTCCCAGGAAGGGGAAACTTTATTGACACATTCCTGGGGTCAGATACATCACATGATCACACTGACAGAACCACAGGCACATAGACACAGGCAAAAGAGCATGCACAATGTCGGCACTAGTACAGTGTATATCCACCTTTCGCAGCAATGCAGGCTGCTATTCTCCCATGGAGACGATCGTAGAGATGCTGGATGTAGTCCTGTGGAACGGCTTGCCATGCCATTTCCACCTGGCGCCTCAGTTGGACCAGCGTTCGTGCTGGACGTGCAGACCGCGTGAGACGATGCTTCATCCAGTCCCAAACATGCTCAATGGGGGACAGATCCGGAGATCTTGCTGGCCAGGGTAGTTGACTTACACCTTCTAGAGCACGTTGGGTGGCACGGGATACATGCGGACGTGCATTGTCCTGTTGGAACAGCAAGTTCCCTTGCCGGTCTAGGAATGGTAGAACGATGGGTTCGATGACGGTTTCGATGTACCGTGCACTATTCAGTGTCCCCTCGACGATCACCAGTGGTGTACGGCCAGTGTAGGAGATCGCTCCCCACACCATGATGCCGGGTGTTGGCCCTGTGTGCCTCGGTCGTATGCAGTCCTGATTGTGGCGCTCACCTGCACGGCGCCAAACCCGCATACGACCATCATTGGAACCAAGGCAGAAGCGACTCTCATCGCTGAAGACGACACGTCTCCATTTGTCCCTCCATTCACGCCTGTCGCGACACCACTGGAGGCGGGCTGCACGATGTTGGGGCGTGAGCGGAAGACGGCCTAACGGTGTGCGGGACCGTAGCCCAGCTTCATGGAGACGGTTGCGAATGGTCCTCACCGATACCCCAGGAGCAACAGTGTCCCTAATTTGCTGGGAAGTGGCGGTGCGGTCCCCTACGGCACTGCGTAGGATCCTACGGTCTTGGCGTGCATCCGTGCGTCGCTGCGGTCCGGTCCCAGGTCGACGGGCACGTGCACCTTCCGCCGACCACTGGCGACAACATCGATGTACTGTGGAGACCTCACGCCCCACGTGTTGAGCAATTCGGCGGTACGTCCACCCGGCCTCCCGCATGCCCACTATACGCCCTCGCTCAAAGTCCGTCAACTGCACACCCGGTTCACGTCCACGCTGTCGCGGCATGCTACCAGTGTTAAAGACTGCGATGGAGCTCCGTATGCCACGGCAAACTGGCTGACACTGACGGCGGCGGTGCACAAATGCTGCGCAGCTAGCGCCATTCGACGGCCAACACCGCGGTTCCTGGTGTGTCCGCTGTGCCGTGCGTGTGATCATTGCTTGTACAGCCCTCTCGCAGTGTCCGGAGCAAGTATGGTGGGTCTGACACACCGGTGTCAATGTGTTCTTTTTTCCATTTCCAGGAGTGTATTTTATGATGATAGCTGGCTCTGCCTCGCCTCCAGTGATGGTCATGTATTGGTCAGAACGAGGCCAGCTGGGGATCTGCATCCAGCCTGTCGGCGTGCTAGACACACTGGACCCTCACCTTGTGTAATGGTCTGTGGTGCGGCTCACCTGGTAATCCAACTCACCCTCACTGCAAAATTGTGAACCAGTCTGGTGGTTCGACGTGTCGCGCTGCCATTCATGAATAACATTGCAGGGTGTCTTTTCTGGCAGGATAACACTCCCTCAGCCACATTCAACTGTTGTAACCGAACGTGCTCTACAGAAAACATACTGCCTTGGCCTGCTCGGTGAACTGATCTGTCTCCAGTCGAGCACATATGGGACATTATTGGACGACAACTCCATCGCCATTCATAAACATTAACCGTCCCTGTATTGACGGACCAATGCCACAGACATGGAACTCCATAAAATAAAATGACACCCGGCACCTGTACAACACAATTCGTGCACTTTTGGGCGTTTTCATTCAACATCCCGGAGGATACACTGGTCATTAACGTACAAGCGTTTCACATTTGCAATAGCTTGTCTCGCTCTTACGTTATCCTGGTATATTGTAATGTCAACCACTTAAATATGGTCCGCAGCACGTGGTCGTGCGGTAGCGTTCTCACTTCCGGCGCCTTGTGATGACTGGATGTTGTGCTTAGGTTGGTTAGGTTTAAGTAGTTCTAAGTTCTAGGGGACTGATTACCAATAGATGTTAAGTCCCATAGTGCTCAGAGCCACTTGAACTTAAATATGTTACCTAGACAAATGTCTTCCCGAAGTTTCGTTACACCGCATTAGTTTTTGGTGTGGCAATTTTTTTTGCATCAGTGTATATTTATCGTATTTGTACACATATTTCACCTGTACCTGTAGCAAATTTCGCCCAACAGCTTCATCTCCGCACGGGTCCATGTTTACGACATCGTATTTCCCGATGGTTGGTTGTTTGGTTGTTTGGGGAAGGAGACCAGATAGCGTGGTCATCGGTCTCGTCGAATTAGGGAAGGATGGGGAAGGAAGTCGGCGTGCCCTTTCAGAGGAACCATCCTGGCATTTTCCTGGAGTGATTTAGGAAAATCACGGAAAACCTAAAGCAGGATGGCCGGACGCGGGATTGAACCGTCGTCCTCCCGAATGCGAGTCCAGTGTCTAACCACTGCGCCACCTCGCTCGGTGTATTTCCCGAACTACGAGTCGTACAATGATATATCCTTGAAGGTACGTCTACTAGTACATGTCGCTACTGTCTACAAGATTTGTTGTGAATGGAGTTAGTAGCAAGGAAAGCTTTTGACACCGTTCCTCACAAGCGGCTTCTAATCAAGCTGCGGTCCTGTGGGGTATCGTCTCAGATGTGCGACTGGATTCGTTTTTTCCTGTCAGGAAAGTCGCAGTTCGTAGTAATAGCCGGAAAATCATCGAGTAAAACTGAAGTGATATCAGGTGTTCCCCAGGGAAGTGTCCTGGAACCTCTGCTGTTCCTGATCTATATAAATGACCTGGGTGACAATCTGAGCAGTTCTCTTAGGTTTTCGCAGGTGATGCTGTAATTTACCGTCTAGTTAGGTCATCCGAAGACCAGTATCAGTTGCCAAGCGATTTAGAAAAGATTGCTATATGGTGTGGCAGGTGGCAGTTGACGCTAAATAACGAAAAGTGTGAGGTGATCCACATGAGTTACAAAAGAAATCTGTTGGAATTCGATTACTCGATAAATACTACACATCTCAAAGCTGCCAATTCAACTAAGTACCTGGGTGTTAAAATTACGAACAACTTCAGTTGGAAAGACCACATAGATAATATTGTGGGGAAGGCGAGCCAAAGGCTGCGTTTCATCGGAAGGACACTTAGAAGATGCAACAAGTCCACTAAAGAGACAGCTTACACTACACTCGTTCGTCCTCTGTTAGAATATTGCTGCGGGATGTGGGATCCTTACCAGGTGGGATTGACGGAGGACATCGAAAGGGTACAAAAGAGGCCAGATCGTTTTGTATTATCACGTAATAGGGAAGAGAGTGTGTCAGATACGATACGCGAGTTGGGATGGAAGTCATTAAAGCAAAGACGTTTTTCGTCGCGGCGAGATCTATTTACGAAATTTCAGTCACCAACTTTCTCTTCCGAATGCGAAAATATTTTGTTGAGCCCAACCTACATAGGTAGAAATGATCATTAAAATAAAATAAGAGAAATCAGAGCTCGAACAGAAAGGTTTAGGTGTTCGTTTTTCCCGCGCGCTCTTCTGGAGTGGAATGGTAGAGAGATAGTATGATTGTGGTTCGTTGAACCCTCTGCCAAGCACTTAAATATGAATTGCAGAGTAGTCATGTAGATATAGATGAGTACTAAATTTAAACGTCATGCACGATGCGGCAGTCTGTCACGCATTGCAGCTTTTATCACATCTTATCTCCTGAACTATTTGTCATACAATGACGTAATTTTGTAGATACATTTAGTGGTGTGTGTAGATACTGCCTTAAAAATGCCTTACGAGTAGTGTTATTAGAAAAGATGTAAAATAGTTTAAACGTCATGCACTACGCGGAGGTTTTTATGCAGCTCGGGTTTTATGTCGTAGCTTACTCCGATAACGTTTGTTGTCAGAAAATATGGGATATGTGTACAAAGTTTGGTTCAAATCGTCACAGTAGTTCCGAGAGAAACGTGGGCTATTCCTCTGCATACAAACACACACACACACACACACACACACACACACATTCATGTCCATCTGTGATAGTGAGATACGAAACATTTCACGGTACCCAGTACAGTATCAGTGGGAAATATGACTCAGCAATGACTAGGATCCTGTTCTGAGAATGCTGAAGACAGAGCGGCGTGGCAGTCGGAGCAGGAGAATGAGACAGTAGAGCTAGGTGGTGAGGTGCTCTGACAGATGAGAAACATGGTGGAACTCGAAGCTACGGATTTCCGCTCCCAGAGTGGGGTGTGCTGAGGCAGCATCTGGCGCTTCGCTGCCGCTGCTTGCATTCGGAGGGAAACTGCTGAGACGCGGCAGAGAACTTGGTGGATACAATTAGGGAGTTGTCGGCGAGGCGTCTGCTATGATGAAGGATCGTCTGCCCCGCGAACAGATTACGGCCAGTAACTGTGATTACTCGTGTCAGCTGCTAATTCAAAGACTCTTCCACTAATGGACGGCTTGATCTCTTAAAGAATTCCGAACATCAAGCTGTACGAGCTAACACGTGAAAAACCTACCCTTTTTTTCTAGAGTGAAGAGTGATTGAAGATTTAAAGCAATTTGAGAAGCCGCTATACATTATTCTATTTCAAGGACTGAAACGGCTAAAAATGCTGTCGTACTGCATAACTGGGAAACAGAGCGGCGTGGTCCGGATTGAGCTTCAGCTCCTACGAGAACTTCACCATCATCATTAGCGTGAGTCTTAGGCAGAAAATGGCTCTGACCAGAATAGGACTTAACATTTGAGGTCATCAGTCCCCTAGACATAGAACTACTTAAATCTAACGAACCTAAGGACATCACACACATCCACGCGCGAGGCAGGATTCGATCCTGCGACCGTAGCATCAGTGCGATTCCGGACTGAAGCGCCTAGAGCCGCTCGGCCACAACGGCCGGCAGTCTTCGGCAGAATATTCTTTATTTTTGATGTTGATGTCCTCAAGTATGTTAAAGCTTACAATATGAGAAACGTGTTTGGGTTCCGTGATAGTTAAATTCTGCATTTCAATTACATACGCAGTTACTCCACAAGCTACAGCTTCATTTTTGTTACTACTAAAGCAGTTATTTTTCTTTTGCCTTACAATTTCTTAATTGTCTATAATATAGGCCGCTTTCTTGAGCAGCTACAGCCTCGTCTTCTTGCAGGTGTATAATTCTTAATCAGAAAAGTTACTCCAAGTATCACTGTAGAATTTCTTTCAGTGTTGAATTCTTCAATTTTGCTCTAATTTTGTACAGATTAAGTTTACTTTTCCCTGCTGGCTGTATAGACTGTGCACGTTATACCCTTTTTCTTTTTCTTTCATCTTCTCTGAACTGTATAATCATTATATTTCGCCCTTTGTACTCGGTTGTTATCATACTTTGTAGACAGAGGGTTCACAGTTTCACGCCCGTCACCATCTCTGCCACATTATTTCTCTATTCCCTTACCTCCTTCATCTCAGAGAACTACAACTAGGCAGTCTGCTCTCGAATCAGCGTGCATACATAAGAATCTCCACGAGCACGTCTACAGATTAATGACGGTATCAACAATAGCATATTCAGAAATGTTGCTGATAACCTAGTACCGGTTACTGTCGTTACCGGCCAATTACAAAGTTACTCGCTATATCTAAAGTCCTAGAATATATTGGTCACGAACAACTTAATGAATACTTACGCATATTTAACTTAGATATGTGTCGTTCAAATTTTCGTAACCAGCATATCACAAACACTACAGTAATAAAGATAATCGGCGACGAGAAGTATTTCATACCAAATTTCGACATAATGTGGAGAAATAAGCAACAGATGAAGTTTTCAGATAATGCGCGGAAAGGATTTGAAGTCTACTTGAGAAACTGACTGCATCTTGTTGTCCGTGGCAATGGAAAGTCGTCTTGGAAGCATGTTCTGTCAGGGGCGTCAAGGGCGGCGCTGAACCCACGACTGTTCTCATCGTATATCAGCTGTAGCTCTTCGTTTCTGTCCTCCTGCAACTCAGGTACAGGAAATAGTTTGGGGGACACCTATTAAAGTCTTGGACATAAACGAAAAACTTCTTGTATTTACTAACAAACTTACTCAATTATATGACAAGTATGCCCCCAACGGACCGGAAAAGTAAAAAGAAAACTTACAAGCAGAGCAGAACAAAGTCAACCTGTTAGAATGTAAAACTCACGCATGCACGTACTTTCAACGAAAAGAGAAATAACCCAGATGTCCGATGGAAAAATCTAGGTGTAGGTACAGGCAAAGTAAAAGCTGCAGAAGATCGCATTGTCCCAGCCAATGAAGTGAACCGTTACCGCATATTACCTACAACCACAACTGAACCTAAGGGGGTAAATCACTGTAGCCATGAAAAATTCTATCTAAAGCAAGTTACTTGCAATACCGTCCAAATAGTCATCAAGTGTATCAGATCAGCATCTAAAGGACACAGTGGCATCACAGTCCAAATGACGGGGGTTATTATTGACCAACTACTACCCACTATAAGAGACATCTTCAATCACTCCTTAATGCTAAGAGTTATCTCTGAGGCCCGGAAACTGGGAGTATTAAACCTATTAATTGAAAAGGACGTTGCCATAGCATCCTCTTATTACCGTCCTATTAGCATTCTCTGTGGCCGTCCACACCGTCGATCCACCTACCGTGAAGAAGAAAACCGCGCCAAAACAGAGCGAGAAGCCGTCTGAGGTTCTGCTCAGGGCCCTACCTTGGATCTGTGACGAGGAGAACCTCGAAGAGGGGCTGTTACGTACCGGATTCCGGAGTACAACTGCAAAATTGCACAACCGGGCAAATAAAAGGCGACCGCCGCTGTACTTCGTTGTCGTGAATACTGCGATGGCTAAGGAAGCGCTTAGGGTTCCGTGTGACCGCCGAAACTCTGTCAGCATGGGCCCTAGGCTCCAGTGCTTTAGGTATCAAGGTGAGGGAGATATGGCTAAATACTGCAGCACCTCACTGCGGTGCGTCAAGTGCCCCGGCACGCACGACACCCACACCTGTGGCAGACGATGAGACGAGGCGCCATCTTAAGTCCTGGCCAGACAGAATCCGGCCTGCCGCTGCGACGGAAGGCGCAGCGGTGGACCGGACCCGTTAGCGGCCAGGGACGACACACAGGCAACGGCAGGCCGCAGCAGCGACTATTGATGCGTCAGCTGTTACACTGTGGAAGGGGCCGAAACCCATTACGAAGCTTGCATGCGTAGCGCGATTGTCTTGCGTTAGACGATTTGGAATCTCCACGCGGGACACGTTACCTTTGTGCGAATTCATTTTTTTTAATTGCAGAAATGAGTAGCTTGCACTAGCGACACGAAATGGCACCAAGAAGAGGAGATGTTGGGTGCACGACATTGATAGCAAGAGAGAAAGCTTAGGAGAATACCATCGTCTGTGTATTGATCTAGAGTCTGACGAAGATAGGTTCTGCGAATATTGTATGTCGCGAGAATGTTTCGAGGAAATGCATTGCCTGATAAAAAGGTAGCACCGAGAAGTGCACAACGAACCGGAGAAAGCCAATTGATACAAGGCACAGACAAGCCGTTTGTTTGAGGTAAGTTTTATCGATTGTGGCCTCTTTGTGCTTGAAATAGAAGTCATATAAATTATTCCATTTCAGTTTTTCTGTATCATATGAAAGGTTCGGCGGAAGAAAGTGCTGTCTCACAACGTAGTTACGAGTGGAGTGATAAATTTATCTACATTGTTTACGAATACAGCAAACGATAGTAACACCTAGTTTCTTATGTCCCGCTAGAGACATTGTATTCATAACACTGTCATTGAATTTAAACAAACATATCTTTGGCCGTTAACTTATCTATTCGTTCTATCGGCATAATTGATTTTAATCTTTTCCAGATACTTGACTACAGGCGACAGTCACCAGACCATAGCTTTTTCTTTTCGGTTAGTACGTTCAACAGCCTCAGATATTGTGAAACAAGTGTGCCAGGCAATATAGACTGTTCTACAGCCCAAGTATTTACCTACTCCTACAACAGAGATGTGGAAGAAATCTGAAGAAGGATTTATAGAACTGGGGGTTTCCGAACTGCCTTGGAAGCACAGACGGAAAGGCTATCAGGTTAAAATGCCCGAAGGATAGTGGATCCCAGTTCTTCTGTTACAAACAGTTCTTTTCGCTAGTTCTCCTGGCGATCGTTGATCCATACTACCGAGTTTACAGTGGTTGATATTGGAGGTAATGGACGTCACAGTGACAACACTATTCAGCTTTCTATCAAGAGTATATCGAGAACAAAAGTATTCTACCTCCAAATCAGGATCGCGTGTATCATACAAAAAGTTGTATTCTCTCACCTCCTCTATAAGTCTTTCTGTGTGCACGCACTACGAGCTGCAAGGCAAAAACCGCCTCATGCCGCTGCTTCGAGTCTTGATAACAGAACAGTAGAGTGGGCCAACAGTGGCAGGCAGCCGCTCCGGCTTGCGGCGAATCTGTAATCTGTGACAACCCGGCGTCGGCCGGTGCGGCAGGCCGCGTGCCGGTGCGTCTGAGCCGCACTCTGTGTGACCGCCGCCATACAATAACGAGCGATTCAACAGAGCGGCCTGCAGGCTGCTGTTCAAGGCCACAGGCCGGACGGCCAGGCCGCATTCTGTCTGGTCAGGCCATTATGCTCGCCGCGGCGGGCCACATTTGGCCAACTGGTGTGGCTGCCGGGCCTCTGCCAGCAACGGATGCGCTATGTGCCTATTCTGTATCCTTCCGCCATTGTGCCGATCGTTTCGGTACTAAAGAGTACCGAACAGACTAGTACTCGAATCAAAGTCCCATCTTTATACAGTATGCATTTCGGTAGCGATACCGTTCGGGTCTAGAGAACCGAAGCGCTGTTGTCGGTTCGCGTCGCGCAAGCCAATCGAAAGCAAGCGGCCGCACATCCGCGCATGCGCACTGCAGCGCGCACAGCGCCACGAACAAAAAGCGGCTAGCAGACGACACAGCCGCGTTATTCTTCGCAGTACCAAGCTTGCGTTTTCGCAGTACGAAGTGTTGCTAAAATACCAGCGGAAATGTCAGACGGAAATGAGGTTGGTAGATTCACAGTTCAGTGACACTGAAAGAGCGTTAAGGATTCCTATTGTGATTGTCGTTTATGGGTATTTTATTTGAAACAAAAACAGCAACCCTGGGTATGTAGTGGCACTTATTATTGAACAGTTTTGGAAAGTATTTGTAGCCTGTGCTAAAAACTGTAATCATTAGGTGATGACTGAGAGCTATAATTCCAGAGTGGAACAGTAGATAAATGGTCTGAAAGTGATTCGATTTCATCTGTAGTTCAGTCTTTCGTTTCAGCGTTCTGCTAGTTACATTCCCAGTAATTTAAGTTGTGCTCTTAGATTCCTGTCTAGCCGCATACTCAGAAATCGCTACATTTTCGGAATAAGTGGTGAATCATTTCTGACAAGAAGAAATATAAAGGTCACTGTCGATTGTTTCACTCACAGTAATTTCGTGTTTTAAACACACAAAAATCAAGAAATCATGACTGAGGAAGTGCGCTCTTATATGTAAGTAAAATTGCAGAAAAATCTGAACTTACACGGATAACAATTTATCAGAACGTTTTGCATATATACAGAGGAAAAATTTTTTTTAGCACCCATCCATTCACACTACGCTAAACAGCGGCTAATCGTGGCTGAATTCTTGTAGTATTGCGGAGAAACGTAGGCTGACTTCGTTGCCAAATGATGACGCGTAAGTCAGAAATGCGTAATAGTTTGGAATGTTTCTAATATCAGGCTTCACGTAATAGTTTTCCATTGTTACTTGAAAGTTGTAAACACGGTTCGACAGTTACTGACTAAACCATTTGTGGGAAAAAGTACACAAAGTCACTAGTACCATCAGTTCACACTCATGTAATATACGTAAACAGAACCGATGTCTTGCTATTTAATGATCTTTAAACTCTTATTTGCATTAAAATAACACGTATTAAGAGAATATTGACTGAAAACGTTTTATTTTTGGATGTAATTAAATTAAATGGCTCTGAGCACTATGGGACTTAATATCTATGGCTATCAGTCCGCTAGAATTTAGAACTACTTAAACCTAACTAACCTAAGAACATCACACAACACCCAGTCCTCACGAGGCAGAGGAAATCCCTGACCGCGCCGGGAATCGAACCCGGGAACCCGGGCATGGGAAGCGAGAACGCTACTCGCACGACCACGAGCTGCGGACAATTTTGAATGTAATCATTCACAGTAGCAACCTAACCTAACCATATTTCTAACAAAGGAAGATAGTCTATTATGAACTCACTTTCCAACCGGATGAGTCCTCTGGTGATTCTTTAGTAACACAATCACTAAATCCAAAGCTAAAACCGCTAAATATGTTTAAAATAACAAATTATAGGCGTACATGAACCACAGCTCACCGATCGATAAGGCTGAATAGCATATTTCGACAAAGAACCGAAAATGACGTCACTACCGAAACGAACCAACTACACCGATCGATATGAACCATACAGAGTAGGGCCTCTGGAGACAGGGCGCAAACCGAGAAGAAACGCCGCAAGCGCCGCCGAAGACAGAACCGAGACAGCTTCCACTAATGCCTAGAGGCGGCCGCAATATCGCACATGAGAGTGGCGCCGGAGACTGGCGGACGGCGGTAGCACAGCAGGAGGTGCACGCCATGCTGGTGGAAGCGGCAGATTGGGCAATTGTGGCCTTCTAACTCTCCACGGATGCAGAGAGGGCAACTCTTAAGGTCACCCTGTCCGCAGATATGGAGGAGGCGTGCCGCCAGCTGCGGCAGTGGCGCTCGCACCCGGCACACGATCTCCTTGCGGACGCCACAGGAGAAGGGACGACAACGGCCGCCGCTCCTCAACGGAGCAGCCGGCGAAGAAACACAGTGCGACCGACACACCGAAGAAGAACACGGGTTCCGCCGTGAAAAAACCAAACCCATAGCTCCGAGTAGCTCTGCTCCAACTAGTGGGCTGCTACAGCGACCAGGACGCTCTAGTTTGTCGGCTACGTCAGCCACCACACAGGGTAGACTCAGGCAAGCCGCTCACTGGCCCTTCAGCGCAGCCAACGGAGCAGGAGCGGTGGCGCTATGCGACGGTCTCTGGTCGTTTGGCAACGAAGCACGCATACCAGACACCGATGGGTGACTTGGCCTTCCCCCGCGCCCGGTCACGACTGATGCAGCACGGCAGCTCAAACAGCAGCACACTGTGAATAACGTTTGTCACAAGACGGCGACAGTCGTCGAGCTGCCGCAAGAGCAGCAGCACGGAGCAACAGAGGTGCCACGTTACTACAGGGAGAGCAGACGTTCACGCCACACAGTTTATGAGGATGTCGACAATATTGACATTAATGTTCATGATGTAAATGGGCAGGTGTTTTTGCATGGCCCATCCGTCTTTTGTGGAGGAGTTTTTAATTTCGCTCTACAAAATAATGATCAGAATAGAGCTGGCAAGGGATAGGTGCCGCACAGTAAAGATCAACAGATGGCTTGACTCAGTATCCGCTTGCGTGATACCCACTATTAAGCTATCCTTGTATGCGTTGTGGCACTCAGCAAGATATCCGCTACTACTCTTACTACCCGACCCAACTATCGCTGAGGGTTTTTTTTCCTTGCCTCTGGCTTTGATACTTTTTTCCCTTCTGCCCTTCAAACCGCTACCCTTCGTTCACTTTTCGATCCAATCTATCTCCAGATGAGCGCGTATTGATGGTTAACCTCAACCAGACTTACGCAAACATCGCTTTACCCACATCCTGCGAGACTTCAGTGAACACTAACCCTTAAGCAGAGATGATAGCAGATCTTTTCTGTCGGCCATCATGCCGGTGTGGGAATGGAGGGGCTCCACCTCTTTATAAAAGAGTATAGTGTTACTTATTTAACTTATAGGCAGTTAGTGCATACTGTAGAAGAGTAGATGACTATTGGATGGTAGATACATAAGGTGGCAAGGCAAAATGTGAGTTATGATGACGAAATGAGTAAAGGTTGTAGTTTTTTCTTCAGCGTTGGCCACCTGTTTATATTAAGTGTGACATGTTTAGTGCAACTTGAAACGCGATTGATTTTCAAAGAATATTCTTAAGAATTTATTTTATTTACTAGCGATTCATCAAGAACACTAACACATTTAAACACACTGTGTAAGCATGGAAGTAGTTGCCAGGGAGTAACTGATGAAATCATAACCAAGTTCCTTTTAACAAATGGGAATTTTATTCACTTTAATAGTGCCTAAAGCATTTTTCTAAAGGAAACAGATTTAAAATTATAATCAGAAGGCACTCTCAAAATATGGAATTTACAATTTATTCAGGGGCAGAAAGAAACAAGCTTGTTTGAGCCTTTGGGCAGAGAACCTTACCGCTTCCTTTTGACATGGCCGTAAATACGTTCGCTTACAACTGCCTCTGAAAGACTACACTGGTGCAAATATGCAACACACCAGATAACTTTAATGCAAGAGTTTTTACAATTTACACAAGCACACAAACTATGCACCCCCCCCCCCCCCCCCCCCCGTTGGAGGAATTGAAATGGTACAAAACACTAACAATTAAAATATTAACCTTGTCACCGAAGGTGCAACTTGATTTTAACGTCTAAGAAAAGTCTTACGGTGAAAGGGTGGCAACTTCATATACTAAAATGATCGTTTAAATAAAAGCCCATTGAATGCAATCTAATTAAAATTCTACAAGGTTGGCCAAACAATAGTTAAAATGCTCTACGGTACGCAGATACCGCCTCTCAATATCATAGGCAACACTACCAAATTTCCAATGATCAAAACGTATTTCAGGTATTAGGCCGTTAAACTCCAAGCAATTAATTCGTTAACACACCAAATCCGACGAACATGACAGAGGCAGCTACTAACGTACGGTAGAGTGATAGGGAGATTACTGAACAACCCGAACCTCAGGTTACTCTAACAGCCCCTACTCCACAAGGGAAAAACGGACCGCCCAATTTATAAACAACGCCCTTCCAGCGGGTGGGCAAACGGAGAAGAATGGTGGGACGACCCTAAAGGAAAACTGCTAGTGACCTCACCAAGAAAACAAGAATTTAATAATAGTAAATCAAACAACATATCACCATTATCACCAGTCACTTAACTTCTAATAAATAGTGATTTCTCGAGAAGACCTTGCACAGCACCCCCAAATCGCTCTCCCGAACCGTCCGCTGACAGCCGCTTAAGCGGACATAGGAAGGCGCGCCGATCTCCCGTCTCACAGCGTCGCAACTCGCACCGGCCAGACTGATGTCGCGCGGTTGACTCCTGTTGCTCTCGTGTCGACCGCGAAGTCACTACCCCTCGCTATACTCCGCGGCCCTCTGGACTCACGTGGCGACCTCCCAAGCGCCGAAGCTCAAGACGGACAAGTCATCTCGTGTCCCAGTGCGCGACCGACCCACCGATCGATCCATCCTCTAATGACCATTGCCTGAACAAACTCGAGCAGACTGGCGGCCTAACGCGCAGACCCTGATGCAGGAACTAAACCCCGACCGGGCGATCACTCGCTGAGTTCTCTTACAGGCGGAGTGGAAAGACTCTCATTTTGCCGGCTTTAAAGATTGATCCGAACGACAGACAGACACTAACTGCCTAAGAAATGCGGACTAGCAAGCTGGGGATGACCCATACTCACTGACCGGCGAGCTCATAACGCCCCTTAAATGCCCGTGAACAGACAACCTTTCCGCTTCCCCACCAGAGGGAGACACCAAAGCTGTGATTGCCACAGCGGCGCCTCTGGCAGAAACGGAGGGCGGCTCCTTCACACTACGCATTGCGGCGCTCTCTTCAAAACAGCAATTTTTTACCACGGTCCAGGTGTTTTCACATGTTTTTATTTCAATAACTTTTTTATGACGCTATCCTAAAATCCCTTAGTCCTCATAAAGACAGATGTTTCGCCGAATAGAATTCGGTGTCCATTTCCTAAGGCAAGTTCTGCCATGGCTTATGTTTCTGTATAGCGTACGCGCAGGCACCTCTCGTGTTCCGTCCGTCGTTGCTCCACAGTGCGTACTGTTTGGCAGACTTAGTAACAGCCACACTGACATGGTATCTTGTACGCTTCAGGCATTCTAAGCCCTAGATTGTCCTTCACAGACCTCATGACCTGTCGGACTTTTGCAGTGGGCCTGAACACCGATGAAATGTAATATCTCTTCAGTAGCCGGCTAATCTTTACCGACACTGCACCACAGAAAGGCAAAAACACAAGTTCTTAGCTTTCTTCTTCGGTGGTGTTCTCTTCTCTGTTGATGTGTTCCTTGCGTGTCACAACAGATATAGCTTGTGACACCTGTCCGTGGACGTACCAGTTTTCCCGGAAGACTCTTCGGAGGCGGCTCAGTTCTAGTGGCAGACTTTCAGAGTCTGAGACGACTTTAGTACGATGGACGAGGGCATTCAGAACGCCACTGTTTTGTGCAAGATGGTGGTGGCTGAGAGCGTGCAGATACCGATATGTGTATATCAGTTTCCTGTAGACACTGTGGCTGAGGTGCCCATTGGTTTTCCGTCGAACGAGGTCATCCAAGAAGGGCAATGCACCATCCGTCTCCACTTACATCGTAAACTTCTTAGAATACCTGAACAGCATTCATGGCCACATCATGTTTACGATGGAAGTCGAGACAGATGGTGCACTGCCTTGACGTACTTAGTAGCAGATGGTCAGCAAGGCCTTCGTCAAAAACAGACGACACACATACACACACACACACACACACACGCACACACACACACACACACACATACACGCATTCAGACGCAACTCATACACACATGACTGCAGTCTCAGACAACTGAAGCTACATTGTGAGCAGCAGCAGCAGTGTGTGATGGGAGTGCTGGCTGGGTGGGCGTAAGGAGGAGGCTGGAGCAGGGAGGGGGAGGCATAGAAGGGTACGGGTGGGGGGACGGTGAAGAGCTGATGGGGAGCATGCAGGGACGTGGTGGAGAGAGATAGGGCAGCTGTGTGTAGTTCGGAGATTAAATGGTGGGCAGAGGACAGGTGAGGGGGGAGGGGAGAAATAAAAAGATAGGGTGTGATTGTGGTAATGAGGGCTGTGTAGTGCTGGAATTGCAACAGGGACCAAGCTGGAGAGGTGAGAACAATGACTAATGAAGTTTGAGGTGAGGACTATTATGGGAATGTGGGATAAGTGGTAGGGAAAGCTCCCACCTGCGGAATTCAGAAAAGCTATTGTTGGTGGAAAGGATCCATATGGCACAGGCTATGAAGAAGTCACTGAAATGAAGAATATCGTGTTGGTCAGCGCGCTCAGCCGCAGGGTGGTGGTCTTATTTCTTGGTCAGAGTTTTTCGGTGGTCATTCACGTGGACAGACAGTTTGTTGGTTGTCATGCCCAGACAGAATGCAGCACAGTGGTAGCAGCTGTTTATATAGGTCATATAGCCCTGTCATTGGTGGCAAATGTGATGTTTGTGACCAAACTGCAGTAGGTGATGGTAGGCAGATTTATGGGACAGGTCATGCATACAGGGCTATTACAGGATATGAGCTATGGCAGATGGTGTGGTGTAGGGAACGACGAATATATTAGGCTCAGTGGATGGAGGAATATCACTGAGGGAGGAGTGCAAAGGATGATAGACAGGACAGTCTCATTTCAAGGCATGAAGAGAGGTAGTCGACAACATGGTGGACAATATAACTCAGTTGCCGCAGTCCTGGATGGTTTTGAGTTAGATGGGGAATGCTCCTCTGTGGCTGGACGGTTTTGACTTTGGGAGGTGGTGGGAGACTCGAAAGATATGGCATGGGAGATTTGTTTTTGTACAAGATTGGGATAATAATTATGGTCTGTGAAGGCTTCAGCGAGACTGTTGGTATGTTTCGAGAGGAACCAATCATCACTGAAGATGCGATGACCACTGGTTGTTAGGCTGAATGGAAGTGAGTCGTTGGTATGATATGGGTGGCATCTGTCGAAGTGGAGGTATTATATGGATAGAAGTACTGATGTACCCATCATTGAGGTGGAGGTAAACATCTAGGTTGACATCTGCTTAAGACAGTATTGCTAAGCAGTGCACATATTGGTTGAAAGCACCGATGAAGGCTGTTAATCAGTTGAAATTGATTTGCAAAAGTAAATAAATAAAACATAAATAAATGAAACTTGATTTTGTGACTGGTTGCTGCATATTTGGTAATTTTATGGTTTACGGTGGCTGCACGACGTGGGAACCACATGGAGCCCGCCATTCATCTAGGAAGTGGCTTATTGGATTGAGAAGCTGGCAGAGTCCTTCTACCAGGTAACTCTTGCAGTTCATAACAGTGGTGAAGCCTTTGTTATGATTATAAGGTTGGAATGAGTTGTTAGATGGTGGACTGCCGTTCTTTCTGTGGATGTAAGGTTGGTTTGTATGTTGAGAGATTTGGCAAATTATGGTGAGCAAAGTTCTCGGTTAAAAAATTTGGGAAATTTAACAGGGGCGGATTTGGCGGCATTAGGGGTGGATCATGGCTGGAAGGAGGAGTGAATTTATTCAAACAGGATTCAACATTGGTCTTTGATTGAGTCTGATTGGTAGGGTTGTTGGCGAAGAAGCGTTTCAACTGTAGGAACCAAAAGAAGGAGTGAATATCAACTCCTGCAATGGTAGAATTTAGGAGTGCGGCAAAAGGTGAGGCGTTTCGAAAAGACTCACTTCCTGTGGAGATACAGCTTCCAGATGAGAGGTTGATAACTATGTTTCATGTCTGTTTAGGTTCTGGATTCTCTGTGGTGGTGCAAGGGGGTTTTGGTGGGTGGGATAAATGTCGCAGATTTGCGAAGCAGAATTTTTCAGCTATTATGGGATGTGGGGGAGATTTGGAGGTTTTTGAGAGGTCGTGGATAGTGGAAGATCCAAGCGGGAGTAAGAAGTGTGCAGGTTGGAGGGTTTTTTGAGGTGGTGCTGTGCATGTCGTTCTAGTTCTCGTAGCGCAAGATTTTAAACGAGTTTTATGTGTTCAAGGAACTTGCGATTGCATAGCAGGAGTATTTTGTGGATGGAGATACGGTTCTGCACAGATATTTGGGCTTGGTTGAAATGGTTTTGCAGGACAAGGTTAGTTAGCGCTATGGACAGGTGGAATCTGAACAGATGGACGTCACTGAGAAAGGAGATGGGTAATTTAATGGTTAGGTCACTTGGGGGGATTTCCTGAGCCAAATAACAAAGCATGAACAGAATGTGGGACTGGGTTCTGGCTAGGGATCTGGGAACTTTATTCTATTGACGCAGACTGAAGGAGCAACGATCCATGGTGGCCATGGTGGTGGACAGACTGCGAAATATAACGTAAATAACGTAGCATTACGTCAGAAAATATTCGCAAAAATACACACAGATAAGTGGGAAAAATCACGAGAAGGACGAAACGGATGAAAAAGCGGGAAAAATATGAAATTTGTTGGAGTATACGATAGCGAAAGGCGGAAACTCACTAAAATTAGCTGAAATTCACAATGGGATTAAAGAAAAGAGGCAAATAATAAAAAATATACGTGGAAGGAGAGACAGCATTGGTCGTAATTTTTTGTTTTATTAAACGCAAAATCGATTTTCGGTCACTTAGTGACCATCTTCAGTGCTGTAATATATATACAGCAGATTAATCGATTTTCGGTCACTTAGTGACCATCTTCAGTGCTGTAATATATATACAGCACTGAAGATGGTCACTAAGTGACCGAAAATCGATTTTGCGTTTAATAAAACAAGAAAATACGACCAATGCTGTCTCTCCTTTCAAGTATACCCATTATCTAGTCGTGGTTGCACAGGACACTCCATGGAGTCGCCAATCAATAAAAAATATATTACTGGAGTAACAGGTCTGAGGGTGGATAAGCGTGAAGAAGGAGGACGGCAGGTGTGCCTGGATGAAGTGGAATTAGTGAGTGCAAACAGGGACAGAACGGAGAAAGTGTGGCGGGTGAGGAGGGGTGTGTAGCATGAGATACAATATTGTTTGCCACTGGAAAGATTCATGAAATAACACGCAAAAATAAGGGAGGAGGACACAAGGAGCGTGATTAACTTGACGGTATAGGATTAATGATATCGATGGGAGTAATGTGGGAGATGATATGCTGCATCAACTTTTGTAGACAAATATGTAGTGTTGGCAGAAGCGCCAGCACTGTGTTGCTAGAGGAGGCCGAAATGCACGCGTTTAATTACACGCTGACTGGCGTGAGGTCTGGAACAGGACAATATCTTGAGAATTGCAAATAAAGTACGTAGATGATGTAATACTTAACTTTAATCCACAATTGTAGAACATCTCTCTTGATGATACATGCTTCACATAATAAATATCTATTGAATACGGCGCCTTGCTAGGTCGTAGCAAATGACGTAGCTGAAGGCTATGCTAACTGTCGTCTCGGCTAATGAGAGCGTAGTTGTCAGTGAACCCTTCCTTGCAAAGTCGGCTGTACAACTGGGGCGAGTGCCAGGACGTCTCTCTAGACCTGCCGTGTGGTGGCGCTCGGTCTGCTATCACTGACAGTGGCGACACGCGGGTCCGGCGTATACTAATGGACCGCGGCCGATTTAAAGGCTACCACCTAGCAGTGTGGTGTCTGGTGGTGACACCACATCAACAATCAAGTGGTCATGTATCCGTCTGTTATGCGCTGTCGAAACTGTCGATACAGTGTGGCTCGTAAGTAGAGCGTGAAGTGCCGTTTGCAAGGCGATAAGAGAAACACAGTAAAGAAGAGAATGAAGGACAGACATTAGAAAATAGCAACAAAAGAATACAGCCCTGGGTTTGCATCAAAGAGAAGCCATGGCAAAATAATCAAACACTGGAATATCTAGGATGGAATCTAAAATATCATGATAAGGAAAATTACTAATCACAATACAGCGGAGATGGAGAGTCGCAGATAGCCACAATAAAAAGATTATGACAAATAATTTTTCGACCAGCAAGGCCTTCATCAAAAACAGTCGAATAACACATGCACACACTTACACAGTTGCAACTGACGCACATGACTTGTCTACGGCAACTGAAGCCACACTGCAAGCAGCAGCACCAGTGCATGATTGAAGTGGCACCTGGGTGGGCGTAAGGTGGATGCTGGAGCACGAGGTTGGGGGGGGGGGGGGGAGGTATGGAAGGGTAGGAGTGGGGGCATATTAAAATGCTGATGGGGAGCGTGCAGGGACGTAGTGGAGAGAGGGTAGGGCAGCTATGTGCAGTCAGGAGGTTAGATGGAGGGCATTTTAGAGGTGGGTGGGTGATGGTGATGGATAAGGATTAAAAAGTCTGAGTGAGATGGTGTAATGAGGGCTGCGTAGCGCTTTCGTGGGAACAGGGACCAGGCTGGGTGGACGAGGACAATAACTAACAAAGCTTGAGGCCAGGAGGGTTATGGGAATGTAGGACATATTGTAGGGAAATTTCCCACCTGCGCAATTGAGGAAAGCTGAAGTTGATCGGAGTAATGAATATGGCACAGGTTGTGAAGCAGTTGCTGAAATGAAGAATGTTGTGTTGGGCAGAGTGCTCACCAACAAAGTGGCCTACCAATTTCTTGACCACAGATTGTTGGTGGCCATTCATGTGCACAGACATCTTGTTGGTTGTCACGCACACATTGAATGCAACACAGTGGTGGCCACTTAGCTTGTAGATAACATGATTGGTGTCACAGGTGGCGCTACCTTCGATGGGATAGGTGGTGGGAGGATGTATGGGACAGATCTTGCATCCAGGTCTATTACAAGGTTATATGCCATGAGGTAAGGGGTTCGAACAGGGGTTGTGTATCTATAGCCACAACCCAGTCCCACATTCTGTTCCCACTTCGATTTGTGGCTCATAGAATCGCTCCAAGGGCCTTGCCATTAAATTACCCATCTCCAGCTGCTACCCCTCTTCCACAATGTCCTCCATCTGTTCGGATTACGCCAATCCATAACTGTCACTGACATAGTCCTGGAAAAACATAAAAACCAATCCCAAACGTCCTTGCAGTATCCTCTCCTCATCCACAAAATTCTCCTGCTATGCAACTACAAGTTTTTGGAACCCGTAACACTCATTGAATCTCTTGGCCTCTGGGAACTAGAACAATATGCACAATGCCCCCTTAAAAAACTCTCAACCCTGCTCACTTTCAACTTCCTCCTTGTAGTAACCACACCTACAGTAACCTCCAAACTTCCCTTACGTCCCCTCATGGCTGACAAACTATGTCTCACAGGCCTACTATATTTACACCTACCTCCAAACCTCCTTCCCACCACCACACAGAATCCACAACCTAAACACTTCCGACACATAGCCATTAACCTTTCTTCTAGTAGTCTTGGCCCCACAGAAACATCAGTGCTGACCAAAGGCCTTACATTTTGCCCCACTTTCAAATTCAATCTTGCAGGACTTGTTAAAATTCCCTCCTTCATCTGGTCCCTACAGTGGAAATACAGTTCGCCACCAACCCTACCAATCATATTCAGCCAAAGACCAATGTTGAAACCTGCCTTACTCAGTTCACTCCTCCATCCAAATGTGATCTGAACCCACTGCTTCCAAATCAACCTGTGTTGGCTTTCCAAAAAATCTTAATCTCAAACCATGCCCACCATCATTCCCAAACTCCCTCAACATGCAAACAAATCCTGCATCTGCAGGGAAAGCAGCAGTCCACCATTTAACAGCTGAACCCAGCTTTATAAACCTAACTGTAGGCAAAGGTTGCACCACTGTTATTTTGAACTGCAAGGATTACCTGGAAGAAGGACTCCGATATCTGATGAAACCGTCACCTAAATCCCTTGCTCCAATTACATCATTTCCAGTAATCAAGCAGGATCTCCAGTCACTCCTCATATCCTTAGGCCCATTCCAGAACCTCTCCCGAAAGTTCATATTTCTGCTCATTCCTGCCACTCACCACACTCCTACCATCTACATGTTTCCTAAAGTCCATGAACCCAACCACCTAGGACGTCCATTGTGGCCAGTCACTGTGCCTCCACTAAGAGAATCTCTGCTCTCTTAGAAGAACATCTTCAACGTGGAACCTTGCCTCCTGTATAAAAGAAAGCAACCATTTCCTCAACTGACACTCCTCAGTTCTTCTCCCATTACCATAGACGACCTTGCTGGCCCTGTACATGCTACCTTCCTTTACACTACCACCCCTAACGCACATGGCCTAATTGCTATTTAACACTACCTTTCCCCACACTCGACGGATTACAAGCCATCAACCCTCTTCCTGGTCGAGATGACCATGTAAATCCAACCGGCCAGTTCCTCAAAGATGGCCACAATTACTGCCCCTTTGAAAGAATTACCTAGAAACCAATCTGGGGCACAGCTGTGGCCATCTGCAAGGGACCACCCTATGCCAACCTATTCATAGGTCACCCAAAGAAATCCTTCGTGAACACCAAGAACCCTAAACCTCTCATCTGCTTTAAATTCACTGATGGATCTTCGCAATCTGGATTACGGATGAAAACACCCTATCCGCATTCCTCCAGAACCACAACAGCTTCTCTCATATTTGCTTCTCCTGGTCCTACTCAACCCAAAACTCCAGTTCCTACATATTTACCTCCACCTCAAAGGTGGCTACATCAATACCTCTATGCACACAAAACCCACAAACCACAACCATTACTTCCACTTCCACAGCTGCCACCCATTCCATACTATCAACTCGCTTCCATACAGCCTAACCACCAGTGGTCATCGCATCTGCAGTGATGATTGATCCCCCTCGAAATATACCAGCAGTCTCGCTGAAGCCTTCACAGACCATAATTATAATCCCAGTCTTGTACAAAAACAAATCTCCCTTGTTATATCATTCAAATCTCCATCCACCTCCCAATGTCTTGACTTTACCTTGTAACCCATTAGCCTCCAGGACTCAGGCAACTGAGTTACATTCTCCACTAGGGTTTCGACTACCTCTCGTTGTGTCCTGAAAAGGGAATGTCCTGTTTACTATCCTTCCCACGCCTCCCACAGGGGTATTACACCATCCACTGAACCTAATATACTTGTCCATCCCTACACAGTACCTGATCCCTTGGATCATATCACTGTAGTAGACCTAGATGCAAGGCTAGTCCCATATATCCCTCCCCCACCATCAGCCTACTCCAGTCTGGTCACAAACATCACCTATCCCATTATTGACAGGACTGACTGTGAGACCAGTAATGTCTTCTTCATGCTAAGCAGCAACCACTGTGCTGCATTCTATGTGGGCATGACAACCAACAAGCTGTCTGTCCGCATGAGTTTCCACCAACAAACTGTGGCCAAGAAACAAGTTGAAAACCCTATTTCTGAGCATCGTACCCAACCCGACATCGTTCATTTAAATGACTGCTTCACATCCTGTGCCATATGGACTCTTGCCACCAACACCAGCTTACCTGCACTGGTGGGAACCTTCCCTGAAATGTATCTTATGTTCCTGTAATCCTCCTGGCCTCACCCTTCGTTATTGTCCTCACCCATCCAGACCATTCTTTGTTCCCATTCCAGCACTGCAGAACCCTCATTACACCAACACACCAAGTCTTTCTACTTCTCTCCTTTTCCACTACCCCCATCGCCCCACATTTATCCTGCCCTTCATCTAACCTCCAGATCGCACATAGCTGCATTACCTTCTCTCCATCCTGTCCCTGCACGCTCATCATCAGCACTTCACTGTCGCCCTGCCCCTAACCTACTATCACATCCCTCCCCACTCCAGCCTCCTCTTTACCCACACCCAGCTGCCACTATCATCATGCTCTGGTTCTGCTGCTCGCACTGTGGCTCAAGTGCCAGAGACTGCGGTCATGTGTATGTAAGTTGCATCTGCGTGAGTACGTGTGTGGGAGTGTGTGTGTTTCTATCTGTCATCTATTTGTGACAAAGGCCTTGCTGGCCGAAAGCATATTTGTTGTGGTTATCTGCGAATTAGCACCTCCGCTATATGGTGAGTAGCAACTTTACTTTTCATGATATTGTTACATTCCATCCCGGAATTTCCACTGTTTGATCTTTGCCTGACAGCTTTTCTCTGATCCTAGCACAATTATGTTTATGTTTTTGTTAGTATCTTCTAATACATTACCATGCTCAACATCTTCCTACCATTTTCTAATGCCAGTCCTACTTTCTCTTCTTTACTGTGTTTTCTCTTGCTCCTCACAAACCGCAGTGTACCCTCTATCCATGAGCCACACTGTATCAACCGTCTCGACCACGCCTAGCAGGCGGCTACAAGACCAGGATGATTGTTGGTGTAGCATCTTATGAACCATATTATTCCCACTGATATCATTAATGATACACCTTCAAGTTCATCACGCTCAATGAGTCATTCTTCTGTGTTTTGGCATGTTTTATCCCGCAACTTTACAGTACCAAGCGATATTCTACCTCATCCTGCGAACCCTTCCCCAGCCGCCACACTTTTTCCGTTGAGGCCCAATTCGCACCCACTAATTCCGCCTCAGTCAGTCACACCTGCCGTCCCCCTTCTTCACACTTATCCACCTTCAGAACGGCTACGCACAGTAATATGCTTATTTTATTATTAATAACTTCTCTTTAATTCTATTGTGTCTTCACACCAATTTTAGCGGCTTTCTGCTATTCGCTGTCGTCGTCTACCTTATATATCGTCTTTATAGGCCCTTAATTATCTGTTCCACCCTTCTCGTGGTTTCTCCCACGTATCTGAGTGCATTTTTACGAATTTTTTCGTCGTAATTCTACGTTAGTTACGTTATTTTTCGCATTCTTTCCACCACCGAGAATCCTTGCTCCATCAGTCTGCGTCAGAACAGAAAAGTTTTTTTATACTTTGCCAGAACCCAGTCCTACACACTGTTCCTATGTTGTTACTCGCTCATGGAATCGCCCCAAATGGCCCTACGATCAACTTACCCATCTCCAGGTGCCAGCCATCCTTCCACAATATACTCCATTTCTTCAGACTCCGCCAATTCTTATCCCTCACCAACCCAGTCCTGCAAAACCATATCAACCAACACAAAATCTCCTTGCAATACCTTCCATGCAACCACAAAATTCTCCTGCTCTGTAATCCCAAATTCCTGGAACGCATAACACACATTGAAGCTCTTGAGCACATGGAACTAAAGCAACATGCACAAGACACCTCAAAAAAGTCTCCATCCTGCTCATTTCTTGCTCCCACGTGGGAGAACCAATGACTACCTCGTGTACAACACCCTCCAAAACGCCCCACGTCTTCTCATAGCTGACAAACCCTGTTTTGCAGATCTACTAAAGTTACCCCAACCTCCAAAATTACCTCCCACTACCTAACAAAATCCAGAATATATACAGTCCCAAAACACAGTCATGAGCTTTTCCTTTAGAAGCCTTACAGCCAGAGAAATGTCAGTCCTTTTCAAATTCGTCACCTTTTACCTCACTCCAAAATTTAGTCATGCAGTACTTGTTAAAGATCTTCTTTCCTTTTATCAGACCCCTACGGTGGAAACGCTTTCTCGCCACAACCCTTAATAATCACATTCAGTCAAAGTCGAGTTTTGAACCCTGCCTCACTCAGTTCACTCCTCCATCCAACGATGATCCACCACCACTGCGTCCAAACCAACTCCCTTAACTTCAAAGAATTTCTTAACCTCGAATTGTGCCTCACAATCATTCCCCAAATCCCTGGGCATGCGAATTAGCCTTACATCCGCAGACAGAACAGCAGTCCACTATCTAAAATCTGATCTCGACGTTATAATCCTACCAGCGGACAATGGTTATAGCACTGTTGTTTTGAATTTCAAGGACTACCTGGCAGAAGGATTCCGCCAGCTGTCAGATACATCCACCTACAAACCTTGCCGCAATGACCCCATTCTAAAAATCCAGCAGAAACTCCAGTCACTCCTCAAAGCCTTAGCCCCTCCCCAGAACCTCTCCCCAAAGTCCATCTCTGTGCTCACCGCCTCCAGTTCCTGCAATCTGACCTTCTACATACTTCCGAAAGTCTATAAACCTAACCACCCAGGATGCCCCATTGTGGCCAGTAATACTGCTATCCTTTTCATAGTGTTTGGAATGACCTGTGGCTGAGAGAAAGATTCTTCGAAATTTTGGCGCATGGATGTGCTTAACTCAACGTTCTGTTGGGTTGCTGCGCCACCGTCAGAACCAGAAGAGAGTAATCCACAAAATTACAGGTCCATATGAAGGGCTTATTTCAGTAGTGGTACAAGTCCACTTTTGACCATTCTGAGATACAGAGTCCTAAAGTTAAATGAGCGCTGAAAAATCTGCAGTTGAGGTAATGGAAATATTCAAGCATATATCTTCTTTCTGTTTGTTTGGACCATTAATGTCAGAGGCATTATAGGCAGAAAAGTGGAGGTAATGGAGTTGTACCACTATTGAAATAAGCCCTTCATATTATTAACGTCGATATACAGCAGGATGTTGGAACACATATTGTGTTCGAACATTGTGTATTACCGGTCTATTGACACACAGTAAACACGGGTTTACCAACCCAACTAGCTTTTAACTTGCACGAAGTGTTGGGTGCTATTCACAAGGGATTTCAAATTGATTCCGTATTTCTATATTTCCCAAAGGCTTTTGACACTGTACCTCACAAGCGGCTTACTGAGAAATTGTGTGCTTATTGAATATTGTCTCAGTTATTTGGCCTGATTTGGTATTTCCTGTGAGAGAGTGTCACAGTTTGTAGTAATTGACGGAAAGTCGTCGAGTAAAACAGAAGTGATTTCTGGCGTTCTCCAAGGTAGTGTTATAGGCCATTTGGTGTTCCTTATCTATATAAGCGATTTGGGAGACAATCTGAGCAGCTGTCTTAGTTTGCTTCCAGATGACGCTGTCGTTTATCGGCTTATAAAGTCATCAGAAGATCAAAACAAATTGCAAATGATTTAGAAAATATTATCTGCATGGTCCGAAAACTGGCAATGGACCGTAAGAAGCAAAAAGTGTGAGGTCGACCGCATGAGTGCTAAAAAGAAATCCCTTAGACATCGGTTACACGATAAATCAGTCAAAACAAAAGACCATAAATTCAACAAAATACTTAGAAATTACAATTATAAACGACTTAAATTCGAAGTAACACACAGAAAATGTTGTGGGTGAGACTAACCAAATACTGCGTTTTGTTGACAGGACAGTTAGAAAAACAAAAGACTTACTAAGGAGACTGCCACACAACGCTTGTCGGTCCTCTTTTAGAATACTGATGTGCAGTTTCGGATCCTTACCAGATATGACCGACGGAGTACATCGAAAACGTTCAAAGAAGAGAAGCACGTTTTGTATTATCGCGATATAGGGCGGAGTGTGTCACTGAAATGATACAGGATTTGGGGCGAACATCATTAAAACAAAGGCATTGTCCTTGCGGCAGAGTCTTCTCACGAAATTTCAATCATCGAGTTGGTCCTCCGAATCTGCGAATAACTTCAATGGTACTGGATGGAACTATGGAGAGGTAGCGGTTGGGTTGTTTTGGGGAAGGAGACCAGACAGCGAGGTCATTGGTCACATCGGATTAGGGAAGGACGGGAAAGGAAGTCGGCCGTGCCCTTTCAAAGGAACCATCCCGGCATTTGCCTGGAGCGATTTAGGGAGATCACGGAAAACCTATATCAGGATGGCCGGACGCGGGATTAAACCGTCGTCCTCCCGAATGCGAGTCCAGAGTCTAACCACTGCGCCACCTCGCTCGGTTTGTCCTCCGAATACGAAAATATTTTCTTGAGGCGGACCTACATATGGAGGAACGATCACCATAATGAAATCAGGGAAATCAAAGCTCGCACGGAAAGATATAGGTGTTCGTTCTTTCCGGGCGCTTTACGAGATAGGAATAACAGGAAATTGTAAAAGCGGTTCGATGAACTCTGTGCCACACACTTAAATGTTATTTGCGGAGTATCCATGTAGATGATGATTCTTTCTTGTCGCTAGAGAGAATCTTCCGCAGATTTTCTGTCCCCAGATTCGCATCCTCCCTACGGAACCGATGGAGCTGGACCCTTCGCCTTCGCCGCCGCAGCAGCCAGCAGCTCAACTTCTGAATAACTTCGGGACGCTTGTCCAGGCGCCCGTGCCTGGACCCGGCGCCGTCTCCGTTGTCATCGCTGCCCTCTCCATTTCTCGTCGGACGAGCTCAGAGATAGAGAAGGTGGGCGCCCTTTCTGCGTTTTCCGCCCGTCGTTCCCCTCGGAGAGCAGGACGGATATCTCGGCGCGCCTGGGGAATCGGCGCCGATCCCTGTTGCAGCTGCCGGCTCCTTGCGCAACCCAGCTTCCTGGCTTCACCTCCGTTGTCGTAAGATGGCTCCTTACACGTCAACGGTGCGACGTTCCTTTTCCTTTCCGGGGCGGGGGGGGGGGGGGGGGGGGGAGGAGGAGGAATGTGCAGTCCTAAGGCATCTAGTCAGTGCAAACCGACCAACGCCACGCCGCGAAACGGCTTCGAGAATGCGCTGATCTGAGAGCCAATGGAAAGAGAGCGCAGCGCCACACCTCCAGAAAGACAAGTTCAGCGTTTCCCGTCAACGCCGGTTTAAACGACCGCCCATAGCTGAACACCCCAGTTCGGCCGCAGTCTACGAGAGCATCAGTATTGAGTATTGTCCGCTCTGATAACTGAGTGGTCAGCGTGACAGTTTGCCGTCCTACGGGCCCGGGTTCGATTGCCGGCTGGGTGGGGGATTTTCTCCGCTCAGGAACTGGGTGTTGTGTTGTCTTCATCATCATTTCACCCCCCATCCGGCGCGCACGTCCCCCAAGGTGGCGTCGAATGTAATAAGACCTGCACCAAGGCGGCCGGACCTGCCCCGTCAGGGGCCTCCCAGCCAATGACGCCAAACGCTCATTCCCATTTCAAGTACAGCGTATTACGGAGACGATTCTTAGCCTGCGGTCCTGCGTGGAGTAATAGACTGTCATAGTACTTGTACATAGGAGGTACAACAAGTTAAGTAGTAGTTCTCTTCTGTGTAGAAAAAGTGTTATATTATTGTTAAAATTTAATGTGCTAATATTGTGGTGTCACCGCCAGACACCACACTTGCTAAGTGGTAGCCTTTAAATCGGCCGCGGTCCGGTAGTATACGTCGGACCCGCGTGTCGCCACTATCAGTGATTGCAGACGGAGCGACGCCACACGGCAGGTCTAGAGAGACTTCCTAGCACTCGTCCCAGTTGTACAGCCGACTTTGCTAGCGATGGTTCACTGACAAATTACACTCTCATTTGCCGATAGCATAGCCTTCAGCTACGTCATTTGCTACGACCTAGCAAGGCGCCATTATCATTTGCTATTTATCTTGTGATGCATGTACCGTCAGACCGATGTTCACCAATTATGGATTAAAGTTAAGTATTCCAGAAGCTACGTACTTTTTTTACTAGACTCAACTCCTTTAACTGTTCCAGACCTCACGCCAGCCTGCGTGAGCTTAAACGCGTGCCTTTCGGCTATCTCATAGTGGCTTGGCTGTCTTGCCAAGTCACAACAAATATCATTTTGGATTCCTGTCAACGGCCATCGCAACTGCTCTTCTTTTTTGTTTGTGTTGTCGTTGACTCCCACACTAGCCGACAAAACATAAACACCTACAAACTAATTATGTACAACGTGTTCTTCTGCAAATTGGTGATATCTCGTGCTACAGTGAACCATGCCGTAGGGTGTAATTCAGTATGTTACATGTGATGCCGTTGCGCCAGCGTGCCCTAGAATTTTCGTTTTGCTCATTTCCTGGAGAGACTTTTGGATTCCGGATAGCTACTGCTCATTTTTTATGAGTCACGGGCTGCTCGCTCTACAGCAGAACAATGCTCTTTGAATCATTTCAGCAGTGGATCAGCTTCTCTAACGTGTAAACTATGCTACAACATTTTACCTTTCGGAAGAATACGTATTACCTCAAAGAAAATAAAAGAAATCTACAAGCAAGTGTTGATGAAATGTAACCTCTTATAGGGACTGAAACTAACAAAATATATCTTTAGGATACCGACACTTAACAGAAATTCCCGTTTTCAGGGCAGGTGAAACTTTGAAGGCATTAAAGAAACCTAGTTCACTCGCAAACATCACATATTCCAAGGTGGAAGACCAGGATATAACATCGTGTACGACCGAGAATGTCTGACTAAACCATCCACACGTTATTAACTAGTTCTAAAAATGTAAAGAATTTTGCTCTCTACAAAATTATGTAACTGAAGAAATCACAATGCTCTCAACATAACCGTAATACGCAGTGCATCCGTGAAGCTATGATGCAGTTTTTATTAGACACAGACAGGTCATGACACAAGATATAAGTGTGAAACAAGATGGAAATGAAACTGTCAGAGCGTGCATACCTGTTTAGCGCAGTTCGACGTGGCTTCCATTACATTCCCTACATCCCTCTAGTTCCCAAAATTTTGTACATGGCTGCACGTTCAAAGGCCGTGAACAGTTACAATTAAAAGAAAACAACCCTCGGTCACTAATTTCTAACGAATTAACCGGGTTTCAACACTGCTAGGAGTGTCTTCCTCAGAATTTAAACCAAAGAATGGTCTATGACATGGTCACAGAATTATGACTAAAATCGTATGATACAAATTATAGGTACGGAACTATCGTGAAAGACTGGCAGTACTTATATGTCATTTATAGTCATAATTCTGTGACCATATTATAGACCATTGTTTGGTTTAAATTCTGAGGAAGACACTCCAAGCAGTGTTGAAACCCGGTTAATTGGTTACAAATTAGTTACCGAGAGCTGTTTTCTTTTAATTGTCCCTCTAGTTCTTCCCATACACATTTAATGTCATATCTTTCAACAGAGTGAACAGCGTCTGTGATTCTCTGTTTTAAATGATTAATGTCGTTGATAAGCTCACTGCACACACGTTGCTTCACGTTAATGAAAAAGTAAAAGTCTAATCACGTTATGTCCGGGGATCGTGGTGGCCATAAGTTAAAACCACTCTGTCATGTCCACTTGTGGAGAAATTTTGTATCCAGAAACTTGCAAACATTTTTGGTGTGTTATGGGGAAATGCAGTTTTGTTGAACCACGAGACCTTCTGGAAATCTGGGCACTGCATAAAACAGCAACAGGTCAAGGTGCTCGTTTGATGTCATTCTCTATTCCGCAAAGAAAAATGGGCCTATAGCTTTACAATGCGTGAGAAAACACCACTCATTCACCTTAGAGGTGTTACGCTCTTACTCCGTGTAGTTAAAAGGATCTGCAGAAGCCCTTATTCTGACATTATAGCGACGAACACGACCACAAACATGGAATGTGGCCGGATTGCTAAACACAATCGTAAATCGTTCATCATAGTTGAACTTATTATGCATATTTGCAAGAAACTCGAACCGTTTGGGTCCATCATTCAGTTTAATAACGCGCAAGAACTGCAAATTTTAACCCTAAAACGGAGACGTTTCTTTAAAATCTTAAGCACTACAGAGTTTTTAGGCCTACATCTTAGGTTCTTTCTTTTTTTGGGGCGGGGGGGGGGGGGGTTCTCAGATAGCTATCCGCGGCTGCCACACGGTTCGTTGTGTAACAACATCACCTGTGCACATATCATTGAACATTATACTACAGAAACTCTTTGCGATACTGTCCAATGTAGCGTAAGTTACAAGCTTTATTTTCGTTTACGTTGGCCGCAACAAACATTTCTAACTGTGTCATGACTTTACGGGCGCGCTGTATCAGATAGAAATTACATATGTAGAATTCTAAATACCAGTGATTGCTAATTCAGCATAAAAGACAAGCTTATGTCTATAAACGACGAAAACGGCAGAAAGTTGCACAAACTGCTTTATAGCGCTCTGTACGTCGCATTGTGATTCTAAAATCAGTCTCTGCCCTGAAGTGCCGACCAAAATACATCATGTGTTCCTACTTACACTGTCCTCAGGGAACGACATTCCTCCTACTGTATTCTTTCGTATGTTTTCCGTTAACCTGTAATAGGTACATTTTTCGTCAAGGAAGACAATAATAGCCCTACCACTTTCTCTTTCAGTTTCGATATGTGCTGTAGACAATCGTTTGCATATTATAAAAAAAACAGCAAATTACGGAAACTTATCACAACAGTTACATAAGCTTCCGTAATTATCGGCATTAGAGATATTTGACAACGGCGCATAAAACATGATGCGGCCAAGCACGTTCTCCGGTTCTATCTTGTTATAGTAACTGTTTTATACATAACTAGCTGTCAGTGATTTTGTTTTTCAGCTCCAGATTTATGTCAGTTAGCATGACAGCAGCAACACAAGATCCCCGATTCTTTAAGGAACCTATCGTATATAAACCATCAGTTGCAATCGTATCAATGATTATGACATTATATCTCCTGAACTGCGTGCCATGAAGTGATGCAGATATGTTCAGCAGCATATATGGAAATATTCTGCAAACTATGTTGCTAACAGAGTTGATAGAAAAGAAGTCGAAATCCTAAAAATCGGTCCTAACGCTAAAGTGTTACTGCATCAACAGCAAAAAAATGGTAAGCAATCAACTTCTTTCTTTCATTATTTTGTGAGTGTGTCAGTTAGAGAAAGCTTGGAAGTGGTTTGAAATTACGTGTAAAACTTGATGGAATTCGCTGAGTTCTCTCATCCTCAAATAATGTGTGAATGTGGTATGGGTAACTTTCGCACAGTGACATGCTGACTCAACAGATATACACACTTTCCCGCTACAGTAATTGATTTCTGATAAACGTTTGACGCAAGTTTATATTTCTTTATGAATAGCTTATGACAATATGTTAAATTTTTAAATACAGTTAATAATCATATGAAATACAGAAAGTTTACTTTTTATCTCCCCTGGAAGCTGTTAGATAGGATATATGCACTTGTAACTGAGTGTGCGGGTTACCGGGCGACGATTTGAAGCATTCTGTGCTTTAAGTTAACAGCTGCTAGCGGGTTTCTGTATTTTGCGTGTTACATACTCAAAACACGGTGTGTTTGCGTGTCAGTGTCACAGCCGCCGTAATCTTGGATATAATTTCACTGAGCAGCGCTTTAAAGGACTGGCAAGAGACTGACGCCAGCAAACAATCTGCGCGAATGCGGCTGCGCAGCCAGCGGTGTTCCGCGCGGCACTGTGTGCGACCCACCGCAAAGCGCTGTGGGGGTGTGTGTGCGGCTGGCGCCATTAGGCAGTCCGTGTGTGCGGCGCGCCAGGGCAGCAGCACTCAGCGCGTTATCCGGTCCTGGAATTACCGCCGCCCTGTCGGGAGGCGGCCCCACTATCTCCAGGACTGAATTATTACCGGGCTCGCTTTCCACATGCAGCCGGGAGCACGCAGCAATGCTAGGTTAACCGGAATTTTACGTACAGGGGTACTGGCGAGTGCGAGGAAGGTTGCCTCAGTGGATCATTATTCAACTGTTTCTCCCATCAGCAGAGGCTGTATAACATGTTCAGGCTCCCTACCGCAATGGAGATTCTCAGTAACAGTATTTGTTCCAGATATAGCTTACTTAGGGTTTGACCCCAGGGAATCTTCAAATTACATCAACAACTAGAAAGAAAAATTAACGAAAAGAAGAATGGAATAAAGAGAAAGAAATACAAAAGTCGAGTGGAAATGAGCGTATGGCATCGTTGAGCAGGATGCCCCATCCGGGGATGTTCGACCGCTATGTTCAAGTCTTAATGCATTCGACGCTACATTGGGCGATGATGAGGATGAAATGATGATGAGGCCTCCCACAAAATTACCGACCCATCAGCCTTCTGAGCTCGCTCAGTAAGATTGTTGAGAAGGTGATTCTCAAACGCATCACTAGGCACTGCATAACAAATGACATCCTGAGACCGGAGCAATTCGGCTTCAGGAATCACCACTCCACAACACAGCAACTCCTACGGGTCGTTGAACATATAACATATGGCTTCAACATAAACAAAGCTACAGGGGCGGTGTTCCTGGATATCGAAAAGGCTTTCGACCGTCTATGGCACAACGGCCTCATCCGCAAACTCAGCGACGCGGGATTCCCCGACGGGCTGCTGCGTCTAATACACTCACACCTCACAGACAGGAGTTTCAACACTCACGTGCAGGAAAAACAATCAACACGACACGGTATACACGCGGGAGTACCCCAGGGAAGCATCCTAGGGCCCCTACTGTTTAACCTCTATATAAACGATCTCCCTACCACACACAACACAACGATGGCAATCTACGCGGATGACACAGCTATCCTTGCGCAAGATTGGAAACCATCAAACATTACGTCACGCCTACCGACTGCACTCTGAGTGGCTGAGCCTTGGTTGGAGAAATGGCGTGTTAGAGTAAACGTCGACAAGTGCGAAGCCGTTCTGTTCACTAGAACTGCGCAAACACCGCTACTGCTGACCAATAACTCTAGATGCACGTCCAATACGTTTCCGCGAGAAAGTCAAAAACCTCAGTGTCTGGCTGGACCGGAAATTACTCTGGGGGGACCACATACAACACATGACCAACCGAGCTAGCGCGAGGCTCAAACAGCTCTATTCTATGTTCAACAGGCGTAGCACACTGAACAGAAGGGTGTCGAGGTCCATGTACATGACACTTATCGGACCCCTGATGACGTACGCAGCTCCTGTCTGGGGATACGCTGCGCCTACACGCCTGCGCCGTCTGCAGCTCATACAAAACAAAGTACTCAAAATCGTAAGCAATGCTCCACGATGCACACGCATCACGCACCTTCACCGGGAATACCGACTTGAGACTCTCACGGAGGTAATCCACAAACTCACCACAAGACTATACAGAAACTCCAGACATTCGCAGAACCCGTTTATTCTTAATCTGGGGAACTACGACCACAGCCATAGATGGAAACATAAAAGACATACTTGTAATGACATAACATCTATGGCCAAGCATACGCAAACATAACGGCACAGGTGAGCCCCTGTTAATCAGACGCCATTATTGGATGTCCAGCTGAAATACACTGCCGAATAACTGGCACCACACAGGGAAGCCGTACCGTACACCCCATGCAGACAAGCTCCACACATCCCCCACACAGTGAGATGATCTATGGCCGATCTCCCACTACTGTATAACGATCTTGATTGTTCCAGGAATGTAGCAGCTGCAGCAACTGGGACACATCGCCATCGCTTGTCACAGTAATGATGCATGATACCTGTACTAACAAATCCAACCTTGCATGAACTATCGCAGTTAGTAAGCCACTACTGCTCTTACTACCCATCCCACTGTCGCAGAGGTTTTTTTTCCAACGGTACGAGCCATAGCACTTTTTGCCCTCTGCTCTTCAAATCGCTACCCTCACTCGCGTTTCGTCCACTATCTATCACCTGATGGACCGTGTTAATGAGTAGTCTTAGCCAGACGCAAGGACAACATCACAGCCCAGCATCCTGTGATCCACTTACTAGATAACTAACATGTTTACGGAGGTGACAGTAGAACTTTTGGTTTGGTCACCACGTTGGTGCGGGCGTGGAGGGGCCCCATCTCTATAAAAACCCAGTCCACTAGCGGAGAAAATTTCCAACCCGGCCGGGAACCGAAACCATACTCGTATGCACGAGAGGCAACCACGTTGCCGCCAAGCTAAGCAGGCGGTCTATATAGATCAATGTCTGTTAAACAAAGATCAATGCCCAGGGTTTCCTACCACAATCTGGTTTGGTCCGAGTCGTGTTCAGTTCTCTAAGGGATCCGATGGAAGCACTCTAGAGGTAGTGGAAACGATATATGTAACTGTCTGCACTACCTAACGGCAGTCAGGGCCCTGTATGTGTATCCAACCGCTGCTGTGGACAGTTGCTGATGATCTCTCTGTGACATTTCGAACTCGTTCCACTTTCGTCATGAGAGTTTGGTAGTTGGGCTTTTGACTCGCACGAAGGATTCTTGGGGTTGTAACGCCGCTTCCTTTGGACGAAAAATGGTGAATATAAAAATTGTACCCGAAAGCCCAAAAGAAAAATCAAGATCCAAATGTCATAAACGAAAGAAAAAAAAAAGTCGCTTTTGGAATAATCTTGCTTGAATAGTAGCACGTAAAAAGAAAAGAAATTCAGTACCAAGTAGCTTAGTGTTTTGAAAAAGAAAGAAAAAAAATAGAATCCCATTAGTTTCAAAATGAAATCATAGTAGTTCGCAAGGTACGGTAATTAGAAATCACGGAGTAGGACGAACTATCTCAAAGAATACTCCTTATGAGTACTCTTTGAGAATCGTGTGTAATCAAAAAATGGCTCTGAGCACTATGGGACTTAACATCTATGATCATCAGTCCCGTAGAACTTAGAATTACTTAAACCTAACTAACCTGAGGACATCACACAACACCCAGTCATCACGAGACAGAGAACGTGTGTAATCCCTAACAAAGAGCCATGCAATCTTACTATGTTGCGAGAGTTTGTCGGAGAAAGTCGTACCTGAACGTGTGCTCGTATACGTGGGAACGACGAAATTGTTTTTTAAACGCTAAAGATTTGCGATTTACAACGACGCACTGAACGTGTAAGAAGTAAATCAGTAACTTCAAATAGGATATCACGTAGAATCCAAATAGTGATAGATTCGAAATGGTCTTACAATTGAATATCTTTGGTAAAAGACTGGACATTACCCAAAATTAGAAACTGTTAATGATGGACCGATATAGTGACTAAACTTTGAAACCGAATTTTGAGAAAAGAATTAACTTCCGTAAAATCAGTTAATGGACTCTGGAACTTGCATAATATCTTCGACTTACCTATACGTCATTAATTCCACCCAGATAGGAAAAGCTACTTTCTTACGGCTATGTTAGGATGTGAAAATAGTGCAATAAACCATCATTCAGTGTTATTACTGCGTTAGTAGCTTCTTTCAGTGCATTCAATGTTGTGTACTCAGTAAATAATTATCTGTGCGACGACATTGATTGTCCAAGGAATGCGGCGTGCGTAAGTACTTTTTGCCGTATAAACAAATTATCACTCTGTTACGAACTATTAGGCTCAAGTAAACTGAAAAACTTTCGTGGAGATATTGGTGTTATGTATGTACTGAAGCTATGATTAATACCGAAATGGGAACTGATATATCCCTACGCGTAGCTGTGTTTAAATACGCCGGGGAGCACGTAATTGCTTGACCAGATCGAGACGAATTATACGCACTCGGTGGGATTTCAGCGAAGCACAGACAGATTTTTTATATAACGTCAATATAAACAGCTTTACCGCTAGTTAACCAGACTGCGACGTTATAGGGTGAAGACGAGCAATCCGATTTCCAGGCAGGCACACAATGCGGAGCGCTGTCTAACAGGCTTATGGTGGTTTTCCACTGGTTGACAAACGTCGATATCGCAGCTCCTGGTGGATTAAATCTTCTACATTGTTGTCCATTATCCAGCAAGAGTAAGCGGTCTTTTTATGAGAGGTGGAGTGAGGCTGAACAGCCCAAAGTGCTTCAGACTAAAACGGGCCTGGTTCATGTCCGTGTTCGTTCAGACTGAACATCTATCTGGATGGTACAACGCCTGCTGAGCGATACGACAGAACTGCAGTCAGCTTCTGAAAAACAAAATCCAGCGCTCCTGATCGCCCGTTGTTTCCGTCGGATGCAGTTTAAGATCCGGGTAACTTGTTTGACACATTATTGAAATACTTCATTGTTGGAACTGTTTTTCAAAGATGATATGCTATCTGAAATGCCGCGTAGCTGCTTTGGACTGCTGCTGCGTTTTATTGTACACTGAAGAGCCACAATATTATGTTTCTACCTGCTTAACAACGTTTTGGTACATTTTTAGATGCAATACGGTAACGTTTCTGCTTAACAATGATTCGAAGTGTCCCTGGCACGCTATTGCAGGTATGTTGGACCAGATGTTGCAACGATCGATTCAGCTTTTTCTAAATACAAAATTTTAATTTTACTACAGGTTGCAAACCAATCAAAGACATAGGGAGCGTCAGCCGCAGACATGTAATTGTACTTATCACAAATATTTTCTTTAGCAAGAAGAGTGTTTTGATCCATGGGTATAAATATAGACTCGTATGAAAACTGAGAGACGCTTTCGCACGATGCTTCGCTACAGAGCGACATAGCTCTCCGAAACTTGGGACATGAATGGAAAGACTTGGTACAGCATATCGCAGAAGGTAACTCAAGAAATACGCAATGAGAAGAACAGAGATGACACTTTTATTCAAAGACAATATCTACAACTACGTCACCGGATTAATGATATTCGCTTGGACAACACAGAGGGCGGGACATGTCTCTTAATATACGAGCTGCATTCAAGTTCTAAGGCCTTCGATTTTTTTTCTAATTAACTACTCACCCGAAATCGATGAAACTGGCGTTACGTCTCGACGTAATCACCCTGCAGACGTACACATTTTTCACAACGCTGACGCCGTGAATCCATGGCAGCGGCGAAGGCTTCTTTAGGAGTCTGTTTTGACCACTGGAAAATCGCTGAGGCAATAGCAGAACGGCTGGTGAATGTGCGGCCACGGAGAGTGTCTTTCATTGTTGGAAAAAGCCAAAAGTCACTAGGAGCCAGGTCAAGTGAGTAGGGAGCATGAGGAATCACTTCAAAGTTGTTATCACGAAGAAACTGTTGCGTAACGTTAGCTCGATGTACGGGTGCGTTGTCTTGGTGAAACAGCACGTGCACAGCCATTCCCGGACGTTTTTGTTGCAGTGCAGGAAGGAATTTGTTCTTCAAAACATTTTCGTAGGATGCACCTGTTACCGTAGTGCCCTTTGGAATGGAGTGGGTAAGGATTACGCCCTCGCTGTCCCAGAACATGGACACCGTCATTTTTTCAGCACTGGCGGTTACCCGAAATTTTTTTGGTGGCGGTGAATCCGTGTGCTTCCATTGAGCTGACTGGCACTTTGTTTCTGGATTGAAAAATGGCATCCACGTCTCATCCATTGTCGCAACCGACGAAAAGAATGTCCCATTCATGCTGTCGTTGCGCGTCAACATTGCTTGGCAACATGCCACACCGGCAGCCATGTGGTCGTCCGTCAGCATTCGTGGCAACCACCTGGGTGACACTTTTCGCATTTTCAGGTCGTCATGCAGGATTGTGTGCACAGAACCCACAGAAATGCCAACTCTGGAGGCGATCTGTTCAACAGTCATTCGGCGATCCCCCAAAACAATTCTCTCCACTTTCTTGATCATGTCGTCAGACCGGCTTGTGCGAGCCCGAGGTTGTTTCGGTTTGTTGTCACACGATGTTCTGCCTTCGTTAAACTGTCGCACCCACGAACGCACTTTCGACACATCCATAACTCCATCACCACATGTCTCCTTCAACTGTCGATGAATTTCAATTGGTTTCACACCACGCAAATTCAGAAAACGAATGATTGCACGCTGTTCAAGTAAGGAAAACGTCGCCATTTTAAGTATTTAAAATAGTACTCATTCTCGCCGCTGGCGGTAAAATTCCATCTGCCATACGGTGCTGCCATCTCTGGGACGTATTGACAATGAACGGGGCCTGATTTTAAAACAATGAGCATGTTTCTATCTCTTTCCAGTCCGGAGAAAAAAAATCGGAGGCCTTAGAACTTGAATGCACCTCGTAGTAGGATGTGTGATCACCAGGGATGCCAGCGGTGCTCTGAAACGTGCTCCCATACTCACCAGAAGGTTGTTGAGTTCTTGTGATATGGCGTTGCATACTTACAGCAGCACAACTGACAATCGGTGAAATGCCGTTGGTGCACTTAGAGGAACTGCAATACGTCTTCACAGTACATCTCTCAAAGTCTCGATGGGATTTAGCTTGGGAGAACGGACAGGCCAGGTCATTCGCAGAAATTTCTGTCCTTCCAAAAACTCCTTAACCCGCTCTGTCACGCATAAAAATGATGCCAGTACTGAATGAACTTATTACCAAGCGCACATGCGGAAGGACTACACCGTTACAGTGCAGGCGTACAGCGTCACAATAATGTCGACTGGTAAATGTCCCGTGTTCAAAAATTTGGATGTTAGCGTGCCTGTACAATACCATGCCTCCCTGTACCATCAAACATGGACCACGAAAACGATCATGTTCGACAATTTTATGGAGGCACTAGGTGTTCACACTCTTGCTGTGTGAGTTTTCATCAAGTATTGTCGAACATGATCGTTTTGTTGGTCCAGCTGTTACAGCGGGGGTACGCATAACGTTTCAGGGGCATAGTGACCATATTTTTGAACACAGTATTTTAATCTGTCAGCGTCATTGTAACACTGTGCTCCTTCCCCATGCGTATCTTTCCAGCAGTTTTATGGATAAAAATGCGCAACCGAATCAATCAATGCATGTGGAAGATACTTGATGCTACAGAACATATGGCAAATGCACTGGATTGAGCCTTACAGGAACTCAACGGTCGGCGAAGGGATGATGAAGCAAATATGCTCTTTGACCAAAGGGATTTTACCAATGAAGCCGCCTAAGGAATGGACAGACTTTTTGAACTAAAGCGTTTCATGCATTTCATAGAGTATAGGTGAAGCTTGCAGATCTCATGTTTATCTCACAATTTCATCTGACTGTAATTTCTTGTCAAGTAAGGCCTTAAATGAAATCTCTATATATAATCGCAGAAAATGTGCCATTGGCTTTGGTGTACATATGGCAGAGACAGATCTAGTTAACGAAGTAACTACTTTAGAGTTGCATGTGAAGAAGCTGATTAAGAGCACTGACATGGCTACGCATGTGGGTATTCCGATTCAAGTCCCGTCAGGGACCTGTGGTATGTGAGGTGTAGACTTACTCCAGCACGTGCACATGCACCAATGTTGTCAGATGCTCTGCTGGAGGAATGTAACACAAGAGCTCCTTACCAAAATTGTGGCCAGCAGTGGTACACATTGCTGAGAATCATGTCCTGTCCTCTGTAATGTCCAAGGGATCATCAAGAATCACGATGACTGCTATGTAATTGTTGTGTTTCAACAAAAGTGTAATTTTAGTTGGTCTCACTGCACATTTCTTTCAGTTACCAACTGTGCTGTGTTATATGAAGGGCTTATTTCAATAGCAGTACTAGTCCATTTTTGTTCATTTTAAGATACAGAATCCTAAAGTTAAATGAGCGCTGAAAAATCTGCAGTTGACGTACCAGAAATATTCAAGCATATGGCTTCTTGCTAGAGATTAACCTTTATTTCTGTTTGTTTGGATCATCAATGGTAGAAGCACTATAATCAGAAAAGTGGAGGTAATGGACTTGTACCATTACTGCAGTAAGCCCTTTTATATCAGTTTGTTTCTATGTGTGGTACAAGTTCGATCGACGCGTGTTACTCAGCAGTGACACGTTATGCGACAGTTACTTTCGTCTGTAAGTCTCCTACCAGCATATATTTTAAAATCGCTATTGTCATTAGAGTAAAATAATAATAAGGCTATTATAACAAGATGATTGCTAAGAAACAGACGTTTTTCACAGGTGGACTTTGATGGGACTGCTGTAGTGCAGGTCATTTACCAGGTGATGGCCGGTTCACTGGCAGGGAGGTTGTCTAGTCGGCTAGTCGTATCTTGCACCAGGTTCTCTGGATGCGGTGCTCGCTATGACTCCTACAGCTGCGGCCACAGCTGCGTGTACACCATTAACTGCAGGGTGCTCAGAAGATACCAACGCTCTCATCAGAGTACCCACTTTACTGTTTCAAATTAACGTCTGTATATCGACTCTCGTTGGAAAGTGCGCCCAGCGTTCCACTCAAGTCACTCACCATGGACGATCGCTTAAGGTTTTGAAGAGCTCTGGCAAGTGTACCGTGCGTAGTCCCCTTGTCAAGACTCAAACTCTGCACGACTGCTTATCGTTCTGAAGAGCTCTTTCTCTCCTCTGGATTGGCTAGGGCCATGTCATTGTTGCCAATATACTATTTTACAACATCCATTTTAACTACTTCGTACAATAGATAATTCTCATAGCAGAAAGGCCGCGCACAAGAGCCAAGTAAGATATTTCTAGAAGGAATTCCCTCGCTTGGCAAACTGCTCGTCGTCTGTCAAGAATTGGCGTCCTTGGTCTTGCGGGCGCGCCCGTTTGTCGTCTATGGCTTCGTGTTTGCAAACTGGCTTTGGTCCAGCTTGACAATATGTGTTTAGGTCTGCGATTGCCACAATACCTGGTACCCACACAGTACGGGCCGGGTAAACAAGCTAGGCCGCCTTTCGGCATACAACTCCCTACTGCGCAAGTGTTTGTCGGCTCACGTCAAGGCAACTGTTGTGCGGGCGACAGGCTGATTGTCTCGTTTGGAAAAAAACATTGGAATATCTCTATACAGGTCAAGCAGTTCCTGTAATTTAAGGGTAGGGTCTTTGATTCATAATTAAAACGTCCTCGGTCCCGGGTTCGATCCCCGCCACTGCCTAAATTTTGATAAATAATCAGCATTTGCGGCCGAAGACTTCCGGCATAAGAAGTCAGCCTCATTCTGCCAACGGCCTTGTCAAAGAGGACGGAGGAGCGGATAGAGGTTCAGGGCACTTTCTTGTCCTATGGGTGGGAAATTGCCCCTAAAGGCGGAAGAATCAGCAACGATCAACGACATGAGGATGCAGAAGGCAATGGAAACCACTGCATTACAGACACGTAACGTGTATCCACAGGCCATGTGGCTTGTAATCGAAGAAGTGTCATGATGATCTCTCCATTGGCAAAAGATTCCGGAATAGTCCCCCATTCGGATCTCCGGGAGGGGACTGCCAAGGCGGAGGTTACCATGAGAAAAAAAGATTGAATAATGTGAAACTTGAACGTGGTATGGAGACTAGAAAATCTGAAAAGGGAAATGCAAAGGCTCAATTTAGATATAGTAGGGGTCAGTGAAGTGAAGTGGAAGGAAGACAAGGATTTCCGGTCAGATGAGTATCGGGTAATATCAACAGCAGCAGAAAATGGTATAACAGGTGTAGGATTCGTTATGAATAGGAAGGTAGGGCAGAGGGTGTGTTACTGTGAACAGCTCAGTGACCGGATTGTTCTAATCAGAATCAACAGCAGACCAACACCGACAACGATAGTTCAGATATACATGCCGACGTCGCAAGCTGAAGATGAACAGATAGAGAAAGTGTATGAGGATATTGAAAGGGTAATGCAGTATGTAAAGGGGGACGAAAATCTAATAGTCATGGGCGACTGGAATGCAGTTGTAGGGGAAGGAGTAGAAGAAAAGGTTACAGGAGAATATGGGCTTGGGACGAGGAATGAAAGAGTAGAACGACTAATTGAGTTCTGTAGCACGTTTCAGCTAGTAATAGCGAATACCCTGTTCACGAATCACGAGAGGAGAAGGTATACATGGAAAAGGCCGGGAGATACGGGAAGAGTTCAATTAGATAACATCATGGTCAGACAGAGATTCCGAAATCAAATACTGGATTGTAAGGCGTACCCAGGAGCAGACATAGACTCAGATCACAATATAGTAGTGTAGAAGAGTAGGCTGAAGTTCAAGACATTAGTCAGGAAGAATCAATACGCAAAGAAGTGGGATACGGAAGTGCTAAGGAATGACGAGATACGTTTGAAGTTCGCTAACGCTATAGATACAGCAATAAGGAATAGTGCAGTAGGCAGTACAGTTGAAGAGTAATGGACATCGCTAAAAAGGGCCATCACAGAAGTTGGGAACGAAAACATAGATACAAAGAAGGTAGCTGCGAAGAAACCGTGGGTAACAGAAGAAATTCTTCAGTTGATTGATGAAAGGAGGAAGTACAAACATGTTCCGGGAAAATCAGGAATATAGAAATACAAGTCGCTGATGAATGAAGTAAATAGGAAGTGCTGGGAAGCTAAGACGAAATGGCTGCAGGAAAAATTTGAAGACATCGAAATAGATATGATTGTCGGAAATACAGACTCAGCATACAGGAAAGTCAAAACAACCTTTGGTGACATTAAGAGCAACGATGGTAACATTAAGAGTGTAACAGGAATTACACTGTTAAATGCAGAGGAGAGAGCAGAAAGGCGGAAAGAATACATTGAAAGCCTCTATGAGGGTGAAGATTTGTCTGATGCGATAGAAGAAGAAACACCAGTCGATTTAGAAGAGATAGGGGATCCAGTATTAGAATCGGAATTTAAAAGAGCTTTGGAGGACTTACGGTCAAATAAGGCAGAAGGGATAGATAACATTCCATCAGAATTTCTAAAATCATTGGGGAGAGTGGCAACAAAAGGACTATTCACGTTGGTGTGTAGAATATATGAGTCTGGCGACATACCATCCGACTTTCGGAAAAGCATCATCCACACAATTCCGAAGATGGCAAGAGCTGACAAGTGCGAGAATTACCGCACAATCAGCTTAACAGCTCATCCATCGAAGCTGCTTACAAGAATAATATACAGAAGAATGGAAAAGAAAATTGAGAATGCGCTAGGTGACGATCAGTTTGGATTTAGGAAAAGTAAAGTGGCGAGAGAGGCAATTCTGACGTTACGGATAATAATCGAAGCAAGGATAAAGAAAAATCAAGACACTTTCATAGGATTTGTCGACCTGGAAGAAGCGTTCGACAATATAAAATGGTGCAAGCTGTTCGAGATTCTGAAAAAAGTATGGGTAAGCTATAGGGAGAGACGGGTCATATACAATATGTACAACAACCAAGAGGGAATAATAAGAGTGGACGATCAAGAACGAAGTGCTCGTAGTAAGAAGGGTGTAAGACAAGGTTGTAGCCTTTCGCCCCTACTCTTCAGTCTGTTCATCGAGGAAGCAATGATGGAAATAAAAGAAAGGTTCAGGAGTGGAATTAAAATACAAGGTGAAAGGATATCAATGATACGATTCGCTGATGACATTGCTATCCTGAGTGAAAGTGAAGAAGAATTAAATGATCTGCTGAACGGAATGAACAGTCTAATGAGTACACAGTATGGTTTGAGAGTAAATCGGAGAAAGATGAAGGTAATGAGAAGTAGTAGAAATGAGAACAGCGAGCAACTTAGCATCAGGATTGATGGTTACGAAGTCAATGAAGTTAAGGAATACTGCTACCTAGGCAGTAAAATAACCAATGACGGGCGGAGCATGGAGGACATCAAAAGCAGACTCGCTATGGCAAAAAAGGCATTTCTGGCCAAGAGAAGTCTACTAATATCAAATACCGGCCTTAATTTGAGGAAGAAATTTCTGAGGATGTACGTCTGGAGTACAGCATTGTATGGTAGTGAAACATGGACTGTGTGAAAACCGGAACGGAAGAGAATCGACGCATTTGAAATGTGGTGCTATAGACGAATGTTGAAAATTAGGTGGACTGATAAGGTAAGGAATGAGGAGGTTCTACGCAGAGTCGGAGAGGAAAGGAATATGTGGAGAACACTGATAAGGAGATGGGACAGGATGATAGGACATCTGCTAAGACATGAGGGAATGACTTCCATGGTAGACTGATGACCAAAAAGAAAATAAAAAGTAAGATGTTGCTGAGCTGGCGCTCGATTGGCGCACAGTAGCACCCAAGTCATGTTCCGTCAGGCTTCGATTAGGCGAATTTGGTGAGCGAGAGATCAACGTGAGTTCATTACCATACTCCTCAAACCACGACAGCAAGACTGTAGACCTCGTGATACGACAGTTATCCCGCTGAAAGTTGCTACCACCCGGAACGAAAACTCTGATTATTGCGACATTCCCGATGGAAGGGCAGGCAATTAGGCACTGCATAGTGCAGTCGTCACCGGTCGGCGTCCGCGGCGCAATTAGTGTTTCGACCAGTCATTCGACTGGATGATGGATTATCCGTACACGACTTTCAACCTCTGGTAATACCGATTGAGATTCATCCGAGCAGGGGACAGGTTGGCATTCATACACGGTTAGATCAGGATGATCCATTGTCCACCGCAGTTGTTCCTTGCGATGGCCTTGGTTAAGCATGGGAACACAATGGAGTCGTCTATCGGGGTTGGGTTGTTTGGGAGAAGAGACCAGACAGCGAGGTCATCGGTCCCGTCGCATTAGGGAATGACGGGGAAGGAAGTCTTCCATGCCCTTTCAGAGGAACCATCCCGGCATTTGCCTGGAGCGATTTAGGGAAATCACGGAAAACCTAAATCAGGATGGCCGGACGCGGGATTGAGCCGCCGTCCTCCCGAATGCGAGTCCAGTGAGCTACCCACTGCGCCACCTCGCTCGGTCGGAGTCGTCTATTGCTGGGCCTAATTGTCAACAACGTGCGCTGAACGATGAGTTGCGGCACACTAGATCATGCAGCACCATTCCATCCGGCAGTCGGATCAGTGACATATCACTGCTTTTCGTGCTTTACGAAGCGGTAAGGGCTCCGACCTGCACGTTCTGTGACGAAGCGTTGGTGTCCAGCGCTTATTATCATCCTTCAATCAGTTTTCATAGATGATCACAACAGCATAACGTTAACACCGGAACAATTCCGCCGATGCCGGGACGCTCTTTCCCGGGCTCCAGACCATAACAATCTGCCCTCTGTCGATGTCCCTTACGCAAACTGACTTCCTGCTTTGCATCTCGTAGCGTCGTTAGAACGATTTCCATTTGTCACTGCTCCGCATATAAAGAAGGGCGTACTGAAAAGAAAGGCTTCCGAAGTTTTTATTGAAAATTTCTTAAAGCTTTTTAAATAAGACAAATGTTATTAGCATTGAGCATCTTTATTCTTCATGTTTACTTATTTACAGCCCTTTGCCGTTAGATAGGTCCTAATTGTAACCTATAAGTTAACTATGACGGTGCTTGAGAGAAAGCGCGCTGTAATCATCTTTCGAATTGGAAGAGTTCCTCCACTCATAGAGTACCATCTTTGAACCGTGAATTTACTTTTTAAAATCTTTTCTTAAGGAATTTACTATACTTACTAGTGATTCATCAAGACAATTAACATATATAAACACACTACGTGAGTGTGGAAGTAGTTGCCAGTGGGTTACTGATGAAAATAAATAAAAATTTTTTTAATAAATGGAAATTTATTCCTAAAAGCCCACCATTTTTTTAAACAGGTTTAAAATTAGAATCAGAAAGCACCTGTAAATATCATGTTACAATTTACTCTGAGGCGGAAATAAGGAACAAAATTTTTTTTGACAATATGAGCTTTCGGGCTGAGAACCTTGCCGCTCCCTTTCAACACGGCCGTAGTCACGACCGCTCACAACAACCTCTGAAAGACTACACTGGTGCAAATCTGCAACACACCAGATAAATTTAAACTAAAAATTTTAACAACTCACACGAACACATAAACTATGCACCCCGTAGGAGGGATGGAAATGGCACAAAACACTCGCATTAAAAATTATTTTCCACCGAAAGTGCAACTTCATTTTAAAAGAACTCTTACGGTGGAAAGCTGGCAAATTTAAATACTAAAATGACCATTAAAATAAAAGCCCCTAAAAAGCAGTCTTACATAAAATGTACAAACATGCTCTACATTACACATATACTTCCTCTCAAAATGATAGGCAAGATAAAAACGTATTTCAGGAATTCGACCTTCATACCTTAAGCAATAAATTCGTTAACACCGAATCCGACAAACATGACAGAGGCAGCTATTAACGTATGGCAGATTGACAGGGGGATTACTGAACAACCCGAACCGCAGATTCCTCTAACCCGCCCCAACTCCACAAGGGAAAAAAAGGACCACCCAATTCATAAATAACAACCTTCCCGCGGATGGGCAAGCAGAGAAGAATTGTGGGACGACCCCCCCCCAAAAAAAAAAAAAAGCGGCCGGTGACCTCTCCAAGAATACACGTAGAATTTAACAAGTAAATGAAACAACATATCACGAATCACTTAACTTCTAATAAACTGCGATTTCTGGCGAAGACATGGCACAGCACCCCCAACGCTTTCCCGAACCGTCCGCTGCCAGCCGCTTCAACGGAAGCATGAAGGCTCGCCGATCTTCCGTCGCACGGCGTCGAAGCTCGCCCCTGCCAGTCCGATGTCGTGGTTTGACTCCTGTTGCTCTCGCGTCGACCGCGAACCACTACGCTTTTCTATAGGGCGCGGCCCACTGGATTCACGTGGGGACCTCACATGCGCCGACGCTCAAGGCGGACAAGTCATCTTGTAGCTCAGCGCGCGACCGACCAACCGACCGATCCAACCGTCATTGACCATTGACAGAGCAACTCGAGCAGACTGGCAGCCTAACGCGCAGACTCACATGCAGGAACTCAGCCCCGACCTGGCGACCACTAACTGAGTTCTGTCACAGGCGGAGTGGCCAGACTCTCAATTTCTGGGTTTAAAGTCTGATCCAAACGACAGACAAACTAGCACTCCGACGGCAGACAAATACTGACTGCCCCACACTGACCCGGCTGACCAACTGACCAGACTCGCCGACTAGCGAGCTCATAGCGCCCCTTACATGCACGTGAACTGGCTACCTTTACGCTTTCCCACCAGAGTGAGACACCAAACCTGCGATTGCCACAGCGGCGCCACCACCAGAATCGGAGGGCGACTGCTTCACACTACGCGCTGCAGCGCGCTCATCAAAACAGCAAATTTTTACTACAACTCAATCTCCTTCAACGTAATTTCACAGCCCACACGAGCGCTGTGTCATCTGTAAGAATCCGATGCCTTGTCCTCGTTGGCATAGAGCATCGTCCACACAGTTCCCACTTGGCCCCATCCGTTTTTTCATCTGTTCTCAAAATGTAAAGACCCTCGAGTACTTCACTTTGACATTGATGAAGCGGTGCACGCGATGGCGAGGTTGTGGTTCCGCAACAGTCAGATATTCTGCAGTGACGGTATCAATAAACTCGTCTCTCGTTGGAAGAAATGTGTTCGTCGTCTGGGTGAGTATGTTGAGAAATAAAAATGTAGAAATGGAGAATAAATAGGTTAGTTTCAATTTAAAAGCCTTAAGATTAAGAAATCGGAGGGATTACCTTTCAGTACGCCATTGTACTTCCTTTATGACATCATAAGATAGCATCAATACCAGTTGGTGTTCTCTCACTGTGAGCAGTGATGACGACGATGTTTCTGTTCATGCAGTAAGCTACTTGGTGTGCTAAAGAGGTAATGAAACAGATAACACTGCGACAGATCGGGCAACTCTCTGCTGTCCTACTTTTGTAGGCCGGCGTATTCATCCCCTTCAGTCGGTCGGTCCATGTTTTAGCTCAGTGAAAACATCACGTGATTTTTGAAAGCGTCATCAGTGGAGTTTTACCCCGAAGACCCAGTGCAGGGCCCTCGCAAGCACGCAGAAATGCCGCAACACGAAGTGGCATGGACTCGACTGCTGTCTGAAGTAGCGCTGGAAGGAAATGACACCATGAATCCTTCAGGGCCATAAATCCGTAAGATTACGAGGGGGTGGAGGTCTGTTATGAACAGAACGTTGCGAGGCGTCCCAGATATGTTCGATAATGTTCATGTCTGTGGAGTTTGGTGGCAAGCGGAAATGTTCAATCTCAGAACAGTGTTCCTGCAGCCATTCTGTAGAAATTCTGGGCGCGTGGGGTGTCGCATTGCCCTGCTGGAATTGCCCAAATCCGTCGGAGTACAAAATGGACATGAATGGATGCCGGTGATCAGACAGCATCACACATGTCCGAGTCGTATCTAGAAGTATGAGGGGTCCCATATCACGCCACTGCACACTCCACACACCATTAGAGAGCATCTATCAACTTGAACAGTCCCCGGCTGACACGCAGGGCCCATGGATTCATGAGGTTTTCTCCATAACCGTACATGTTCATGCTCCCGGTACAATTTGAAACGAGACTCTTCCGACCAAACAACATGTTTCCAGTCGTCAACAGCCCAGTGTCGGTGTTGATGCGCCCTGGCGAGGCGTAAAGCTTTGTATCGTGCCGTTATCAAGAGTAAACAAGTGCCTTCTGCTCCGAAAGCCAGTATCGATAATGTTTTGTTGGATGATACGCATGATGACACTTGTTGAAGGCCCAGGATCCGGAAGGGTTACACTTCTGTCAAACTGATTGGTTCTCTTCAGTCGTCGTTGGTCCCGTTCTTGCAGGATCTTTTTCCGGGCGCAGTGATGTCGGAGATTTGATGTTTTAAGGGATTCCTGATATTCACGATGTGTCGGTGATACTGGATATTGGGTCCCATCGCTCGTGCGCCGACTGTAACACCTCGTTCAAACACACTTAAATCTTGATAACCTGTCATTGTAGCAGCAGTAACCGATCTAACAACTGCGCCACGCACTTGTTGTCTTACATAGGTGCTTCCTACCGCAGCGCCGTATTCTGGCTGTTTACATATCTCTGTACTTGAATACGCCTGCCAATACCAGTTTCTTTGGCCCTTCAGTGAAGTTATGTGTTACAGAAATGGAGCAGTGCAATTTACACCAAAGTTTCGTCTTAAGTTTGGAAAATTCGCTAGTGTGAACTTTGAAAAGTGGAACATTGCTTATCGAAGATCAGAAATGTACCGCAGGCACTGAGCATTACTGGATGACCGAGAACACGTTGAAGATTAATCTCACTCACGAAAACCAGCATTTTCTTATGAGATTGTTCTTCGAAAACAGTCTGTCAACTAAGTGTCCTTGAAAAGCTCAGGAAAATGGTGAATCTAGTGAGACCGGATACTGCAGACATGTGGGTGCTGTATCGTGACAACACCCCATGTCACACTGCCACTTCAATCGTGGAATGTTTGACCTCAAAAGGCATTCCTGTTGCTTCCCAGCCCCCTTTCTTACTTGATCTGAGTCCTTGTGACGTTATATTTACCCAAAATTAAGGAAAATGTCTTTAAAAGAACGCCATTTTCAGATTATGGACACCTTAAAAAGAATATGCCACGCCAGTTGAAGCCTTTCAGCGGTGCTACCGAGATTGGGAACGACGACTTCGCCGGTGTGTAGCTCAAAAGTGAACTACTTTGAAGAGAATACTATTGTTATTTGGGGAAGATAAAAAAATCTGCCTCATTATTTTGTCAGAACTTCGTATAATTACACCATTCTCGTCTACTAACTATAGTCAAAACCCCAAACATGACAATGAAATAAAATATTCTCCTGCACAGAGCGCTTTTGAGTGAGTTCTTGACTGTAGACATTGTAATATCGGTTGTTTTGCTTGAGTCTCGAATTCGAGACTTTAGGAGCTGTCACGGAATTTGTCTCTTTTGTGTAATATCTGTACTCTCTGACGCTGTTAGACGTGAGCTTACTTTTGTGGTACAGACAGAGAATCTCTGTATCATTAAGCGCCTTATTTCCAAAAGGCTTCAAAGATTCGCGCAGTCCACCTGTTGCCTGTTCATTTGCGCTCGCCCGCCGCTGTCCTGCCTCTGCACCCCCCACCTTTCCCTGCCCCCCCCCCCCCCCCCCACCCTTTGTCCCCAGGATCAGAGTGTCCCCCGCTCCGCCTCATTAGAGACCCGGGGCTTTCCTGCTCCTCGTTAGCCGTCTCCCGGGCGTTCCTCTCTTTCATATGTAGACTATTGTTTGGTATCCAGCGGCAGAACCCTGGACTGAAGACGGCGCCCTGCTGCCGTTCGACTTGCTTGTTAGGCCCTGCCACGACGTCGGATTTGTAAGTCAGGACGGTGGCTAGTGGTCCACGGCGCTCCTGTTTCTGCTAGCAGCTCAGCTATGCAGATCTGATTTTCAGAGCAGGTACCACGACAATAAATCACGTTGGTGCATAAATTCGAAGCGTTTTTCTGTTATTTAATAAGCACAACAGATATACAGCAGATAATTTACTCAGCACCAATATATTCTCATTCACTATTTACAACAGTCCGCCAACGGTGGGGAAACTTTTTGGTTCCCCGACTGTAGAAGTCATGCGGATTTGAGGCGAAGAACTCGTAGGAGCCATATCTGGAGCGCATTTTCATGCAGAAAGGTCCTTGTAGGTTGTTCGACAGAGAGCGGGAAAGATGAAATTCCGAGAGTGTAAGATCAGGTGAATAACGTGCGTGGTGAAATTGCGCTTTAGCATCACACATTCATCCATGGGCCACCTAGATACACAATTTTGCGTTTTCCGTCGATATCTGTGTGAATATCGATTTGTAACCAGTTTGCATTACTCTTTCGTAGAGTGTCGTTTATTTTGCCTTAGAGTTTAATTGGGAATTTGTGACTTCAGACGTAAACGATCTTCATGTTAAACGTCGAGTGGTTAACACGTATTAATTAGGTAGACAGACTACTGAAGCAGTTTCACTTTTCAGGATAATATCACTGAAATGCGTATAGAATCTGTCTGACAGTGACACATATAGTGCAACACGAAGTCGTGCTGGAAATGGAGGTCCATAAAAGTCCGCTCTACATATACTAACATGTTCTACAAACTACTGGGATACCTAAATACTTACCGTTGCCTCACATGTTATACTGACTACTGTGATACCACCAGAGGGTACATAGCGTTTTGCCACATGTTCAGGTTTCTTCCCATTCTAATTACGTTTGGGGGAGAGGGACGAATGGCCTTTCAAAGGGCGCTTTGCTGTTATTAGTCTAAACTTGTCTTTGTGCTCTCAGTGTTTGCGGTAACTTCGAGGCTGAATTGTATTTGTCGATTCATATCTTAACCCCAGGACGCCCAAGCCTTTTTTTCTAACTTGAATGCCTAAGTGGGGAGGGGGGGAGGGGGAGGGTTCGGCGAACCCACAAGTATTAAATAAGTTTACTGACGAAAAATTACAACTTTGAAAATGGTTTATGTATTTTAACTAAGGCATCGGTTTATAAATGTTGTTCATTGTTATAAATATTGGATTGAGTGAATAAAAAGTAGACGTATTACAATACAAAATACAGATGTGTTCATATACAATAGACTACTCTGAGTCCTCAACTTAAAAGCAGGAGCACACTTCACAATTTTTTCTGTATGTGTGTTACACACATGTTTATGACACTGTCCACAATACTGTTTTGGTTTACTTAGATTGTTGCACTTCTGCTTCTTTGTTTTAGCTTCTCTTACACAAATATGGCACCGACCTTTCCCTGCAGGTGGCTGACGAGCTTCTGTTGTCACTTCTTTGATTTTCTTTTGTAGAATAGTCTCCATTGATTGAACAATTTGGTTAGATAACCCTCTTGCAGTGGCAATTTTTTCTTCTACCTGCAATTTCACTAGTTCCATTTCAGCTTGCAGAAGACAAAGTTTCCGTTTGTTGTGATTCTTTTCATTCCATCTTGGACGTTGCTGGATGAATATGGTGTTTGCATTTATAGCACAAATGTCGATGAGAGACTAAAATACAAATAGAGGCTGTCTCTTTGTTCCGCTCTAGCAGCTGTACATACGCGCCATCTGATCAATGGTATCAATTTCACCTTTAGTGGAATTGTAATATGCATTTATCTCGGTTTTATTCTTCTCTCCTCCAACAGTGCCTTTATCTTGGTGCATTGTTGACAGCATCAGTAAGTTTTTACTTGGTTTCGTTTTTGCTATGTAGGACACCAAAGTTACTGGAGGCCTACCTGTTGATGGGTCTGCGAACAAGATCATTGATGAATATAGCTCTCGATTTAACGAGTTCTTCATTATCTGGAATATACTTCCTGTCTGACTGGACAGTTCCTGCTGTAGTAACTTTGTAGTCTTCGTATAACTCTTCCGCCAAATCCACCCATGTGTAGTATCGGTGTGTAGCAATATTTCGACCAGTATTTTTCACAGGTGCTACCAGAAGTCTGACGACAACTGCTGAACCTCGTTCTTCTTTCGACAAATTCTAAACATTACCTGCATAGGGTTCCCTATTCAAGACGTATCTGTCAACTGCATCGGACATCATGCGTACAAGGATGCCATACTTGCCCGTTTTATCCTTCAAAACTACTTTGAAGGGGCAGCGCCCTCTAAACAAGCTGAGCATCTGATCAATAGTGAGGTGGACCCCTGGTTTATACAGTAGTGGAAACCTATCATTCACCTTGTTGAAAACATCACGAATTACTGTGAACTTGTCTGCTTCCCTTCTTAGCTGACGGATACTTTTGTCATCAAACCTTATGATTGTAATAAGTTCCTTGAAACGTTCTCTTGCCATAATAACCTTGTAAACTGGCCGACCCATTAGGTCTGACCAAAGATCCACCTTTAAGTATCAGGATTCCTATAAAGGTATACAATTCTTTCTCATTAGTCAAAGTAACATTTCACCTAACTGCCTCTTCATTTGAAGGTTTTGCTATCACATCCATGATGTCAGGCGTGAGAAGTAACTCCAAGGCTTCTCCAGTTGAATGGCAAACACCAGCTGGAATTACTCCTGCCTGCTTTCTTACTATATTAGCAACAGACCTCCGATTAATTCTGGGCTTTGTGGTTACGTACCTTCTTCGAGACTTGGCCACAATAACATCCTGACCGTCACTGCCTGAAGCTGCGCTATCTTCATCCTCTCTAACATCCACATCACTTTCCCGATCTGAATCATACTCCATAACACCATCCTCATATTCGCTTTCACTCCCCTAGTCAAAATCTTCATCTAAAATTTCATTCAGAACTCTTTCTAAAGAGGAGTCGCGTATTCTTTTAGTAATTTCTAAGTCTGGGTGTGAACAGTAGGGAACTGCACTAACTCACTGCAAGTTTACAAGATAAATAACAGCTGACTGACATCAACATTCACTTCCTCTGAAAGTGAACCGATGGTTGTGGGTTCAACGAAGGCCTCCCCCCCCCCCCCTAGGTGTCCTAGGGTTAATACCAGCACTTGGAACTGTACTAGTAGGCTTTAGTGGAAAAATCGATGTATGTCTTTAAGGGTCGTGCAATTGAGTTTCTTTAGCATTTTTGTGACACCTTCTCATGATTCAAACCAGTCTGTGACTGTTGGTTAAGCCTTTTTTGTAAACAAACCTATCCCCTGTTATTCCTATTTGGTGTGGGTCCGAGATGCTTGCGCATTACAGTAATATGCGCCACCAACTTGTTTTGTAAGCAGTCTCCAATGTATACTGCTTTCTGGCCATATAATAAAACAAAGTAGGCCACCTACATCACCTACAGTTGATGCTGTTTGGTCATTCCATTTCATTCACATACAATTTGTCATACCCTGGTAGCGGTCTGAGTAGACCGATGCCTATTGTTACTCACTGATACTCTAGCCACAGGTATCTCACAATGTACACTCCTGATCATTCAAAGCTAGCTGTCAGTCTCTGTACCTCTTTGAAATCCTATCAAGATTCCCATAGTTTTCTCAGTTAATACTTCATTACAGATAACGGTATTAACTGCTAAATTCTAAGGTATTGTTAAAATTGTACTCCAAGTCATTAGCCCTCGCAGTATAACAATATAAAATGGGCCGGGGGGGGGGGGGGGGTGCATCAACTTTATGCAGTTCTTTTCAAACTGTTGTTGTAATCTAGTCACTTACCTTATATTTTAAATTCTATAATTGTTTTGTACTTTTCAGTTAAACTTAACCCAAAACTGTAAGTCTTAATAGTAAATGTCACTTTCACCAGTGAATATCATATTCGTACTTTCATGTTTAGGACCATACTCACACAGCAATACTCCGTTGAAAGGAAGTCAACAAAGGTGAACGAAATCTGCGTTTGTTAGTTTTTATGGTGGTCATAGAGTACTCTCACCATTGTACTACAAGTTACTGAACGTATGGTGATAAACGGAGATTCACCTATCTCGGACACCTCTATCGAATGGATGAAAATATACTAACAAATCTAATACTACCATATTGCTGGAGGAAGAAATCGACAATAGCGTGGATTACAGAAGTAAGGAAAGATCTAGAAAGAGAATTATCAAAGAATCAGTAGGAAGTAACCATTTAATAAAAAATACTAAATTTGGAAAGCTTTCAAAGCAGAAGAATTAAAAAATCGTTAACAGCGTGGACAGTAGAAAGGAAGAGACTTCATGCGGAGAAAATGAGGGAATGCTGGAAAAATAGGAAACAACAAAAAAGATGAAGAGGAACTGAAGTTGTTAACATGATCCTAGTCGGTCAATACGATTGTGAAAAAAGGGCAACAACAATTAACCATATTTAATAGTGGGCATAACGTACTCCCAACCTCCTTGTCCCTTGCTAATGCACATTATGCGAAATGTGTTTATGTTGCTTGTGTTAATATACTAAATGAACAGTAATGGTCCCAGTAGACATTACAGGGACAAAGCTGAACTTATTTCTTTTTCTGTCGATGGCTCTCCGTCCTAAGTGACGTACTATCTTCAGTCAAGACACAAATTTTCTTAGATATCCCAAATGATGGTCTTATATATATGAGTCACACTTTGCTGCGGACCGCCGTGAAATGCATTCCTTCAACAACATCTTCATCCACGAGTAACGCTTGCACTATACGTCCTCAATTATTTCATGGATATATTCCAATATATGTCTTCCCCTACAATTTTTACCATCTGCAGTTCTCTGTAGTGCCGTTGTAGTTACTCCCTAAAGTCACATCATCTTGTCCCTTCTTCTGGTCAGTGTTTTCCGTATTATGTTCCTATCTTCTCGGACGCTGCGAGGAACCTTCATGGTCCTTACGTTACCAGCAATCTGATTTTCTACACTCTTCTGTAACATCATATCTCAAACTCTGCGGCTATTCTCTTCGGTTCCGGTTTTCCCGTTATCTGCGTTTCACTACCATACTATGCTGTGCTCCAAACGTACATTCTCTGAAATTTCTTCCTCAAAGTAAGGTTTGCGTTTCATACAAATAGTATCCGCTTATCCTGGAATGTCCTCTTTTCCCGTGCTTTGCTACTTCTTCGTCCACACTGCTTCGTCCGTTGTGGGTTATTATGTCAGAGACCGCAAAGGATTGTAAGAGGAGTTAAACAGATTGGACAGTCTTTCGAAAGTAGGATATAAGATGAACGTTAACAATGTAATGGAATATAGTCAAATTAAATCAGAGACTTAGATTAGTAAACGAGACCTTTAAAGTACTAGGTAAATTGTTTGGGCAGCACAATAAATGGATAGGACCACGGTAAGGATATAAAATGCAGATTGCCAATGGCAAGAAAAGCATTTCTGAAGAAGAGAAATTTGTTAACATTAGTTATAGATTTAAGTATTACGAAGTCTTTTCTGAACATATTTGTCTGACTTGTAGCCATGTAATGAAGTGAGACATTGACGACAAACGGTTTAGGCAAAAAGAGTATAGAAGCTATGGAAATGTAGTGCTTCAGAAGAATTTTGAACATTAGGTCGGTCGATCACATAACTGATGAGTAGGTAGTGAATACAATTGGGAAGACAAGAAATTTGTGGCACAACGTGACCAAAAGAGGGGATCGGTTGATGGGACACATTGAGTCATCAATGGATCACCAATTTAGTATCGGAGAGAGGTGTGAGGCGTAAAAATCACAGAGGGAGAACAAGTGATAATAACATTATCAAGATTCATCAGGATGTAGGTTACAGTAGGTGGTTATTCAGAGATGAAGAGGCTCGAACAAGATTGAGTAGCATAGAGAGCTGCATCAAATCAACCTTGAGAGTGAAGACTACAACAACAACAAGTTACTGAAGGCTAACGAGTCAGCACGCACAAGGACCTCATTTTCCAAATACAGAGTGGTAGTATATAGTTCATCTGCACTTTAAAATACTGACCTCATAACCAACATTTACATATCCCTGTTAGTACGTTACTTGTGATAATGCTCATTTCAGTCAGTTCAATGTTATGCTTAAGTGACCATTTCAGTGTATAATAGACCTTAAAGACTATATTAATTGTACGTCAATTAGTAAATAGTATTTGAGGGAGGAAGTGATGACTGTTTAGAAACTTGGTCTGGTGTATGTATACTTTCACTTTGATAACTCAATACTTTTTATCTTAATCCTCTGTTAATTCCGTATTTAAGCACACTGTACCTCCAGTAAGACGAATCGTTAAGTAATTTCTTTACAAATGGAGTGTTTTGATGTAATTATTTACACGACTTCTCGTCCAATAGTAATTTGTTGAATCAATACAAACAGTATCGATGCAGTCAAGAAGAGCTGTACATATTACAGAAGGTTACCTTAAGCAGTGATATGTTGCTTTGTACTTTTCTACGCATAACTGATTATAGTAAAATTCACAGTATAAAATTGTTCGTTTCCTTTTTTTGTTCACTTCAGTTTTCACATATATCACTTGTAAAAGACGGTAGTACATCTAAGGGTTATTAGGTCTGAAAACGAGATCATTACCGTCACACATGTAGATATATTTCCAGATCCTGCTAACAACTAAGTTTTTTAATTTACCAATTTTAGGCAATGAAGATAACCTACCTCGGTGTGATACTGTGACTCTTCGATGCGATGCTATAGAGAGTAATTACCGCTTGCTATTTCTTTTACGTAAACCAGGTATTATTGAATGAGATTTAAGTAATACTATTGCTACAACTAAATATTTTTGAAAATCCCATAGCCTTTTGTCATATATGTTTTTTCCAATTCTGGTATGGTCAAGAACTGCAAAAATGTGTTCCTTACGGTTTCTCCCAGAGCGTGTTCTCCTTTAGGCGATAGTGTTAATAGGTTATCCGTTTAGTTAGTTTCATTAAGACTATTAAGTTGGCTAATTCTGTAGGTGTGTATCGATCTATGTAAATAGGTAAATTATGTACAATATTTACTATTGTTTCAACAAATTACATCCATTGTGTGTAGGTTCCAGTATAAGTTGTTACAAATTAAAATGCGTTGAGCTAGAGTACTTTGAGGGTGGTACTGTGATCTCAAAATTTGCTTAACACTTTTACCTTGTGAAAACTCATTCAGTGTTTTGCACGTAAAGTTCTAAGCATTGTCTGTGAGAAATGTGACAGACTGCCAACTAATTGTATCTAACGTTCGAGGATCTAAATAATAATAATAGATGCTGTCATCGACCTGATAGAATAGAGCTTGACATGTTTTCAGCAAATAGAATACAGCTTCACGTAATTTCAGTAAACTAAATTCTGGATGACACATCTTCCATAGGGCATTGCTCCACTGACGTCAAGAGACACAATTAGTATTGGCTGTGTAAGATAAAGTGTAAATCCCTGTAGTGGCCCTAATCAGTAGGCTTTGCTTTTTGACACAGAAGACAAGTTATTAAGAAGGCAAGTTATTAATGGGAACGCAAGATACCTTCAAATATTTAGAAAGTGTAGTGAACTCGAGAAGCTATTTTCTGACATCACATACCACGAAAATCATCAATCAGGTGACCCCACGATGGGTTCCAAAATTGTAGTGAACTCGAGAAATTAAATGAGATGAAACACAAGTGGTTCGTAGGTAAGGGGTTCATGTATGAATGTAAAAGATTGCATATATAATCAAAAAAGTGAAATAAGTGTATTTATTTTTTGAGCGGTTTATACGAAACAAAACAAAATTATAAATCTCATGGCCGATTTGACTGGGCGTGGATACGACTCAGTTACTAAGGAGAAGGAGGATGGAGCGAATCGTCTCACGATTCTTCGTTATCGCTCGTCGTGTACTGCTGTCGGCAGGAGACGCTGCTTCGGTGCGGTGCGTCGGGTCTGAACTGTGCTGCACGGGTTGTCTGCCCTCATTTAGCAATCGCGGTTTTGCGGCGGGTCCCAGGTACAATCTCCGCGTTGTCTGTCCGTCGTCGGTTGCGCCGCCGAAGCTGTGCTACCACGGCGTCGGAAGGCGGATGTTCGTTGTGGATGGAAGAGCGACAATGTCCTCTACCTTCGGCGGTGTTTCCACGACTCCCCATTTCGCTTTTCATGTATCTCAGCTGAACTCCTCTTCGAAACATTATTCCTCTCCGGGTTGTCGTTGGAGGCCGAAATTTCCAAGGTAGCCCAATGACAGATCGCGGTTTCATCGCCGCGCCTCTCCGCGCAGAACGGAAATTTTCTATCCGGCGTGGGCTGGCGTGTGCCTCGTGAATTGGTATCTTTCCCACATTTCCACATCCTTATTTTCCTGCTTTCCGAGGTTGTTGGGAGAGCAGCTACACAACACCTCTTTATAACCGCTCTTTCTGCATGAGCCCTGGACAGATTCATGTTTGGGCTATGTCTCAAAATCTGCCGGCGTCCGTCAATTACAAGAAATGTCCTCACTGTCGAGGAAAACATCTTCTTAAGAATGCTGTCTTCTTTCACACGCCTCCCTGCGCCGATTCCCCGCGCTTTTTCCACGTACCTCCCTGTGCCCGTGGGGTTCTGGAATTGTCGGACCATCCCTGTTTCCTAAGGCAGGTAAAATGACTGCCGTAAGGCCAGACAGAATAAGTCACATGCTTTCGCGCGTACATTCTTTGCGTTCCGTCCTAATGGCTGCAGGTGTCCATCAGCTCTTGGATCGCTTCTCGCTGTCATGCGGGCGTTTCGCATTGTGTCCCTTCTTGAGCGAGGCGAGGATGTCGGCCCAGCTTCTAGCTGAGTGCTTGCAGAATGACTGCACCCAGGGGCTCGCCCCAGGTTGTCCGGCCCCCTCCTCCCGCACGGTTGCTATCGGCGACTTGACGAAAGTGGCCGCGGAATTGCAGTATTAATATAAATTCAGTTCAATTAAACATTTCGGGGCACCATGGGGACTTCAAACATGATGAGCATGCCAAACTAAGTTTCCTCTGCTAGTATTTGGACAGCAGTTGTCACTGGAAACATTCTGTCTGTAGAATGTAATGTTGTTTTGTAATGCTGTAAAATTGGTGAGTTTGTGAAAGAAGAGCCTTTATTTGATTCCACCTCATATCTGCATCTTGCAATGTGGCAGTGCTGTTACACGTATCTAGATAGCATTGTTTGGAGTGCGTGTCTTTCATTAAGAAATTTCTGTAATGAATTAATTGTCCTGTTAAATCTGGACGATCAGTCAGTCCTTGCGATAGATGGGACAAGACATCATCCTCAATATTATTCTGATTTTGCATGCATTATATCTAAATTAAAATTCTGTAGAAAATCTGTCCACTTAGTAATCCTAGGATATAGCAGCTTACAGGATAGTAAAAAGCTTAGATGTGGTGGTCAAAAAACACTTTAATGTATTTTCCGAAAATGTAATAATTCAACTTCTTAAAAGGCAATATTACGGCCATAGCATGTAACTCAATGGTCGAATATCCACGTCCACACAACAAGCAAAACCAGTTTCCGAAAAAGATGCGTCTCTGGCAACTCAAAAATCAAAATTCATATCAGGTTGACACAGGATTTCAGAACTTACTAAAGCATTTTATTATTGCGTCGAAATCTGCTAGACAGTTTTCTGACCAGTGTAATTCAACTTTTCTTTTAAGTAGATTCGCGGTGCTGCATTATTAAGTAAATTTTAAGGAACAAAACGACGAGAAACGGAGGGCAAGAAAAGGTATCAACTGCCGTTTTGTATTTGGAGCTGGAACATGCCGTTTTGTTTTTGGAGCTGGAACATTTTTCACTGTACTTACTTTATCAGGATCAGACGTTACTCCAGCACGACCGAAGAATTTCATTTCCTCAGAACCATACTTAGATTTCTGCAAGAGCTCCAACCTGTGAGGATTTACGTTCTGTCCAATATTCATGGTCAAGCAGTTACAATTAGCATGAACATATAGTTTCACTTTGCATTGGAGATCAGGTCTGAGAACTGTGTCTGTTGCAGTAATAAATAAGCAATAATGTGAAGTCGTTGCGGTTGAACACAGTACTGATAACTTTGGCCAACATGGACAAAAGTTGTGTATTTCGGAGTATCAATTGACAATAAGAAGTGCCAGTAGGATCAGCGGGTTCCTTTGCTACTCAAGTAATGTACTGCGTGAAATTTTCGTGATTGCTCTACCAAATTTTCTGGTTGCGTGCAGACTGGTGTAATTATTTTATGAACAGTAAACGCATCCATAACGACACGTACATTTTGCGTTAGGTTTATGTCCTGTGAAAATGGACAACAGTATGGTGGTTGTGATGGTTCAATTACTTTCGAGTGAAAGATTGTCCTGTTAATAGGTCAACAACCGTTCGTTTCGCCCACAGAATAGAGAAAGAATTACGGCAAAATGTGACATATTCCATCACATCCATGTAGTGCATATACTGGGTGATCAAAAATTCAGTACAAATTTTAAAACTGCGGAATAATGTAGAAGAGAGGTACAAATTGACACACATCCTTGGAATGACATGAGGTTTTATTAGAACCAAAAAAATACAAAAGTTCAAAAAATATCCGACAGGTGGCGCTTCAACTGATCAGAATACTTATATTGAGCATTATAAAGTAAGACAAAGCATAGATGATGTTGTTTCAAGGAGATAGTCAATATGTCCACCATCATTCCTCAACAATAGCTGTGGTCGAGGAATAATCTTGTGAACAGCACTGTAAAGCATGTCCGGAGTTATCGTGAGGCATTGGCGTCGGATGTTGTCTTTCAGCGTCCCTAGATAAGTCGCTCGCTTTCGATACACTTACGACTTCAGCTAACCCCAAAGCCAATAATCGCACGGACTCATGTCTTCTTTTGGGGATTCGTGAAGGACCGCGACCAAAGTGGACGATATTCCTACGTTGCGACATCATATCACTAATGCGATTGCAACAATAACAGAGGAAATATTACAAAGAACTTGACAAGATATTGAATATAGACTCGATATTCTTTATGCTACAAATAGTTCACATGTAGAGCTGTATTGATGATAAATCAATAAATTCTTTGAGTTGCTCTAAATTGTGGTGCATTTTTCATTCTCGTATCTACTGCGGTTTTTTTCTAGGTCTTTGAAATCTGGGAGGTTTGAGTGGGAAACCCTGTATATTGCGGTATGCATGCGAACATATTCCCCGAAAAAGCTGGCGAACAACATGTGCACGCTGCCGAACACACCATATCCTTCTCAGCCACATCGGCTTTCCTCGCAAAGAAGAATGAGGGAATTGCTCTCTATGAACAATTCGAGTTAGAGGGAGGGTTGATATACGGCCCTGGAATTGCAGACTAAACGTAAGTAAACAAGAATGTTCTTTGGGTTATTTTTGGCCAAGTTGGTCTACAAACAATTATTTGTCCGCCGTTATTGGATTAGCCATTTTTAATTTTCGAAATCTCACTTTATATTTGTGTTCAGCGACATCAAAAAAATATAGCAACACTTTGTTTTAATGCGAGTTGAACAAATATTACATATAAAAGTTTTTCCTAGACTTTAAACAGATTATTCTTGAGAAACGATTTTTCAGATCTGTGTGCAGCATAAGATAGGAAGAGTTCAACCTGTTAGCTTCTACCTTTCACCCCCGAGAAGTTAATACTTTTCTTATGAGCTTACACCTATAATATATGAACTGTTTCAGTATTAACTTTCTAGTGTAAAGCCATAAAGAGTGAAACAAACTTCCAGGAAACGTACTCAATGTTCAGTTTAACACCATACCGCAAAATTTAACGTTATTGCATTGCTGTTTGGTATAAGCTCCCATAAATTTAATATAGTTTCAAATGATGTTATCCACATTTAGTTTCAGATAACTGCTGAGAGGCTACACTGCAGGCAGTCTGCGTATTTTAAACTCGCAGGCCCTCGGTCAAACCATACTTACGGGCCCCAACGACGAAAGTGGCGGCTGAGCACACGATCATCACCAAACGACGTGCGCAAGAGATCTTTCACTCGCCTAGCAATACTTTTTTTTGGTTATAATAAAACCCCATGTCATTCCAAGCATGTGTCAATTTTTACCTCTCTATCTACATTATTCCGTGGTTTATTAAGTTTCCAAAATTATACTGACTTTTTGATGACCTGGTACGTGTTTATTGTACCAGATTTCTCCTCAAAAACACGTAACCACTACAGTATTATGTTTCTTAAATATAATTGATGTTGTGTATCCAGATAAAAAGATTCCATTGCCTTATCTTGTATAAATGCTTTATTATTGTCATTTTAACCATAGTGGGTGCAGAAACAAGCTTCACGTAAACCCTTTACCTTTAAAAGTTTTACTCTCATTCTGTGGTAATACTTACCATATGCCTCAAGTCTTTTCATTTTATAACTGCCCAACAGTATCCTATAAGGTGTATTAACTGACCTGTATCTATTAACAGTTTACTATGCGCTCTTTCACAGCCATATTAATTACAGTCTGCTATTATGGGGTTACTCTGCGGGTCGTAAGGAGGTGTTACTGCTAAAGAAAAGAAAAAAAGGCAACGAAGAAACTCTCAGGATCATTACATCAAGTAAAACACAGGATCACTGCAAACCTATACTTAGCAGGTTAGGAATAATGACAGTATTTTGCCAATATGTGTTTCTATGCCTCAGCAGTGTAAAGAAAATCCAAGATGATTTCAGAAAGAGGCAATACACTGATAAACACGACACCTACAATGAGAGGAACATTCAAGTAACAAGTTGCTGACTGACTGGAACGCAAGCCCTAAAAATTTCAATACAGAGGACCGAGAAGTGCAGTCTCCGCCGCTAGGACTGTTCAAAAGGACAATTACACAGAACTTGAAAGATCATCCATTATATTCTATTGGAGAATTTTTCAATATTGACCAAAGTGAATGTACAAAATAACATTGTCTTAATATGTTATATATGCCCTTATTGTGAATACTTTTCTGTGTGTTGTATAAAATTGTAACCATTTCTTATATATGTTGCCCTGACACATTCTGTCCAGGCATGATTGGTAAATGATGCAAACCTATTAATAAAGTAATTATTGGTATTGATCTTTATATCATATTTGCACAGCTTCCAGAAGTGTAAGATAAGCTTTGTTAAATTGTGAAATATCATTTCCTGGTGTGTAATACTGTAACGACAACATGTTTAAATTAGCAGTCAATTTCTCTGTGTTAGTAGGTTATTTTTCGAACTGCGCGTTTATGTCCCCCTCACAACTTTAAACTCTTGCAAACAATAAATCAATAAGATCACTTGCTTGACTGGCCATTTGTATGTTCCTTTCTTGTTAAATAATTACTTCAGTTGAAATACTATTGTCAGCTTGATGAACTACACTTCGTGAAAGATCACCTCAGTGGGCATCATTCTCACACGATAAATTATCTGCCATAACGACTGTATCACTTTCACGGTGCGATTCGAAATCTGTCTCCAATACTTGTTCATTTCCAACTTTCAAATGTCAGCAGACTCCTTTTGCTGAAGGTTAACATCTAAATTAATCTCTTTTTGTGTAATCATTTTGTAGATCTTACTTATATATATGATAATACTAATTTATATTAAAAATGTATTTATGAAAAATCTTTGACTAGCGTTGATAAAAAAATTTGCTATGTAAAAATACACAGCTCAGAAATGCTGGTATAACAATGTAAATAAGCACACCATATTACTGATGAAACATAGCTGTGTAAATCATCTTGTGATATACATTCACACAGTCTTACAGAGAATGCCAAAACTTCTAATACAGAATATACTGATATTGAATGACCTGGATGACAATTTCAGTATTACACGCCATATACAGCATAATAATCTAAAGTTAAACTATATGGATTGCCCATACATTAAATAGTTGTTCTGAAGATGATTCCTGAATTTAATGAATGGAGTTCTCTGTATTTAATGATAAGTTTTCCTCCTCTTCATTGAGACATGACACATGCAAAAAAGAAAAGCAAACACTGTTAGACAGTTATAAGTCTTTTCACAGTCCCTCTATTCACAACTGCTCTTCAAGTTTGGTGAATAGGTAATATTTTTCGTAGTGAATATATGTCAGAAAAGGGTAATTATAATGATGAGATGAATGACGAAAACCCGCTAAGCTTGTGTTGTAGGGCTATCTTTAACAGGAAGAGCCATGACGATCAGAAGATGATTAATCAGTTTTGTACATCATAATTCTGAAATAAAACGTCGGCTAATCCATTGCACCATCATATAAAGGTTATTTGCTGAAAGACATTAAAAATTATTAGATGTAAATATAGAGTAGATTAAATAATCCAAATCAATAATGTAAGTCTTGAGAACCATATAATTCGATTTATTAAAACATTCACATTAAGGCACAACCTTTTATTCCATTAGGTCAACTAATTCAGCTACAATGTGAGAGAGTAAATGACATTAATGAGGAATACTAACATGTCTCTTAAAAGTAAATCAGATCGAAAACCAGTCATTGAACATGTCCATGAGATCAGGAACCTGTGATAATAACGATAAAATGTGTGGTTGCAGATGACAGGAATAAATGCAAATATTTGAAGGTTGGGGCTGACTAGCTAGCTGCCCAAATCACCAGTCAATATGATTAATGCAGTTTGCATGCTTTGTGACGCAGTTCAGTGTCCCTAGGAGCTGTTCAGGAACTGCCTTATTACGTAGATTAATGTGGAACTTCGTCTCACAGTGTTTTGTTTGGATCAAGAAAATCTTATATTCTGTGGTTTCTTTATCGTGATCGTGAAGCAACTACAGTTTACTATGTTTTAGTTGACGTTTTGAATGTGTACATGAATTTGCTTGGAAGTTATTCGTGAGTGAACATTTTTGTCATACTAAAACATTATGTGGCGTGTTTCGTGAATATCTCGGAACATTTGGCCTCTGACATCATCTTAAGAATAACTCTGAATGGCCTGATGTAGTAACATATGAATATCTGTGGATCAGCTACCGTATAGAATATGAAAACTATTTGGGTTAGACTGGTGAATATCTGGCCTCCTTTGTGTGAAACTTTGTTGCAAAGACACTAATTACCACCAACAATAGTTAGGCAGTCAACACGGACTTGACAGATATTTAAAGCTTTATTTGAAAGCAATGTAGCATAATTAAACTGTCATTAAAGTTATTCACAGAAGTTATTTTTAATCCAGTATGTATGAAATTTTTATGAGCTTAAAGGTGCTGCTCTGAGGCTTGAATTATGTAGCCTTTGCATGCGAGGTATTTATTCGAATACTCTTTAGTGCTGCTTTTGTCAGTTCCAGTACCTACCAGTATAGAGTGAGGGAGCAGACCTTCTGAAGCATAACAAGGTAGGCGGACTGTACTGTTAGAGGAATCAAATTACAACATGACCCACTGCATAGTGTGCTACCAAGCGATAAAAATAAAGGAAAATCAATTACAATTAGACTTAGCAAAAATGAAGTACATACATTTAATGGAAAAAGGTTATTAGATATGTAATGAAAAGGCAGAAGTTATTGGACTAGCACAACATGCAGGTGGATATTTACAATTATTCTTTGCTGCATCAGCTGCATTGGGCTCATTAGATGATGGAGCTGCTGCAATTACAAATGCTGTTCATAAGGAACAAAAAGAAGACATAGTGTTAGCAGAGGAAAAGAGTCATAATGTTCTATTAGAAAAACGGGTAAAGGCTTACGAACACGATGCAGAAAATAATTGATAAACGCCATAATGAATCAAGTGATTATGATATAAGAAAGTGTGTTAAGGAATAACACTGTGGACTAATGCTTACAGGTTAGATTGTAGCGGCAGCAGCAACTAACATGCTTGCATGCGGATGCGAATTCTACTGCAGCGTAGAGTCTTTAATTCTTGTGTAACGCGACGTTTAATCAGTAGTTCAAGATGTGTGCCTTTATTTCTCTTTTTTGTGTGAGGGCGTCATAATGGCGTGGCGAAGAGGAGGTGAACCAACCACAGCTGTAGTATTGGACATCCAGAATTAACAAATTATAGCCAGCAAACGCGAGAAGGTTGCTCAAGTTACATCAGGGACGTCTTCTTTCACTCTTACATATGGTGTTAAAATTCCGATTAAAATTACGGAATAAATAGACAGGCAGTGGTAATAACTGCGTGAAGCTCAGTGTCATGGTGCAAGTCCTTCAACTGGATGCCGCTTGCATATCCATTATCTACCCTGTAATCGAACTACGGAAATGGGATCTACAGCTTTCTGAGAGATTCTCATTCAAATGGTAAAAAAATAGGCAAAGTCCGGGAACTTTTTTGAGGCAATGAAAAAACGGACGAAAAATCTAGTTAGCTTTTATGACTGATCATACTTTCAACTTCACTTTAGACTTGCAGTAAGGAAAAGCAAAATGGGGCCCGTAAGTATGGTTTGACCAAGGGCTTGCGAAATTAAAATACACAGACTGCGAAGAGTGTAGCCTCCCAGGAGTTATCTGAAATCAAAAGTGGATAACATCAGTTGACACTACATTAAATTTATGGGAGCTTATACCAAACCGCAATGAAATAACCTTAAATTTTGCGGTATAGTGCTAAATTGAACATTGAGTTCGTTTTCTGAGAGGTTGTTTCACTCTTTATGGCTTTACAAAAGAAAGTTAATATTGACACAGTTCATATATTATAGGTATAAGCTCCCAAGAAAAGTGTTTAATTTTCGGGGGTCAAAGGTAGAAGTTAATAGGTTGAACTGTTTCTATCTTATGCCGCATGCAGTTCTGAAAAATCGTTTCTGGAGATAAACCTGTTTAAAGTTTAGGAAAAACTTTTGTATGTATTATTAGTTCAACCTGCATTAAAACAAAATGTTGTCACATATTTTTGATGTCGCTGAACTCAAATATAAAGCTAGATTTCGAAAATTAAAAATGTCTAATCCAATATGGCGGAGAAAACATTATGTGTTGAACAACTTGGCCAAAAATAAACCAAAGAACATTTTTCGTTACTCACATTTAGTCTGTAATTCCAGGACCGTATATCAACCCTTCCTCTACTTCAAATTTTTCCTGGAGAGCAGTTCCCTCTTTTCTCCTTGCGAAAACAGCCGATCTGGCTAAGCTGGATATGCTGCGTTCGGAGCCTGCAGATGTTGTTCGTCAGCTTTTTCGGGGAATATGTTTGCATGCATACCGCAGTGTACAGGGTGTCCCACTCGAACCTCCCTGATTTCAAAGACCTAGGAAATAAGAACAACGGTAGATACGAGAATGAAAAATGGACCACATTGTAGAGCAACTGAAAGAATTTATTTATTTATTGTCAATACACCTCTACACGTGAACCATTTGTAGCATGAAGAATTACTAATCTATATTCAATATTTTGCCAAGTTCTTTGTAACATTTCCTCTGTTGCTGTTGCAATTCACATTTGTGATACGATGGCGCAACGAGGAATATCGTCCAGTTTGGTCGCATACACGCGGTCCTTCACGAATCCCCACATCAAGAAACCAAGCGGCTTAATGTCCAGTTAACGTGGTGGCTAGGCAATGGGTCCTCCAAGTCCGACCCCACGACTGGGAAATATCCTATCCAGGAACCTGCGAACAGCCGTTGATCACTGCAGCGGAGCTCCGTCTTGTTGAAAAGTAATGTCGGGTTGCAAGTCTTGTATCTGAGGTACACAAACTGCTCGAACATGTCCAGATACACTGGCCCAACCACTGTTTGTTCCACAAAGAAGAAGGGTCCAACAATCCTGTTGTGCTTTAGCCCGTATTTTTATAGTCGTATCTGCTGTGGTTTTTCTCTCCTGCGTCCTTGAAAACAGAGATGTTTGAGTGGGACACTCTGAAAATCACTTTGTGAACGTGCGTCACCCCAAGATTTTGTGCCTGAGACTCGAGTTTGCCACTGAAAGAATTCCACGGAGCAGTCATACTGTTTGGAACAATGGGCTGTAGAAACTTTAGTAACGCACGGAATAAAAAACCATTTCGCCCCAACATTCCAAACTTATATACTTTCTAAACAATGCAATAAAATCGAATTTTTGACCATTTTGAATGAGAAACTGGCCCTGACGTTGAATCAGAGCTCAAAATGCTACGATTTCTTGACACCACAATAATGTTCTCATTATAAGAAATAGCTCTCTCGGAGTTGTATAGCGGGCAGATATTTCCGATGGTTGACTACCTCCGCAGTTCGCCGTAGCCACTGCCCAATCTCTGGTTTGCTGCACAGTTGACGGATTTTGCAGCCGTTTGTCGATCTGCATACCTACAAAATGCTTAGGCAACAATTACAATATGACTGCATTAAAACCCTTCGTAATTCTTCTCTGTAACTCCTATGACGTAGAACAAGCGTGGAGGCGAACTATGTCCTTTAATTCACTTCAAATTTGACACAGTAGGCCTTCGAGTCTTAATATTGCCGTCTGGTTTCTGTACATGTTCTAAATAGCCTTTCACTCCCTGTATTTTACCCATGCTTCTTTCAGAATTTCGAAGAGTTTGTACTGGTCTAAGTCTATAAATACTATAAATGTAGGTTCTCCTTTACTTAACCCGACTTCTAAGGGAAGCCACAGAGTCACTATTGGCTCACTTGTTCCTACATTTCTCCGTAATCCTAACTGATCTCCTCTCGAGGTCGATTTCTACCAGTTTTTCCAATTTTCTGTAAAGAATTCGTGTTAGTATTTTGCAACCATCCCTTATTAAACTGATAATTAGGTAATTTTACACCTATCGGCAACTGTTTTCTTTTGAATTGGAATTAGTACCTTCTTCTTGAACTATAAGGGAATTTCACCTGTCTCATACATCTTGCACACCAGATAGAACAGTTTTATCATGGCTGGCTCTCCCAAGGCAATCTGCAGTTACAACAGAATATTGTCCACTCCTAGGGCCTGTTTCGATTTAGATCTTTCAAAGCTTCATCAAGTTCACGTTGCAGAATCATGTCTTCCGCCTCAGCTTCGTCTACGTCCACTTCTCTTCCTATAATATTGCTTTGATGTTCACCTCCCTCGCATAGACCTTCTATACACTCCTTCCACTTTTCAGACTGCTCTTCTTTGTTTAGGACTAGTTTACCATCTGAGCCCTTGTTATTCGTAAAGCTGCTGGTCTTTTCCCCAAAGTTCTCTTTAATTTTCCTGTGGGTGGTATCTGTCTTTCCCCAAGTGAAATTTGCTTCTAAATGCATACATTCCTCTAGTCATTCCTGCTTATCTGTTTAGCACTTCCCGACAGTCTCGATTTTTAAACTTTCGTCTTCTCTTTCGCCTGCTTTATTTGCTGCTCCTTTCATCAGTTAAATTCACTATCTCTTATGTTTTCTGTTAAGCCTTGTCCTGTTACCTATTTGATCCTCAGTTGCCTTCACTACTCCATCCCTTAAAGCTACCCATTCGTCTTCTACTGTATTCCCTTCCATGTTCTTGTCAACAGTTGCCTGACGCTTCCTCTGAAACTTTCAGCGGTGCCTGGTTCATTCAACTTATCTAGGTGCCATCTTCTTAATTTCCTACCTTTCTCCAATTTCTTAACTTTCAGTCTACAGTTCATCACCAATAAATTGTGGTCAGAGTCCACATCTGCCCCAGAACATGTCTTTCCGTTTAAGAACTGGTTCCTTAATCTCGGTCTAACCATTACGTAATCAAGCTGAAACCTTCCGGTGACTCCAGAACTCTCCCACGCATACAGCCTTCTGTTTTGATTCTTAAACCAAGTATAATCAATGATGAAATTTTTCTCTGTACAAAATTATATTAGGCTGCTTCCTCTTTCATCCCTTTTCCCGAGTTAGTGCTCACCTGTTATTGTTTTTCCTCTTCCTTTTCCTACTATCGAATTCCAGTGCCACGTTGTAATTAACTTTTTGTCTCCTTTAACTATCTGAATTATTTATTTTATGTTATCGTACGTTTCTTCAGTCTCTTCGTCATCTGCGGAGGTATTTGGCATATAAACTTGTACTACGGTGGTAGGTGTGGGCTCCGTGTCTGTCCTGGCTGCGCTAATGCGTTCAATATACTTTCATACTAGCTTACGCGCATTCTAATTTTCTTATTTATTATTAAAACCACTTCTGCATTGCTCCTATTTGATACTATATTTATAAAACTGCATCCGCCTGAGCAGAAATCCTGTTCCTTCCCATCGAACTTCAGCAGTTACCACTACATGTAGGTTCAGGTTATAATTTCGCCTTTTTTTTTTTTTTTTTTTTTCTTTGTAGCCTAGCTACCCTATTAAAGCATATAACATCCACGCTCCGACCCGTAGTATGCCAGTTTTTTTTCTCTTGATGACGACATCCTCCTGAGTAGTCTGCTCCCGGAGATCGTAATGGCGGACTATTCCAGAGAGCTGAGCTAATTTCAATTATGACGAAATGCAACGCCAATGTTAGTTTACTTGAAGCTGTTTACTTTGCTACTACTTAGGTAACTCCAGCTTCCTGCTGATGCTTTGTACACAGGCCCTGGGGAAAAGGCGCGTCTTATTTCTCGTCGGTGTCGTCCTGCATTTGGGTTCCCATGGTATCTTCTAAATCACTCATGGCCGAACTAAGATGGTTATTCTCGTCATTCTTTCACATTGCTCTATCTCCGATGACTTACATGTCCACCGGTCGATAAATTTTAGTATAGCCTCCCCTATTTTATTTAGTCTCTTGCATTTACTTAAAGCAAACAATTTAGCTAACAACAATTTATACTTGAATAATGAGATATTAGTTGGTTGGTCTCTACTTGTTACGACATACGAATAATCTACTATTGTATTTGCAAGTGCTTTTCGTAGCAGAATGTTGTTGAGTCTGAAGGGTCGACGCAGCAGGGGCTGTCATGCAGCTCCCGATGTAGATGGCCAGTATTAGTTTATACGTAAACGTAGTCCAGGCAGTACAGAGCGAGGAAACCCGCACAGAGGCTGCTCCGTTTACCCGAGAAATGAGCAGTAGAGCTTCACAGAAGGGAAGTTTTGATGATAAACCAACCATGATATTTTATTTGACATTTATTCAGCACTCTTCCTGAAAAGACTAAGAGAGGAAGAAAAATATTTTTCACTAACGCTTCGTACTTTTGTGTTATTTTTAGTAACGGATGTAATTTTTGTTCGGGTGCCTTAGCGACGAACTTAAAAGACTACCCTTTTTACAACATTTTTTAAATGTTTAAGGCGTATTAAGGGATTTCAGAAACTCTATTTGTTAACATGTTCTATATGTCAGAGATTTCAGTGAAACACAAAGTTTGGCGAAGGCGAAAAATGAAAGTGTTATTGGTGTGGAAAGTGGTAAAATAATTGCAAGCGCTTAGTGTTAATATTGTCAAAGGATCGCTTTCAAAAGACTCATACATATGCCTGACAATGAGATTTCCGCGTCCGCAAAGTACGTAAAGAGAATATACAAGATTCATGTTACATTTTGCAGTTTGTATTAGTGCTACAGGTGAATGAAAGAAGTAAGGAAAGAGGGTTAAGATTAACATCACGCCTGCCACGAGTTCATTAGAAAAAGTGCTCCTTCTTGTTTTGGGGAATGATGAAGTGACAAAATTAACGCGTACTTTTATATCGCATCAAGCGCTTAAGAGACACCTAAAGTGAGACGGTCTCTGTATATTTCAGACGTTCCGCTGCCGCGCGTTTTCTGCCTCTCCACTAGGGACGGACTGCTCGAAACTTTGAAGAGCAGTATAAGAGACCTTTTCGTGGTAACTGGATTCCGGCTCGCATACGTGAGTTTGTGGAAATTACGTCGGCTCCCGGCTCTTTGACTGTCAGCTGACTTTGTAACAGGAGCTCCCGATATAGGAGTCATGCCGATGAAATGGTATGGGCATGTTGCTGTGCGCTCTTCCCAGTGGATCAGTGTTGTACCTTGGGTAGAAGTGTGCATCAGATCTTGAGCGGAGCGTGGGAGTAAATACTAGATTCCAGCCGGGTGGGTGATGCTTGATAAAGTGCTATTCTGTGCTGTCAGAATCACAAGTTCACCGCGGCACGTAAAGAGGTACTGAACCTCTGTTCGAAACTTCCACTTTGTGTCCCTGTGGATGGGAAGCAGTATGAGAATCAATACCAAGGAGTTCTTACGTAATTTGATTTTATGGTGACAATCCGTTCTTGTAATCTCACGGTAACGAATGGGTGATGCGTATTTACTGTAGCGCCAGTTGATTAAATAGCGAGAACAGGGCCGTGAATGACCTGAAAGTTTTCGAAGCCGTTAATAACGGCAAACACTTGGATGTAGTATATACCGAGTTCTGAGAAGCAATTCCTTCAACTCCATTCGAACGCTGAGTGAAGGAACTACTATGAGGTGAAGAAGATGTGGCGACCTTCTTTTCATTACTCGAACAGCCTAGAATAACTTTCTGCGTTCTGTTTCAAAAGTAAGCACGAAACCAAGCACATATTGAAGTCTGTGAACCATAAAAATGTAATTTTTACAATAGAATACTATGAATGAAACAATCAGATACCTTCGATAAGTCATAGGAGTTTACAGCTGGTGATATTTTATCATTTAAAGATATCACCTTATGTTCAGTGAATGTTTAAACACATGACTGAGCATAACTAACGATTCTAAATGCAAACTTCTAATAATCCCATTGCTACACTGTTGGGTGACAACCGTGGAGTACATTACTTTCACAGAGATTTAAGGAAATTATACCTGTTAAAAGAGGATACCTACATCGATGATGAGCATCTGACAAAACCCCTGGGCTGTTCGACAGGTACCAACATGTCTTCTGCCCAATATTAAATCACATATACAATTATTCGTACATGGACCGACAATACCACACCACATGTACAGCACAACATAAAAACTCGGCAGGCGCAGTTTCGTCGCTCGGCGGTGTCAGTTACATTATTTTACAAAGTTGACCTTAATGTAAAACTGTGAGTCCTCATAGATGGAATAAAAGTAAAAAATTCCATAGATGGAATAAAAGTCAAAAATCTACACTAAATTTAATCATAAAATATTTATTGGTAACTGCTTTAGAAAAAACTTGAGGAGATAACGTTAGTCTGACCAAGGTAAGTAAATTGAAATTTCTCACATAAATTAATTCAGTACGAAGGATCTTTCACACTTAATATAGTTACATTTGTCTGCATTCCTGAATCGAAAATATGAATAAAATACATAAATATTTCCCATCTGCTTGGCGAATGAAAACAGTGATTCACTAACGGCTGATTGGGCGCAAATGTAACAAGTGCTGATATTGAGCTCAGCCTATTCGTCACTCTGCTAGGCGAAACCTAACCAGTCACACTTCCACTGGATATACTCCGTGCCGTAAGAAAACGAAAGCAGTAACACTTTACGTCGGATCGCTAAGCAAAGTGCAAAGACAAGAGCAAAATGTGCTAATGAAAATCAATAAAAAAAAACATAGCTTCTCTTCCAAAACTAATATTGCAGATACCCTTAATACCGATACCAATATCAATTCCAGAGAGGGAAAGTTGCTACTCACTTTCCTTCTCTGGTATTGTTACATTCCATCTTGGATTTTCCGTTGTTCAATAGCAATATCATGCACTGTTTCTCTTCAACTGAATGGCAATAGAATTATTGGACAACAGCCTGTATAATACAAAGAAGTTCCAACAGGCATCTTCCGGCTCAGCACTGCCTACTCACACGACCTTACAATGAGATGCAAGTGGGCATAAAACTTGCCAGTGCCGATTAACTCATAATAAAATGCACACACCACATCACAAGCCGACTTAGGGCTGTACACGTCTGACAACAATCGCACTGCTTCCATACACCTCCCTCTTTACAACTGCCACCTTGAAACTGCCTCCCTTCCTCCTTTCAAATACAACTCGCTTACTGCGACCACTATGACCTAGACGTTCGTTGGATGAATTGGCCAGTGAAACCTAAGTATGTCCCATTTAGCAGTGGGATATTTAAATAAACCGGCGACAAATCGGAAAATATACAGAGAAGTCTCCAGTAACCAATAATCACTGTCAGACTGACAGTGGGTGGTGGTTACAAACATCCCTATTGATGATGAGACCTAATTATGAAATATTTCGATCAGTCGGGGAAACCAGCATCAATTAATGATACATTGTGTTAGAGAATAAGTAGAATACATATTATAGGACCACACCTCTTCAGTGTCTTATTGGAGATATTATTCACATCGCATGATATTTTAGTTTTCGCAATTGTGTAGGTATTCCATATTTCAGATGGAGATATCAGATAAGTTTCTATTTCACTTAATGTCCTTTGTATTTCTTCTTAAACCTACTGCTTCAATTTCTCTTCTGAATCATTTGCACCCTGTGGCTTTGGTATGAAATGCATGCATAACAGATAGTATGTAAGGACATATTTATTCATATCAGCCATCGTTGTATTCGCATTATATGTCGGGCTTGAGGACATCATTACCTACGAAATGGGGTTGTACGTATTTGGGGTCACTGCCTTTGCAACATGCGCCTAGTCAGAGGTAATTATGGTCCTGTATCTTGAATGTTTTGATCACTTCAGTATGCATGCTTGTTGCTATTGAACTGAACGTCATCTGGAACATTGCATTATATTTTCGTATTATTAGTAGTAAGAAACATCTCTACTGCGGTGTGTCCTCTTGTGTGAATGCGTTTAATAAGCCTAGTGATCGGATGGGGGTGCGGCAGCCTATTTTTATAACACATGCCGGATGGTACAGCAGGAAACAGTTTAGCGCTGCAAAGTGAACATAATGCCGTCATTTCACCCACATAAAGAATTAGTATCTCTGCATATGTCTCGCGAGGTAAATAATGATCGACCAGCATAAAGAGGTGTGGATGTGCCTCTAACTGTGTCTCATGTTTTTTAGCCGTGGCTCACACCTGCAGTGGAGTCAAATGTGCTCTTGAGTGGGACGTGTTATTTATTGAAACCTCGCAGCACAGTCGTCGGCAGACTTGAACGTTCAACATGTTGCTGCAGTTGATCACATCTGTGTATGACGTCTTTCTTTATCGTGAGGACATTCTGGCGCGCGTAACACTTTCTTGCGTTTGGCACAGGTGCAAACTCGATCTATTGGTGTGTGCTTTCGTCTTGGCATGTTGCGCCTAATAACAGCGGGTCTGTTGCAGTGGAGGAGATGTGAATCGTGTTCAGCTCCAGTGTTGGGACATGTCAGTGTCATTCAGTCACATTACTCAGTGTGCAACGTTGGTCTCGCATGTAGTGCACTTGCCGTTATGTACTGACACACAGTTATCTGCTGAAAGATGGGAATGGGTAGGCTTATCGTAGGGGGTAGGGGGGGGGCAATATGTAGGAGTATGGGTGGCTGCCTACCTGATAATCGCTAGGGGGCATGACATGTATGCAGTCCTCCAGAGCAGGTCAGTACCATGCCCACACAATACATGTGTAATGCATGGTAGCCTATAGGGCAGCGTCTTAAAATGATTGCGTATCTGTCACATTTATATTATTTATACGTGCGTGCGTGCGTGTGTGTGTGTGTGTGTGTGTGTGTGTGTGAGAGAGAGAGAGAGAGAGAGAGAGAGATTATGCATGAGTTAAATACAGCTATCACCATTTCTTGCTTCCAATTTTATATTGCTCCTTGTCCATCTAGTCTCCATATTGCAGATCTCTACTTTACATTACTCCATCTACATCCTGTTTCCATGTTCTCACTGGTCTACCTATATTTCTTCTTTCAGTGAATATTACATTAGTATAATATCTCTGTAGACTAGGATATATTACATATATGCACAGTGTATTGAAACACGAAGAAATTTATTACACTCGCTTTGTGACTCTTCATTAAAATATGGACACAGTATTTTAATATTGCAGTTCACTAATACAGGGCTATATCTGGGATTTCAACATATAAATAGTTAACTCAAAGTAATATATACTTCTGAAATAAAAAGTTATTTTTAATAATTCATATGAACGCTAGTAAAAGATCTGGCAAACTGATGCTGCATTCATATTATGTGTATCTGTATAGAATTTACAGTAGTGACTAAAATTTTTCATATAAATTTAGTAAACTTATCTGTTATTGTTTCTGCGTGGAGTTGATTTGAAAATCACTGTGTTGTGGTGATTACTGACGTTGGCAACATTCTAATCACACATCAGATGCTCACACTGTTCATTTGCTGTAGATTTTATTAACTGTTGTAACTAGAAACAAAGATAACTTCTAAAATATCGGGGTTAGAATGTGATGCTCAAAAGCTGCAAAGATGTCATCTCAAGGCCATGAATTTTGGGGTTGATTTGGTTTTTCATTGGCATGTTGTGCAACCTAATTTTCGTAGAAGTGTAATGTTCATTCCCTCTTTTGAATCTTCTGTATCCTCTGCTGTCCCGATTCCCTGTGCAGGCAAGCATGCTCTCTCCTGCCCCCTGCAACAACCCATATTCTGTCACTCAGCTGTACCTGAATATCAGCCTCTGCCTGCTTTCCTGGGCCCCGAGGCCACAGATCCGACTGACATCGGATACAAGCGCACAAGTCAGCCTCTTGTAACGTCACAGAATGTTCGAATTACATGACTTTGCTATGGAGCAGAACAGAGCCGAATTCCTGTACTGACAAAGTTACTTGCCATTAAGTGGCAAAGCGCCCGCGAAACTCTCAATTACTCTCAGTGTGTTTATGTAGAACAGAAAACACACAAGTTGTCATTTCACGTTTAGAGACACAGTCTACAATAAGGAACTGCATTTCACAGGTTATCTTCGACGTCGGTTACTCAGGTCGCTGTCAATAACGAATTCAACTGCTCAGTATAACAGTGAGATGAAAAAAATCATACATCGAAACTCTAGAGGGTTGGGAGAAACTCTTTTCCTATATTTTCCTCTCTTAGATAGCGGTGTCACTAGTCACACTAAGGACTGTAAGTGGACTGGATTTGTGTTCCAACCACGTGTGAATCTTGAGGTGCATGCAACTAATTTCCTGTGTTTCATTCTACTATCACCAGTCATGGCAGAGACTCGAAGTCGAGTAGGTTTCTGTTCTAATCCCATGTGGCTACAGAGGTGGGTGTACAACCCAATGCGAGGGGTACACAGTTTGCCACTGTGACGAGAGGTGGTTGCAGGTGGAGCAGATTCTATTTTTCCATTTTGACTCGGAATTTTCTTTTCATTTCTACACTAGCTCTTATAGTGCACAGTTTGTCACACGTTTTCATCAAAAGGAAGTGCAGTGCACTTGCTATCTCCAGATTGAACGATTGAGGTCTGAGGTCTCCCACTTGTTAACACACCTCCATGTGACACATATTCTCGTTAGTTTGAATTACATCCTTAAATTGTTACCTTTGGCATTCCACACATAGTTTGGTTACCGTTGACGCAGAGTAAAGTACTTTTCTTTGCGTCTGTGTCATCATGTCCTCCGCAGAAAAATCCTCAGGCATCGCAGGTGACACTCTTTCGGTTTCTTTAGATGCTATTTAGTATTTAGATCCATAAAGCAAAATGGGAACTAAAACTGCCTTGCACATGAGGATCTCTGTTGCGGTAATGACATTGTGAATGTGATATAATATACAGTATTAGTCTGAAAAATTATGCACCAGTACCATTAAATCTTTATTGAATTTCTGAACCTATATTTGCTCATCAAGAGAGGATGCAGCCAGTATAAGGGAACTACTTAAAGAGTCAATCAATCCATGGTTATTTCTATGTTTTTCCTGACGCGATGGTTGCTGAGGAATCTTTGCTTTGCATATACAGAGTTTGGGACCAATCTTTCTGTATGCTGTGGAGAAGGCATTCAGGATTAACACCACTTCTTTTTAGGACTGAGCTACAATTGCATTATAATCAGCATATGGTAACTCAACTAATGCTAGAAACTGTCAGAGCCCTTCCTTTTAAACAGTCCGGATTAAAAAGTTTCTCATCCATTTTGGAACTTTACTGTATTTCTGGGTGTAGATCATCTTAGTCTAACTGCACCATAGTGACAGCACATAATGAAAATAGCGTGGGGGTATTCAAACCCCTGCTTAAGACTAGTATTGATATGGAATCGCCGGCCGGTGTGGCCGTTCAGTTCTGGGCGCTTGAGTCTGGAACCGCGTGAGCGCTACAGTCGCAGGTCCGATTGCTGCCTCGGGCATGGATGTGTGTGATGTCCTTAGGTAAGTTAGGTTTAAGTAGTTCTAAGTTCTAGGGGACTGATGACCACTTACGTTAAGTCCCATAGTGCTCAGAGCCATTTGAACCATTTTTGATATTAAATGGCACATCAGTAGAATCTTGACACTTGTGTTATATTCACTTGCTATCTCATTACTTGCGGCAACACAACTAAGAAGAAACCAAGTTAATGTAACATATACCAGTTAATGGTAATTTAGTATCACGAAATGATTGCATACAGGTCACTATCTCTCCTCATTACATAACTCTTTTGATCACATTTTCATAACTAGCTGACATCCTATCGTAATATTTCTTACATACATGTGAACTATTATTTGACATTAAGAACACACCACGACTGACCCACAACACCATTAAACAAAGTGGCATGAGACACTCACTTAATAGACGCAGAATGACCATTTTAGCAATGGTATGTTTCAGCATACTGCTTCATGCTGTTGACTTAGACATCGCTTATTTTTATGCTATCGAAACAAGTTTCTCAAACAGCAAACTGTAACACATAGAGCAGCTGTCTGCGAAGCAGCCACTCATGAGTCATTTCAGTACAGGTGCAGTCAGTCTTCACGGTATAAGTCGCTGACCCTCCACAGGCTTCACTCTGCCGTCACTTTGTTCCTTTTCCTTATACCAATGATATTTGGTGGTGGTGTATAAACGTAAATTATATGCTGATATTACACGATCGTTCTTTCTTTTTTTTCATGCTGCTTCGTAACTCATGTAAAAACCTTAATAAAGAGTCAAATCTAATAAGAATATATTAATCCTCAATGGCTAATGAAATGTGAGCCTGGACCAGTAATCTCCAGTACCTAATTACTTAGATTACAATTTTTACTTTAATTTGCAAGCACAACTAAACGAGAAGCAACAACAGAAAGAATATGGTTTCTGTGGAGAATGAGGAAAGCTACAATCCATTTATATTTACAGAAACGTCGTTCTTCACAGTGTGAAAGAGCCCGACATTCAAATATTAGATCTGCGCTGGACAGTGTTTTGAAAGAAGTCCAAACTCGCGCAATGCAGATTTCATCTCTAGGATGTGCAGGGACAGCAGCGATATATTTGAGGAAGCTGTGTAGTGCCACTTAACGGTAGAGTCCCAGAAGAATTACAGTTGTGGAGAGGAACATAGGGTAGTCCGAATTTTACAGAAAAACTCGGCTGTTAAGATAACAACTTAGAAACTGGAATGAGAGCAAAAGGATTAGGGCCCCTTTTAAGACTGTGGGTTGCCGACACATCGCCCAGGAGCAACAAACCCGAGGGGTTAAAGAAATGTAAAAGTGGTTACCATTGGTTCAGATAAAAGACTTAGAAGTGATAGTAATTGTTATGGTTGTTCTTACAGAGGTCCTTCCAGACTGACCACCAGACTGACAAAGTAGGCAGAGAATGGGAGTCACTGGAACAAATTTTGGAGAGCCCAGAGTAACATATTTCGTAGCTAGTTAACCACCGGAAATGTGAGGGAGAGACCGTGTCTTACGTTAAGACAAATTCTTACGGGTCATCACTCGAAAGCATGATTATATAGTTAATCAGTAACTACATAATATCGGAGAACTCAGAGCACAGAGTCGGTTTGTCAGAAGCATTCTGTGGAAAATTACTTCGGGGGCAGACTTCTCCCAAGCTAATGTCCTCATGGGCACAGTTTCCATCTAGGCGAATTCCCCAGGCTCGTCTGTAACGAGAGTCTCTTACGTGGCTGAACTCAACTTAGATGGAGACAGTGAGGAGCACTTGGTACAGATCCAGTGACATATACTGCCACCACCGTGGTTGCCACCGAGATGTTGACACCCAGCTGCAACAGCGAAGCGAACTGTAGGGAAAAACGAATCATTTGTAGTTACGTACAATAATTTCGATCTTCATTCTGAAGAGTTGCCGGCGATTAAAAGTCCAACATCCTTTCAGCTGCGGCAATAGGTGCACATGCATATCCTTCTGAAGTATTTTCTCTCTCTATGCAGTAAACTTTCGGCAATCACGGTATGACTCAGACAAACATGAATGTTTTGTTCAGATACGCGTTCACTTGAATCACATTCTAGATACCATGTCCAGGTTTGCCAAGACATTAACTTGTTTCTTTCAGTGATTGTTAAACCACCTATTTATTGTGAATTTAATTATGAATGTGTGTAATAAAGTGAGATCATTGAGGTTCTCGTTTAATTACGTAGCCAGTGACATTCCTATATATCCGTGTTTTGATGGGTGATGATTTAGTTGTGTCGGATACACAGTCCCAATTTCACATATTAAATATAAGATTCCAATGAAAATACACCACCCACTGTCACACGTGAAGGCGTAAGTTACCACTGATCATTCCCAGTTTAATCCAGATAGCGTCTGTGAGAATATAACTTTCGTCTTTAAGGGGTCGAGAAAATATGAGAGTCTTATAAACAGTTGTAATTAAAATGGTGACAATTTCACTAGACGTCATGTAAGGTAATATATTATACCCTAGGGAACGATAGTGTGAATTTTATTGATTGGCGACTCCATGGCGTGATGTTACTAACGCAACAGGGTTAAGCGTTACATTTAATGTCCATATTGTAGGTTCGAAATATATTACATGTTTCAGATAAGAACTGCGAAATGTAGGTGTAACCCATTTTGTCGTAGTTGCAAATAAGGCAACTTTCTGAAACATAAAAGTAATAGATATCTTTCCCTAATTGCGTTTCGATGGTTGATTTAGACCTGTGAGACCTTAGTTTCAACCGCCGAATACAGTGATCAAGTAACCATAAGCACGGTAGACATCCACCTTATGCAAACCAAGATTATCCTTTACGGAACGTAAAAGGACCAGTTTGGTGATCGAAACACACGCTTCAGAATATATTTCCCCAAAATACGATCAATCCGCTTCTAAATGCTCTCAGCGTAAAGGAAAAAGGCCACAGACTTTGGGGTTACCTCAGTATTATCAATATGCACCCAGTGGATAGTAGGTCGATAGCGCCACGGACGTCTAATCTGTCTTCCACCGTATTGCGCTATCAGCCAATTGTGCACTAGGTGAGTGATGATAATATAGAGACAGCACCAAAATCTTACGTATTTTGGGCTTACGCAGGGAGCATTTCGAACATGATTCTTTCAGGTTCTGCGATGAATGATCTTCGTTTGTTTAAGATGGGTGTCTACCGTGGTCCTAGCAGTTGTCGCTTGTCATATATTGGTAAGACTATAAGGACTGTGGAGGACCGGAGTACTGAGTATAAGTGGCACACATACTTACTACAGCGGAGCATCTTTATTTTCATGGTATGTGCAGTGTGTGTGTGTGTGTGTGTGTGTGTGGTGTCACCGCCAGACACCACACTTGCTAGGTGGTAGCCTTTAAATCGGCCGCGGTCCATTAGTATACGCCGGACCCGCGTGTCGCCACTGTCAGTGATTGCAGACCGAGCGCCACCACACGGCAGGTCTAGAGAGACTTACTAGCACTCGCCCAGTTGTACAACCGACTTAGCCAGAGATGCATCACTAACAACTACGCTCTCATTGGCCGAGACGATAGTTAGCATAGCCTTCAGCTACGTCATTTGCTACGACCTAGCAAGGCGCCATAGCATTTTCTATTATTTTATATTGTGGTTATAACATGTACCGTCAAGAGAGATGTTCTACAATTATGGATTAAAGTTAAGTATTACAGCAACAGCGTCCGTTTTTCTAAGTTCGCATTTCGTTGTAATGTTCCAGACCTAACGCCACCCTGCGTGAGCTTAAACGCGTGCCTTTCGGCTTCCACTCGCAGTGACTTGGCTGTCTTGCCCAAGTCACAGCTGTGTGTGTGTGTGTGTGTGTGTGTGTGTGTGTGTGTGTGTGTTTGTATGCGTGCGTGTGTGTTATCTCTGTAACGGAGGTTTTAGATTGGCATGCACAGTGCTTAAATTCTGCAGTTTTCTCTTAAAAATTTTGCTATCGAAAAATCGATGGCTGTCAACGTCATCCGGCTGTAAGTTATTTGAATATTTCGACCATTATCTTCTATGAAACTGAAATGCTGCAAGCCACCGCCGATTTTTATAATTACTTAAAGTTAACTTGGAATTCCATGTTAAAAACACCTTTAGTGTACCGATTGAATACGAAACAACACAATTTACAAATTTCATAGTATTTTTGAACACTGGAGTTAAGTATTTCATCTGCGCTCTATTTACCGTAAGCTCTGTGGCCTCAACCGTTACAGGCTGCTTACTTTGTCCAAAGTTTCCTCCATTCCTTATCAGATGCAGCTGATTGGTTTGACTACATTCATTGCTGAAAGAGGGTTAGAAATTCTTTTGGCTCACGTATTTCAGAGACAACTGCAACGAGATGTCTGGTTACGGATATATCTGATAACCTGTATTCGACACAGTCACAGTGTTGCTCATCCATATTGGATAAAAGTCTGATTTTTTAGGCTAATACCCAAGTATTCAATCCGGTGATGAGTGACTGTACATCACTTACCCCTTCCATTGATGTAAGAGATTTTCTTAAAACGTTGGCCTTCTTCTTGAGATCATAGTTTCATTCAAATCTATCAAAGTGTAACTAGGTCAAAATCCGTGACTGCGATATTCCTCGCTTTGTTTTAATGAGAGTTTCATCAGAGGTCTGCCTCTAGTGATCAGGGATTCCACGGAGCAGATTATGTCTACTATGTGTGTATGTGTGTGTGTGTGTGTGTGTGTGTGTGTGTGTGTGTGTGTGTGTGTGTGTGTCTTTTAAATTTTATGTTAAATTTTTGTTACACTTATTACCGGTGGTCCGTTTGGTCTATTTCTACAATTTAATTCTGTTGATTGATTTCATGGTTAACTAATGAATATTAAATGAATTTACAAATTATGTGAATGATGGTAATTGAAATAATTTCCCCCAATCTAAAATTCTGGTAACTATGATATCAGGAGATTTGTTACATTGGATTTTAAACAGGGTTTTAAGGGAGCAGATGAAATTTATGAAGGTGAATCAGCGCTATGGAATTTTAATTTCCCGAGTCTGCCAATGGTTGCCTTTATCTAATCATTACCTTATTACACAATAGAATGTCTTGCATCGCATCTTAACTCAGTCTGTACGTCTAAGAGTTACGATATTTTACTTAGGAATTGAAATGCTGTCTGCCAAATGTAAGTCGCTTCATACATTCTGTTTTGATAGTTTCTGCTTCGAAATCTTTTAAGACATCCAAGATGAAAGAGTGCGTTCAGAGGACAGTGGGAGGAACATAAAAGTTACAAAATCTGCTAAGTTTTATGAAAATGCTCTCTGGTAAATTAATTAAGGCGAATCCCGTATCACATAAAGAAGGACGTCCGAACACATATGTGACCTAACTGAAGACAAAGCGTTTCACATGTGTGGCTAAAGAAGTAGTAGTTTTATTTCGCAGTGTACGTCAGATCACCGAAAGAAATGGGCACCATGTGCTTTTATTAATGATGTCTTCTTTATTCATTAAATGTTTGCTTCCCTCAGACATCTGGTAGCACCCTTTTTGTTGAATGAAATACGTCATCAAATATTCAAAATATCATTTCGCATGTGTTCTTTGAAGAAAACGCATGAGATGCTCTTTTAATACTTCGAAGAAACGAGAGTAAATTAACTGAATGGGGCTACACAGTACTGGAAGGTAGAGGAAACACAAAGGAAATCTATTCGTCCAGGCCCGTCCCTTGGCGCAGTTCCCTTAGTAAGTCCCACACATTTAGTATAGCAATTGTTCCAGCACTGAAATATGTGTGTGAATCACTACTTTGTAAGAATACAGTTAAATGACAGTGTCCATTGGGCCACATATGAATAAAGATAGAGAAACAGCACGTAGTCCGTCTATGTCTAAACTCTAAGGCTTTAAATCCCATAAAACATGATGCTAGTATGACTAATGATACGGCAAATGGCAGGAAACTAAATATCAGTGAGCAAATGGAATTCAGAGTTCGTCACCTAGCATCAAATTATTATTATTTTCTTGAGCCATCGTACTTTTGACTAATTTGAAGTTGCCTGACAAGAATTTCTCTACTGCGCTAACCTTTTCTTTTCAGAGCAGCGCTTGTACCCTACATCATCAGTTATATGTAAGCTGTATTTCCAATTCTGTCTTCCCTTACAGTTTATACACTCTAAAGCTCCCTCTGGTACAACGAAAGTTATTTCCTGATGTCTTAACACATATCGCACCGACACGATCGCATCATTCTGTCCCTCCTTCTTGTCAGCGTTTTTCGTATCTTCCTTTTTTCACAGAAAAAGCTCCTCTTCCTTATCTAATCTCTCCTCCAACTTTTCCACACATTTCTGTATTACAACATCTCTAACGCTTTAATTCTTTTCTATTTCGGTTTCCCTGTGTACTTGATTCACTATCATACAGTGCTGTGCTCCTGACGTACATTCTCAGAAGTTACCTCCTCGAATTAAGGACAATGTTTGATACAAGTAGGGTTACCTTGGCTAGGAATGCAATGTTTTTCCGCGCTAGTCTGCTTTTTATGTCCTCCTTGCTTCGTTCGTCATATGTTACTTTGGTTCCAAGGAACCAGAATTCCTTAAATTCGTCTACTTCGTGATCACCAATTCTGGTATTAAGTTCTCGTGTCTGCCACTTCTCACAACTTTTGCACATTTCCGTGTTACTCTCAGTCCGTATTCTGTATTCATTAGACTGTTAATTCCGTTTACAGGACCAGTAAGTATTCTTCACTTTCTCCGAGGATAGGGATGACATTAGCGGATTTTATCGCTGATGTCCGAATTTTGGTCGCACATTGAATGTATCTTTTACTTCCGCCATTGCTTCTTAGATGTATAAATTGAACACCATTGGTGAAAGACAGCATCCATGCCTTGCACCCTTTTCAATCCGAGGACTTAGTTCTACGTCCTCCAATCTAATAGTTCCTTCTGGTTTCTCATACGTACCGTATGTAATTCATCTTTCCTTATAGCTTACTACACCCTTACCTTCTCATAATATCGATTCGGTATCGGTTCGTAATTTTAAAGTAGGTAGTTCAGTAATGAAATGTTTTGTTACGAAACTACCCACGGAAAAATACGAGAAATTGCGATTCCTTGTTGACTGAGTTTCGAACAGATTTTCTGTCATCCTCTGGATGAAGATCAGGGTTTAAAGTCACGTCGACAAGGCATGGAAGTTCAGATAGTCAAGCAATGATGTCGACTCTTCCTCAAAGGAACTATTCAGTAATTTGTTGTAAATGCTTAAAAGAAACCAGCGAGTACCTACGTCTAGCTAACCAGACGTCCCGAATATAATACATAATTACGTGTTACATACCCAGCAGCATGTATCTGAATAATTTCGTTGTCTATACTCATTTCTGCCTGATAAGGTCTCCGCACGCCGAAACAATACTTTAGAAATTGTCGCACTAACTTCCTGCACGTACCTACCTGAACTGAGACACTGCATTTCTCGCAGAACACAATCTCCCAGATCGACCATCCACCATTAATATCGGTGACAGTGGAGAGAAAAACCTGTCTACAATATATAGTTGGACAGGGCAGGTAACTGCAGTTGCCGCTGTCTTAAAGAACTGAAGAAGCCATCGTAAACCCTTAACATAGTCCCGTGACGTGAATGCTTGCAAGACATCATAGACTGCATCTGCCATTCACAAACCAGAATCATTAAATGCACGGACGTATCGCTCCTAGCCGATCGTCATCTGACCTGTCTCTACTGCGGACAGTTCAAGATGCTGTAACAGCCATTCTAGTTTAACTCTATGCTTTATTAAAGTTTCTTAAATTTTTCCCTCCTAAAAATGTCGGTCGTGTCTGCTAACATTCGGGACCTTGCTAGAACCAAGTGCAACAGGCACACAAGCTATTCCCGTGAGTATTCTATCACAGCTTTCCCGAGTTGTCTTTTAGATTGTCCTATGATATTTACAGGATGACAGTTATTGAACTATATGAAATGAAACCTTCATAACTTCTGAACGGTTTGCGTCAAGACTTTCAACTGTGCGGTTCGTCGTATGACGTTAAAACTGCATGATTTGCCGCGGGGCATGATGGGAAATTTTATGTGCATTGACGGTTGGGTTTAGCGAAGAAGCCCACTTTCATTTGGATGAGTTCGTTAATAAGCAAAATTGTCGTTTTTGGGAGACTGAGAATTCGCATGTCGCAATCTGGAGGTTTCACCACCCTCAATTCGTGTGCAAAGTCTAGTTACGGTACAAACGGTGCGTTTCTTGAACGGTATGTGAAGGTTTTGGAAGATAGCTTCATGCCCATTATCCAAAGTGACCCTGATTTCGATAAGATATAGTTCATGAAAGACGGAGCTCTATCCTATCGCAACAGGAGAGTTTCTGATGTCCTGGCGGAGCACTTTGGGAACAGCAGTCTGGCTCTGGGGTACCCAGAGGACTCTGGCATGGGCTTCGATTGGCCACCATACTCTCCGGATCAAAATACATATATCTCCTTTTTCGGGGGCTATATTTACGACAAGATGTACAGCAATCAACCCAAAACCACTGCCGAGATGAAAACAGCCATTCAGGAGATTCTCGACAGCATCGATGTTCCGACACTTCATCGGATCATGCAGAATTTCGCTATTCGTGTGCTCCACTTCACAGCCAAGGACGGCAGACAATAGTAGCACATGTCATAACCTAAATCCGAATATCTGTAGTGACGTTTACACGTTGAATGAAGTGTGTGCATACCGTAGTTTCTCATATAGTTCAGCAATTGTCATCCTGCACTAAAGAACAGTGGCACTCATAACGCGAGTGAGAACTAATATAATTTTACGTTACGTAAATGCTACCGTTCTATCTCGGAACCTGGAACCGGTTGCATTTGCTAGTTGCCTATCTAATGACTCCTAGGCCGAGCAAAACCTTGATTTTCAATACCTCATGTGATTATTCAGCGAATTCAGAAATTTACATCAATCTGCTTATTAAGAGGTATAATGTTATGTTCAAAGTTTAAATTATTACGTTAAGTTCAAATGGTTCAAATGGCTCTGAGCACTATGGGACTCAACTGCTGTGGTCATTAGTCCCCTAGAACTTAGAACTAGTTAAACCTAACTAACCTAAGGACATCACAAACATCCATGCCCGAGGCGGGATTCGAACCTGCGACCGTAGCGGTCTTGCGGTTCCAGACTGCAGCGCCTTTAACCGCACGGCCACTTCGGCCGGCTTACGTTAAGTATTACAGTTAATTGCGTGTGCGTCTAGATGCAGCGTAACTGACGGAATGTAACTGCCCGGACATTATTCATCCAATAGTGAGAAACGGAACACTTAGCGACTTCCAACAAATTTTACACATAATTTCAAACCTTTACCATAATTTTATTCGCTGACACCCTCCCACAAAATGACGAAAGGAAAATGTTTGCACTTACAACATTCTCGCTGTTAACGAAGTAAAACTGAAGCAGAAGACATTACGTTTTACTTCATTACTTCCTTACTACCGATTCTACTAGTGGCACAGTTCGCGGAGTCCACATATACCACAGAATGAACCTAGGAAATTATGATGTTGTACGACAACTATCTTATTAGATATGACATCATAGAAACTGAGACGATTGAAACGAATGGGTTTGCTTAAAATGGAGCGCAAATTTCCCAGACTAAAATCATACAGTGTTTCATAACGAGAGCACTTACCGATTTAGTGGAAACTTTAAGCATAATATCAAACAATTTCTAAACCTCTTCTCGCCTGCGTGCTTCACTACAAATATATAATACATCAGCTCATTTGTGATGTAATGAGATGTATGAAGCTGTTTAATACATGGGAGGTTGATTCATTAGCACTTTTTGGATCAACTTTCTGTTAAACCTACCGCGCCAGATTATAGGTTGCGCCGCGATTTTCTCGCTGAGCGAGCCATCCGTCTCTCGAAGACTCTATTAATTACGTATGAAAACAATGTACTGACATCTCGCTACTTGTTTCTTGACGGGTGCTGCCTTCTGTTTTCAATTTCTAAAATTATGTCGAAAGACACATTAGTGAACGGAACATCTGACATCGCTTTTGGTTGAGCCAATATGATCGCACTGACGTAATATCGTGCGCATACTAGTTAGGTTTCGCTGTTGGCTGTAATTCTGCTGCAAATGCGGCGTATTTGTTTACTGATCAAGAAATTTTGGAATACCATACGTACGAAATTACTCAGTAACTGACCTAGCACTCTTTCTCTGCAAGGATAATTATAGTTTCTCTTTTTAATTTTTTTAATTTGTAATTTTTCAGTGAACTAAAGCAAATATGAATATAGATCTTGAAGCTTGATCTTTCTTTTGGAATATATTACTCTTGAAGATACATCAATTGCGTATGTGCCAATAACGCTTTAAATAACGGCATTTGTTTCGCCCGATATTTTTCTAAGCTGTCAGTCTCCAAAGAATATACAAATCGGGAGAAAACTTCTCTCTAGACCTGGATGGGCAAATGGGTCATTAGCTAAACCTGGTATGAATTTATGCTGTTTACTTTACTGACTCAAGCAAGCAGAATTTCTGCTCTTTTAAAGGGAAAATTAATGCACTGTGTACCCTCTGATCATCAATTTAGCGCATCAAGCTATATTATATATTAGCAAACGTGTAAAACGGTCATAGAGACTTTCAAGTGATGCACAGTGATATGAGTTTAATGACCAGTGTCGGATGGCCGTTACAGCAGACGGTGGAAGTGGTATGTCAGTATCAGCAGCCAATAGTGCACCACCGTGGGCGTGGTAGCTGTGGAATAGTGGGTGGGGTCCTGGTAGGCATGAGCTGTATCAACATAATTGACTAAACACACATTTTATTAGTAATTACACGACAACAATGGTAAGGAATCTCAGCGGTGGCAACGCCCTCCACGTCGGCTGCTGAGGCAGCAGGTGTGGCGGTTCTGACGTAAGCATGCTGCCTGGAACCTGTGGCCGCCACCTTTTTCGCTCGCCCGGAGAAACGAACACCCCAGTGACGCAGCGAGAATGTTGATGCAATGTGTGCGTGGTGACCTTGGTTGCACGTGTGTAGTCTGGACTTTACAACCCACAGCAGTATGCACGACATTAGTAGCTTTCTGCTGTTGTCCCCATACAGCAAGCTCTCATCACTTCTATCGACACTCACAGGTGGAGGTGGACAATGGTAGTGTGCCCACATAGGTGAAGGGTATTTATCCAACTGCACTTCCCTGGTTTCGAACAGTAGCCCCCCAGCGTAGGAGGCTGAAAGCGGATGGAAGTATGTCCAGAGGTGGTCTTGTAATATTTCTGGTTTTACAGGCATCATATCAAGGTATAAGAAGCTCTTCTTATAGCAGTTGAGAAGGCAGCACTGATAAGTTGACGTAATGTGGTGCTAGGTACCGATGACAGACACTTTGTTCGCTATGGGTATAATGAGAAAGTGGTTCGACTGTACGATCAGAATTATTTTGGCAGTGTCAGAGGACAGATATTTTGGCAGATGCGGCCGGTGTCAGTTAAGACCTTGTTAACAATATCCGTTTATTTGGACATGTGGTTGAGAACAGTGTAATAGTAATTACAGAAATACGCAGTTCGTTGTTCAGTTGAACAATGGAAATTGTTCGTGACTCTAAAGTGGAATGTAATAGTACAGTTTCTAGTGTCCTGCTTATAAAAAGCGATTAGCATCCCTTGTAAAGGCGCTACAGTCTGGAACCGCGCGGCCGCTACGGTCGCAGGTTCAAATCCTGCCTCGGGCATGGATGTGTATGATGTCCTTAGGTTAGTTAGGTTTCAGTAGTTCTAAGTTCTAGGGGACTGATGACCACAAATGTTAAGTCCCATAGTGCTCAGAGCCATTTGAACCATCCCATGTAAACAAACTAATTGGAGATTTCATTACTTCTAAAATATTTTTTCATCGCTAACAGCTTATTCCAGACTCAAGATAACGGAATCACGACCTAAATACTGTGTTCTGGGCAGGGGGCAACAACTATAGAACACAGCAGATTGGTGAACATTTGTTAGAACTTATGCATTCCATTCAGGGCGGTGGAAGCAAATAGGCACCTCGCATTTACTGCAATGTTAGCACTAATGACATCAGTGACACCTCATCTGTGGCAACGCAGAAAAGGTGGTAAGGAGAGAAATTCTCGAGGGAAGGGGTTTATCGTACGCATGTATATTTATTACTCTCTACCTCGACACATCTCTTTCAACTTGCCGTAGCCTACAGGCCCGTAAGCACTAAGTCCACAGTATTGCACTCAGAGCCAGTTAGAGGGGGCAAAGTCTCATGGTGGAATGCTGTAATTTGTGTGGACTCGTGACGTGGAGCGCTCCTCGAAGCCTTTGGCTGCCAGTCTGTATCTCTGTATCTAAAAATCAGATCTATACTGGCATGACGCGTATTTGTTTTTCCAAGGCATCAATAACGGTCAGGTAGCCTCAACTGAGGTTATGCCTCGGATGAAAGGGTGATGTGGACCACTCCTCGAAGCTCCTGGCTGCTAGAGTGTATCTATTTATCTAAAAATGAGGTATATTCATAAGGGATTGGTGCATATTTGTTTTGCCACTGCAGCAGTTACGGTCAGGTAGCCCCAACACAGGGTATGCCTTTGACCAACTTCGGCAAGAACGAGCCGAGAAAGCGTGCTGGTTCCTCTCAGGGAATTTTCTTTGGACTCACCGGCATATAAAAAAGTATATGTTTATTAAATGGCAATGTAAATGTAACTGGCGGCTTCGTCGGCACCAATGAATGTGACTGTGGGTGGCCAACGAGATAGACAGGGGCATGGGGCGGGGTATTGTCTGTGTGTGTGTGTGTGTGTGATTATAAGAAATAGAAATTAACCACTCCCTCGGATGCGAAATAATCAATCCACAGTGCCGCAGGCTCTGTCCTTTTGCTGTGTCGTTGTAGTTACTACGCTGGTCCTCCTTCAGGGCTGGCGATATGGTAATTGCCCGACGTCGCTGCTGCGGTTCTTGTTGTATCAGCAGGCCGCCCTTTGTTTAACACCGTCTTGTCCGCTCTGCTTCGACAGGCTCCCATGGCCGCTTCCATTAGCTGAGCCGGCACCACTGTCTTATTCATTAACACAAAAAAATATCGGCTGCGCTTCGTGTCCGGCAATGGGCTCACACATGTCCGTAGCTTAACGTCTCTTACAGGAAATTAAGCCATTGGTTTTGTGTATCAGTCGTGTTTTTTGGAAACTGTGGAGCGAAGAGTACAAACTTATTAATGCTTCAAAACACTTGCGTCTTAGGATAAAAAGCAAGAGAGCCGACTTACAAATGGGAATGAAAACATTTGAACTCACTGTACAACAGAGGACGGCGCTACACAGTGCGTGCAACAAATGCTTGTCACTAGTGATTGCCTACAACTAGTTTCTTATAGTGCCTAGCTACGATTGACAACAGAACAGCCCGTAGCATTGGTTGCGAACATGAGACTGCGATACGAAGTAAAAGTTCATAAACCTACCCACTGGAATACTAGACTTCCACCTTCAGAAGTACACTGGTGCCCAAAATCGAAGCAACAGACCGCTATTTCCCAGTCCTGTGTCTAATTCACGATACAATTATACAAACTCTCATCTGATGTCCGTACGATAGTGTTCTGCACGGAAGATGGCATTCCGATCAACGGATAACCACGGTAACGATGACTTCAGGGCACCTATCAGTGGGGGTAATGTTTGCACGGTAGTTTCACATCCACAGTACCTGCGTACACCGTCACAGACGGTGCAGTATGGCAAAGTGAAGACGCTTGCCTGACTCTCTGCGGTAGAGGGCCATAGGAAGAATAGAAGCAGAAGAGTCTCATACTGATGGGGCTTAATGAGAACCGTTTTGTTGTTTCTCGGATGTGGTGACAGTTTACAGAGACCGAAACGTTATCCCGAAGATCAGGGCAGGGTTAGTACCGCACGGCAGTTGGTATACGATCTTACAGTTACCAGTGGACGTGTTGTACAAAGGCAAACGGTGTACAGAAAGCTCCGGAAGGGTGGCCTTTATTGTTGGAGACCTGCTGTGCGTGTACTTCTGATGCGTCTTCACAGAAGGAAACATCTGAAGTGAACTGGTCAGCATAACACCTGGGTTGTAGAACAGTGGGCCAATGTTCTTTTCATCGACGAGTCCCGATTTGATATGTATAGTGATTCTCGACGGATTCGCATCGATTTCTTGACCCAGGCATTGTGGAAACAGATCGATATCGAGGAGAACTTCGCTGATGGTGTGGTCAGGGATTATGTTGACCGCTCGGACACCTCTTCACGAAATTGTAAGAGTTAATCGGCAAGGTATAACTGCTCTCAGGTATCATGACGAAATCTTGAGATGCCATGTGCGGTTGTTGCGAGACGATGTGGGACCATACTTCGTACTGTTGGACGATAATGCTCGACGTCAGAGAACACAGTTGGTTGATGTTTTCTTCGAAAACGGAAGATATTGCTGGCATGGCGTGGCATGCCCTCTCTCTCGATTTGATTCCCGTAGAGCATGTCTGGTATGCACTACGGGGACGGGTTGCATGACGTCAGCATCTCCAAGTTTTGGCAGCAGCTCTGCAGAGGGAATGGGCGATATTGCCTCGAGATTGATGATGTCATTCACAGCATGGAGCGTACCTGTCAGGCATATCACACTCAACACATTAAGCTGTTGTCGGAATGTCCGATGCAACATTTCATAAGTCAACTTTGCTAAAATTGTACCATTTGTAAAATGTTCGTTCGCGATTAGTTCGTAGGTCATTCACATTTGGACCTGTCAAATCATTGAGAAAGACCCTTACTTTAAAGCGGAAATATAGCTGTCCAAATGTTTCACCACAAAATGAGATACCTATCGTGGTATCGATAGCTAGGATGCCAGGGCGTAGCTGCCAGTTAAGTTGGCACTACGGCAGACAACGACGACTGCGCCCTCTAGCAGGCGCTGTTCAGCTCTACGATCACCACTGGAGATTCTACCCATTTTATCAAGAGCAGACGACCGGGGCACATGGCTTCAGCTGTGCTCTATATACGACGGGCCTAAGACTTCGCACCTCATTGGAAAGTAATGTAACCATTTACTAACTTGTTGTTGGCCTATTGTAAATATCTGTAAGTTGAAACGCAGTACCGACGTGTCTTACCTTCTCCTTCTCCTACTCACTGCCTACATTCGGCCAACCTGTCAGTTTTCAGGAGCAGACCCACGCGCCGCCTTCCAGGCAGAATAAAAACCTATAACAATTTCATTGCTCATAAAGTACAATCATATTCATATTAGCAAAGAGAAAGTTAATCTTTATGTACAAAATCTTACTGAATGGGCTTGTTAAGTATTGAAAAGAGACAGTAAACCCGCAAATATGACCACGCCCATCTCGTTTTAAGTTTATCAGAAACGCCATTGAAACAAGCGCTTATGAGTATTATATAATCTAAATCAATACAAAGTGTGAATAAAACATTATTTCACCGGGCTCTATTTTAAAATGGTACCTTTGTTTTTGATCGTGCCTTATTTACTTGTGCATTTACAACAGATGTGTATATATCCTGCTCGTTAAACGGAAATTGCGCGTCTTGCTTAGTTGTGAACGGCGGGATTGTACGACTGATGACAGGATGATGTAGCAAGAAATGCTACAGGTTTACGTGAAAAATAGCCGCACTCGAAACTAGCAGTGCTTAACAAAGTACAGTTCTTAAATTCATCATGGTGGAAGAAAGTCTTCCTCCAAATATATCGAGTCTTTCGTGGCAACATAGAAAAGAATTGATCAAACTCAGGGATCTTTGTATGAAATTGTGTTAATAAGTGTCGAGTGCACCGTAGTATTACACTGTTCTTTAGCTCTTAGCGTCCCAGGCGTAGCCTCACAGACCGCTAGCACTTGTTGTCACTCTTTTGCTAATGCATCGGACGGGGTAGTACGTTACAGAGATATCTAGTTTTTGTTTCTCTCAGTTGTCGTGGTTTCCATTGTCAGTAGCCACTTGAATGTGTTGTGGACCTATAGACTATTACTCCTTTTGTGCTAGAGATCTCTGGCACCGTACCTTTTCGCTACGGTTTCAGGAACCCGGTTTTCGTCTCACCCTGACTTTAAAGATACTGTTTTCAAATGGTTTGAGGACAGTTTAGGAAGTGATGTTGGATCAAATAGAGACAATGGATTTGAAAGTGAACATAATTCAGAATAGGAACAATGAGGAAGAGAAGACGAATTTGTTTTGGCACCTCTGAATTCCATGAATGAAAGAAGTGATCAAAGTGATGAATATAGAAGTTAGCTAGAAAAATATTTGTCGAAACAAATATCTCTGGTCGTCGGAGCCTCTTGCATCGATAGCCAATGGCATTATTTTTCTGCATGTCGGACATAAGTGGGTTCAAAATGGTTCAAATGTCTCTGAGCAATATGGGACTCAACATCTGAGGTCATCAGTCCCCTAGTACTACTTAAACCTAACTAACCTAAGGACATGCCCGAGGCAGGAATCGAACCTACGCCCATAGCAGTCACGCGGTTCCTGACTGAAGTGCCTAGAACCGCACGGCCACCGCGGCCGGCGACATAAGTGGGGTGATTGCGTTTCTCCTTCACAATTCCTAGGTGAGCCGCTTTACTTTTCTGAAGAAGTTTAGAGACTCGTTATTGAGTCAATAAAGGAAAAGCGAGTCAAAAGCTATCATGAACGTGATGCTTCCTTTTTTGGGTGCAGCAGAAACGTGAGTAGAACTCATTGTAGAACGGCTGGAAAAACGTAGATCATGATCTACCTGTCACCTAAGAAAGAAGAGAAAGACGCCTTATACTCGCCAGTGTTGCAAGAAACCAATCTAACTTCACTCCTCTACAAAAATTTCCAGTGTTTGCAAAGGAAACCTCTGAGAAAGAAACTAAAAACCTTCGAAGTACCAGTATAACTTTCATTTTTTAAATGTCTATTTGCAGTTTTTTAAAGAATGAAAATACAGCAGAAAGTTAAATTTAGAGTTTAGGGTGTTTGAGTTTTCTTAGCTTTAACATTATCATATGATATTATGTTCCAATATATTTTTCATTGTGTGCAGATTTCTATTTAGATGCGCTTTTTTCCGTAAAAATAACCTTGAAAATTCATCTAAATATGTTTCTTGTGAGGCATTAATGCAATCTTTTGCTTAAAAAACTTAAATGTTACTTTGAAATTGCTGAATGCACTTTTTATGTCTATTTATGTATAGCGGTCTGTCGGATCGCATTTGGGACAAAGGCTAAAAAAAAAAAAAAAAAAAAGACCTGTGAAATTAAGCCTTCATTTTCTCCATACACTGTAGAACAGGGTATGTGAAGTACATACAGTGTAAATAACTTGACAAATTTGAACAGTGTACATGGAATGACATTTAACCGATCGTCTGTCTCTGCTTAAAATTACTGCGTGACTGAACCCTTTAGAAAAAATATCGCACAACTGGTTCCACATCTAGGTGACAACTGGATTAGTAGCGCCATTTCTGCCACAGACCGTTCGTAGGTCTCTTTCGCGGCCACTAAATCTGTCAGTGGCAAAATTTGTTGTCCTCTCGCATTACTGGCGCCACCTGTGTCACTTATATTTCATTAGGTACACGCGTCTCTTGTTCATTCAGCGTCAGGCGGTCGGTGGCGTCACGCGCTGTTGACGCATTGACGTTATCTGCAGGGCCAAGCCGAATTGCACTGTGCGTCCGCCGATACAGCGCCCTCAATGCACTCCGGAAATATCCTGCGTGATTTCTTGGATGTCCACGGTTCTACTGAACGCTGATCGCTTCATCATTTGCTCCGACTTAACACGGGCCATGCCCGATCTACACACAGAAGTTGAATAGGCCCTGTCGATAGCTGTCCCACTATTGTGTCAAATCTGACACTGAGTCACCGATGAAGAGAATTAACTTGTGTGTTCTCCTGCACTCAGTGCGTTATCTGCGAAGAAATTGTTTTATTAATCTATTCATGGTTAAAATTTACTTTGCACATGTTTGAAAAATAGGTCAAAAACTTTCTTCCTTTGTGATAAATACTATGTAAAGTACCCCTTGTGTTAAGGCCATAATTCATTTCCTTGTTTTCCTGTTTTACACTTTTATATTGTTTCTTATAAGAGTCGAGGTGTGTTAAAAGAAAGCAGTGTTTGGGAAGGGAGTGAGACAGGGTTGTAGCCTCTCCCCGATGTTATTCAATCTGTATATTGAGCAAGCAGTAAAGGAAACCAAAGAAAGATTCGGTGTAGCTATTAAGATCCATGGAGAAGAAATAAAAACTTTAAGGTTCGCCAATGACATTGTAATTCTGTCTGAGACAGCAAAGGACTTGGAAGAGAAGTTGAACGGAATGGACAGTTTCTTGAAAGGAGGGTATAAGATGAACATCAACAAAAGCAAAACGAGGATAATGGAATGTAGTCGAATTAATTCGGGTGATGCTGGTGGAATTAGATTAGGAAATGAGACACTTAAAGTAGTAAAGGACTTTTGCTATTTGGGGAGCAAAATAACTGATGATGGTCGAAGTAGAGAGGATTTAAAATGTAGATTGGCAATGGCAAGGTAAGCGTTTCTGAGGAAGAGAAATTTGTTAACATCGAGTGTCAGGAAGTCGTTTCTGAAAGTATTTGTATGGAGTGTAGCCATGTATGGAAGCGAAACGTGAACGATTAATAGTTTAGACAAGAAGAGAATAGAAGCTTTCGAAATGTGGTGCTACAGAAGAATGCTGAAGAATAGATGGGTAGCTCACATAACTAATGAGGAGGTATTGAATAGAATTGGAGAGAGGAGGAGCTTGTGGCACAACTTGACTAGAAGAAGGGATCGGTTGGTAGGACATGCTCTGAGACATCGGGGAATCACCAATTTAGTATTGGAGGGCTGCCTGGAGGGTAAAAATCGTAGATGGAGAGGAAGAGAGGAATACACTAAGCAGATTCAGAAGGATGTAGGCTGCAGTAGGTACAGGGAGATGAAGCTTGCAGAGGATAGAGTAGCATGGAGAGCTGCATCAAACCAGTCTCAGGACTGAAGGCCACAAGAACAACATTGCTTCTGCCAGATATCGTGTAGCGTTCATTGACTAAAGCGGTACCGCAGAACGCACACAGTCGAACGGAAGAGTACATACAATTCCCACGCTGTCGGAAAGAGCCGGAGATGGAGGACTTCCCGGCGTTGTCGGTGGGCGGCGGTGTGGAGCGCTGTGACTAGACATGAGACCGCCCGTTACGTCAGCTGCGAGGTACGCAGGGAAAACACCGTTGTTGTTGTCGTGCACAGCATGTGTCGCCGATAGAATGCCTTCCGACCTAGTTCTGTCGCTACACCATGATCCAGGAAATTATTACCTTATGATGAAGTGTGTTGATGTTATCAGTTTATGGCGTTTAGTAAATAAATGCATCATAATTACATCCCTTTCGTATGTTATTCTGAATAAAATAGCATCCCGCTTCATCACCTACAATCGTATGACGACGCTGATACTGCTTCTGCGTGGCACATGTAGATCGTGAGATTTTCGGTAAAACAAGTAGGAATAATTCCTACAAGATGACTCACTAAGATAGTCCAAAGACGGATAGTCTTAATTTCCGCAGCTCAGGTGTAAAGGCACGGACAGTCATGATGTGCCCCTCTTATACCGTCCCCCATGTACTAAGTGGGTGAACTGAGCGATTTCTGATGGTTTCGCACAAGTGGAGGGTTACTTCCAACTATGAAATATGTTTTAAGCTAACCAAGTTTGAAAATCGGTAATGTGGGACACATCTGTCCTATGGCTCTAACTGGTGTAACACCTCGGACACTAAATGTAACTGCATTTTCTCTTTTGATGCTAGTCAATTGTCAGGATGAGCATTACTGCAAAGGGCCTTTGATTCTAAAGCGTTATGTCAGGGTGAAAATACTAAATAAATTAATATTTCTCTCTTAACAACATGTGGGCAGGGTGGGTTCTTCCTTGGCTCGGGTATGAGGTAGAATGAAACAGCATTTTTACATAAGATACCCTTTATTGAAAGTTTTGTACAACTGTTTGCTTACTCAATTGTTATTGCTGGGAGAGCGGCAGCTGTGTCGCTGCGAAGCCTCTGTTGCGGCAGCGGCGGCGTCTGATTACGCCTGGCGGTGTGTATCTCATGTCGCCGTCTCGCCCAGCTGTCCCAGTGTTTCTCTTCTCTAAGCGGCCGCGTGTGTTGTGCGTCGGCCAGCGGAGCGGCGCGGCGGGGGAAGGCCAGTGTCCCGGACTCGAACAACGGACTCCCGCTTGCCAGTCTTCGGCTGTCAGATCTTCATCCCAGCTCACAGGTGACTGCTGAAGTGAGGCCGTCTCCTTCCCGTCCTCACGAGTCACCCGGGTACGTAAAAATCTGACTTCAGATACCTTTTAACTTCTGTCTTCTAGCGCCGAGGCTGCTGCTTGCTATTCTATTACAGTGGCGGACTTGGTTCGTCTGTGTATGATGTAGTCTCTTCTTGTATTACGGTCTTCAGCACCGAAACTGACTGAGAACTACTGCTACTCTCTTTGTCGGGCCCACTGCGTCTCGCATATTTATTCACCTCAGTTCACTGGAGGTGAACGACTTCACGGTCATTGCCTCTTCTGTCACGTTGAAAAGCTTCACGAAGAATCTTTTTAACTTCGGTCATTGGCTCTTGGAATGTAGGCGAGGGCCCTTGCTCACATGTGACAACTGAGAAACACGTGAGGCGGGCGGGCGATGCCCTGACGGCTGAATCGACAGCGCCCGCTTCTTTTCTATTAAAATTATCTTCATTGTCATACTGAAAACTGGGTTAAATATAATGAAAAGTATATAAATAATTAATATGAGTAGGTGGGCGTTATTGCGCCTAACACCCGAATCTGCCGGCCAATCATAAGCAAGTTCAGTAAAATTGGCGGGCTCTCCCACGGTACTGGAACATACTGTACTATGTGTCGCTTGTACCTCACCCCACTTTTGGACTATATACTACTTCACATGTATCAAGCTGCATCGAGGCGAGCTTCTAGCAAAATGAAATACTGGCCGCCACATCTGCGAATATCACACTATGTTTCATTTTAGGTAATATACAGTGCACTAGATGTGTGCTTTCTGCATCTCTTACCTCTTTTGTACGTCTGTATCAAAAAATTGTGGCGATTTTTTATTGATCTTGTCTCGCTCTAGCAAGTGTACTTCGGAAGTCTTCGTTGCTTCTGCCATCGAACAACAATGGCATTAGGATTGCTGACACACTTAAATACGAGTGATACGTGGTCTTCCGTCAGTGGCAGCTTGGAGACTGGTAGGACCGCGCAATGGGAAACTGAACATCATTCTAAACGGTAATAAACACTGAAGTGCTGAAGAATGTGGTACAGGCAAGGGTACAGAAATACAGAGATATGTAAACAGGCAGAATACGGCGCTGCGCCGGCAGTGGCTGTAAAAGACAGAAAGCGTAGTTGTTACATCGGTTACTCCTGCTACAAAGGCAAGTTATTAAGATTTAAGTGACTTTGAACGTGGTGTTGTAGTCGGCGCACGAGCGATGGGACACAGCAGCTCCGAGGTAGCGATGAAGTGGGGATTTTCCAGTACGACCATTTCACGAGTGTACCGTGAATACAACGAATACGGGATAACATCGAACCTTCCTCATTGATGCGGCCTGCAAAAGATCCGGCAAGAACAGCACCAACGACGACTGAAGAGAATTGTTCGATGTGACAGAAGTGCAGCCCTTCTGCAAATTGCTGCTTTAGGAGACGGAGGCCCACTCGTGTGGCCCTGATGACTGCACGACACGAAGCTTTACGTGTCACCTGGGTTCGTCAACACCGACGTTGGACTGCTGATGCTAAGAAACATGTTGCCTGGTCGGACGAGTCTCGTTTCATATTGTATCGGACAGATGGACGTGTACGACTACGCAGACCACACGAATCCAAGAACACTACATGTTATCAGGGGCTGTTGAAGCTGGTGAAGACTCTGTAATGGTGTCGGGCGTGTGCAGTAGGAGTGATATGGGACCCCAGATACGTGTCGATACGACTCTCACAGGTTACATGTACGTAATCATCGTGTCTAGCCACCTGCATCCATTCATGTCCATTGTGCATTCCGACGGACTTGGGCGGTTCCAACAGTAGAATGCGACACCCCACACGATCAGAATTGCTACAGAGAGGCTCCAAGAATACTCTTCTGAGTTTAAGCACTTCAGCTGGCCTATAAACTCCCCAGACCTCAACATCATTGAGCATATCTCGGATGTCTTGTAACGTACTCTTCAGAAGTGATCCCCACCCCTCGTACTCTTGCGGATTTAAGGACAGCCGTGCAAGATTGATGGTTCCGTGCAACACCCGGAACCATCAATACAAACAGCAGAGTAGAGACCAGCTAGAAGTTGTTGAATCTGCTAGGCCACCATGGGACCGTCTGCTCATGTGGCGAATGACATTGCGTCCACTGTACTCAACGACAAAGAGCTACTTAGGACTGAGCGGCGAGTATTTATTGTCACTCTTGTCAACCTTGATGAGACAGTGCCGCACCTCCGATCACAGAGGCTACAACTGCAGCCCAACATTGGGACACGTGGAAACGCAGTGCATCAGTGCGGCGGGCTGGAGTCTTGCACGGTACTGTGCCAACTGGCAGCAGGGTTCCACAGGCAGTGCGTCTGCCCACTTCTCAGTGGGTTGCGACGTCTGGACAGGTCTTGCCGCAACACTAATGCAACCCTCCCACTAATGATCCGTTACAAATTACGGTATTAAACAAATAGTTATACTCCATTCTATTTCTGTTCTTCACATTTGATCTGTTTAGCTACGGGGCTACATAGCTCCGTACATAGATTGCTGGCCATTCTCTTCGACAAGTCCAGTAAGTCTTCCTTACAGTAATACCAGAAGACCAATGGGCTTTACTACACATGTCTGCTCCACTTACACTTTTATTCATATGAGAATGAAAAGGAACTTTTGGTATCTGTCTGAGATTACCTACACTGATCACTCTAAATTAATCTCCTTGCATATCACAAGACCTGATAATTCTGATGCGAACTGTTTCCTCACAAGAACTGCGAAGTGACATCTGGCCTAAGATAAAAGTAACTTACCCCATGCTCAACATGCTGTTTTGTGTCTGGTGTACTGACGATCATGAAAGAACGTAGAAATCAGCAGATGAAGCAGCTAAAGAAAAAATTAACTATTCACTACAGATTGTGTTTTTTGCCTCTCAGAAACAGTTTACGGCTTCCTATGGGACAAGGTTCAAATGGCTCTGAGTACTATGGGACTCAACTGCTGAGGTCATTAGTCCCCTAGAACTTGGAACTACTTAAACCTAACCAACCTAGGGACATCACAAACATCCATGCCCGAGGCAGGATTCGAACCTGCGACCGTAGCGGTCTTGCGGTTCCAGACTGCAGCGACTTTAACCGCACGGCCACTTCGGCCGGCTAGGACAAGGTGCAATGCACACACGACATACTATTCAAAATTTAACTATGAGTGATTGACTTGGGTTTTGCTTGAATGAAATTCGTTCTCGAGAAATGAAACTGTGATTACTGTTGATAAATGACTGCAAAATGTAAGAAGACCCTAACAACTACGAAATTATCTCAATACAAGGATTACAGATATTCCAAATGATAGGCTATTTTCCTGTGTAAAATATATTCTTCGGATTGTTGTCATTCTTATTGACTGTAACGTTTAAACAGCATTTACGGTCAATATCCTCATGAAATATATGTTATGTTTGCGTAATTACAGCTTAAAAATTATTAAACATCAAGAACCGGTCACGTGATCTAAAACGTTCTGTTAATGGCTGATGCACTGGTGCCGTCATAGAATAGGACGAAGCTGTACGTGTGCTATTGGAGCGTTAGCCGAAGATAGAGGTTGTTACGTACTTTTTATGCAAATAGTTTAGCTTTTTAGCGAACGAAAACGCCGTTACAACTCTTAAGTTACAATAGAAAGGAATTTTGTCAACGCTGACAGTGGAAGCCTTGCGAAAGTTAGAGTTTATGCTCCACCCATATAGAGCGGCGATATATGCAGCGACGAACAACCTTTTGCTGATCTTTGCAACATCATTAAACTCCCTCAAAACTAAGGAAGTAAAGAATTTTAGCAAACGGGTCCGTATATTATAATTAGATTGCCGACTATCAGTAATGTGCTAGACCCAAATAATAATTCTTGGAAAACTGTGCTGTAGGTGCTCGGTGGCGCAACGGATAGCGCCTCTAACTACAGATGTTTGTGAGCGTGAACTAACGTTAGCGTCTGAAGCAGACTTACTTCATCTTAATGTAAGATTATGGAACTACAAAAGTTTAAACAATAAGCACATAGCTGGACAGTACTACGATAAAAACATTGTTTCTAATAAAGTAAAAAAGGTGTAGTTACACTAACTAAAAAATATGTTTTCGAACGTGACATGTGTGGACAGCGATTGCAAATGTAAGCCCGTGTAAACAGAAAGTTAAGCACAATAATACTTTGTTTCTGACCGGTGTGGTGAAGTTTTGTAATTGTCATTTGGTTTTCGTTTGAGAGGACTGTTGGGTCATTTCACAAATAATGGAAATGAACCAGCGATCTATGCACATCATCTTTAATGAACAAAGTAAGGGCATATGTACTATCAGACCAATTGTGTGATTGGATTGAAGAGTTCCTAGATAACCGAACGCAGCATGTCATTCTCAATTGAGAGAAGTCTTCCGAAGTAAGAGTGATTTCAGGTGTGCCGCAGGGTAGTGTCGTAGGACCGTTGCTATACACAATATACATAGATGACCTGGTGGATAACATCGGAAGTTCACAGAGGCTTTTTTGCGGATCATGATGTGGCATATCGAGTGGTTGTAACAATGGAAAACTGTACTTAAATGCAGGAGGATCTGCAACGAATTGACGCATGGTGCAAGGAATGGCAATTTAATCTAAATGTAGACAAGTGTAATGGGCTGCCAATACATAGAAAAAATGATCCTTTATCATTTAGCTACAATATAGCAGGTCAGCAACTGGAAGCAGTTCATTCCATAAATTATCTGGGAGTAGGCATTAGGAGTGATTTAAAATGGAATGATCATATAAAGTGGATCGTCGGTAAAGCAGATGCCAGACTGAGATTAATTGGAAGAATCCTAAGGAAATGCGATCCGAAAACGAAGTAGGTTACAGTACGCTTGCCCACCAGTGCGGAATCCGTACCAGATAGGGTTGATAGTAGAGATAGAGATGATCCAAATGAGGATAAAATCAGAGAGATTAGAACCCACACAGAGGCATACCGAAATCTTTCTTTCCACGAACAATACGAGACTGGAATAGAAGGGAGAACCGATAGAGGTACTCAAGGTACCCTCCGCCACACACTGTCAGGTGGCTTGCGGAGTATGGATGTAGATGTAGATCTTAAAAAATTCGGAATGCTACCGCTGTAACAACTGGACTACCGAATAACGGAGACGCAGTTGGGTAATACGATAATTTACACTAGACGTGTAATTTCTTTGCATGACGGTAGTTTTCGTTGAACGGTGAGAGAGCATATCTCGGAGGTAAGTCAATGTTAAATTCACAGTGCAACACATCTTTAATTAAGTTAGTGAACTTGTGTGTCGACGTAGTAGCAATTTACTGGTACAGTGCAACCACATTTTACGCATCTCCTCATTCTCTGGAACACTTAAAACCACTTTTCAGGAGCTTTTTTACAGTGTGGTGCTCCACGCCATTTGCAATCCATTTTCGGAGATGTAAATTCCAAAATAAGATATCAGTGTGAATTAATATTTGACAGTAGGAGCAGCGAGCTATCCAGTGACGTCACAAGTACCGCATGAAACGAATGGAACGTTTGAGGGGATTTCAGATTATTTGAATTTCATTTCCGTTTTTACACAGAATACTGTAAGTCAAGATGAAGAAAACCATGTTAGGAGAAAAAATTGACATAATTAATAATAGAAAACAACTTGCAGAAAACTAATACCCCATTGCGTTATTTGTGACATAATGAAAGAAAGGAAGCACAGTAACACTAATCATGAATGTTATTAGTATCTGAGGCACAAAGATTTCCTGCAGTCAATAGTTCTGACAAGCAAACATTTCATTGTTGCGCATACATTCTTCCAGCAAATCTTTTTCATCAGTAGAATCAGCAACATATGTTTAGAAATAAGTTTCAGTCTCCATATTAAAGCAGTCTACGTAAGTTCTCTCAGATTCACAAATATCCTTCTCTAAAAACACAAACGCTCGCTACTATGCATACCCTTGTACTGCACAACTGACAACCAGCAAGTGAACCATAGATTAACATAAACACAGAGTCATGGATCTTATTCACTAATCGTACAGCATTCAACCTTGCCCCACTAAAATGAGGGTCAAATATTTACAGTGGTAGAAAACATATGGAAACCTTACATATTGAAAGCAAAGTCGTCACAGTAGAAGAGATCTGCTTCGTAACATCGGAGATGAACAAGTGCTCGTACCTCTTCAGGTATGCATTAGAGCCTTTGGTTACTACATATTTTTTACCTATTTCTATAAAGGAACCCCTTCCTAAAGATTGTCAGCGAGTTTTTTGGGACAGCCTGTATATATGTATTGGCAACAGGAATATTTGAAAAACTCACATATTCGGAAACAATCTTGTCGTGAACCTAAACAGTGAATAACAAATAAACAATTTGAAGCTGATTTTGGCAAAAGTATCAACAAGAAGTGCTTTTGTTCGTTATTTCAACAAGAGATCCAGGAAAATAATTTTCACACGTGTAACATTAGATTGTGTGCTTGAAATTCAGCTATTAAAATCATTGTTTTACGCAAGTAACTTGTTCAAATCTGACGGACTATTTCTATGTGAATTACTGCAGCACTTTTAGGCCCCTGCGGAGGATATGGCAATATAAAAAGTTCAGAAATACCGCCATAGATTTCTTAATTGTATTCTTTTTATAAAATTCCTTTGACTTCCTTTACTGGCTATTCTACGAACGTGTTGAACAACAACTTACGTGTCAGCAATGTGAATGAAAGCCAGAGGATCTATACCGAGATTGAGAGCCCTGCTTGTGTAATCTATGTTCGATAACAGTGAAGCTCAACAGCGATTATCATGCAGCAAGATTATGCGTATGAGGAACTTGTACTTCCGTGTGGTCCCAACGTGAGTGAGGTACTGCCGACCGACGAGTAAGCCAATGCTGACGAGGGCTGGCTGTGTGGGAGGGACCTGTCAGTGATGAATGGCTGGCGTGGGGATGACAGCGGCAGCACACACGCCAATAACTGCGCGTGCCTAGCAAAGCGACTCAGCATCGTCTGCGAGGGTGGAATGATAAGTCAGGGACATGTCTATCGGGCGACGGAAAATTATATGTACATGTAAAGTTCGAGAGCGTAACTACTGCTGAGGGTCATGCGTATAAGTTTTATTCAAATGGCCAGATCGAAGTAATTTCTTCCTAGATGTGTTGCGCAATAGGTGATCGTTGTTAGTAAACGTATATAATGAAGAGTATCTTTTAATTGTAAAGAGAAACTCGGGCAGTTTTTCATACAAATGTTCAATATGAGCACCGTTCGACACGCCACTAATCGATAGGTTGGTTCTTCCCAGATTTTGATTAGTGTGACCGCAGTAATTGTTGCAACAATACGGAGCACATACACATTATCCTTTATAAACCCCTAAAGTTAGAGATCGGACGGCGTCAGATTGCGTGTGATCATGGAGGTTGTGGAAAATAAGTTGTATCATCCGCTCCTTGCGGTCAATCCAGCGGTCGGGTACAACGCCGTGTAAACAATCACGTGGTGAGTTACACCAATGAGGCGACGAACCATCTTGCAGCCAAATAAAATTCTGTAGTTCAATTTCTTCCAGCTGCCCATTAGCATTCCGCCAGAATATCACCCAAAAAATCAATTTAAGGGAGTCTGGTTGCAAGTGTACCATGTAGTGCGGACTCGTTAACAGCCAGATGTGAACATTATGTATGTTCGATTTTCCTCTTGGGTGATATGTCGTTTCATCACCGAAGGCGACATGATCTCCAAAATCTTTATAGTCATGCAGCAGCATTTCGTCTGCAATGTTGGCACGTAATTCGAAATGTATAGGCTTTAGAGCAGGAGTGTCCAACCTTTTAGCTGGGCCACACTTGAATAACCGGCCGCTGTGGTCGAGCGGTTGTAGGGGCTTCAGTCCGGAACCGCGCTGCAGCTACGGTCGCCGGTTTGAATCCTGCCTCGGATATGGATATGTGTGATGTGCTTTGGCTAGTTACGTTTAAGTAGTTGCAAGTCTATGGGACTGAAGACCTCAGATGTTGCGTCCCATGGCGCCTAGAGCCATTTGAACCACACTTAAATAAGACGAGTATTTCTGAGCCGCACATTACATGTGAACACTAACAATAAGAGCTGAGCACTATCAAAAAGGCTGGGAGATGGGGGGAGGGGGAGGCAGTGGGAGGTATATAGTTACCACATTTAAGTAATGTATAATTTATTAATTTCTGATTTTTTTCTGTAAAAAAGAAAGATGGAATTGATTTGACGTCTTAAATATATCATCACTAACGTTATGCATAAGTAATTACAAATGATAGAATTAATGTGACACTTGAATTATCGTACTTACAGATTTACGGTACTGTTAGGTAGCAAGCACTGATAGTAACTGCAATCCGCACGATGATTTATGACTTCCGCTATCTTGTAATCAAAACGACGGGGAATAAGGTTCTTTATCACAAAAATCAAATGGCTCCAAGCACAGTGGACTTAACTTAACATCTGAGGCCGTCGGTCCCCTAGACTTAGAACTACTTAAACCTAACTAACCTAAAGACAACACACACACCCATTCCCGAGGCAGGATTCGATCCTGCGACCGCAGCAGCAGCGCGGTTCCGGACTGAAGCATCTAGAACCGCTCGACCACAGCGGCCGGCTCATTATTACAATTTTACTAAAATACGCAGAACTTCCTCCCGAATCCATAAATTAGTTTCATTAAAAGTCTCTAAATCTCTAGTTTCACAGTTGCGACAAAAGTAGCCGTAAGATATAAGACTAGTGGGTGTGACGGACTGGCCAGTCATATGAATGAGACTCTGGCGCTTAATGGATAGTACTGGCTGCAACGATAACAACGGTATGGGTCAACGAGAGAATTTTCAAACTCAAAATATTCGATTTATCACAACTGTATACAAACGTAATTTTATGGCCTTTCTAAAAACAATTTACGATCTAGTGACAGGTGCCCACTTTTTGGGTCGCACTGATACTTACTTTGGGCCGCACGCGCCCCTCTGGGCGCGGATTCGACACCCCTGCTTAAGAGCTTGTTGCACTTCACTCTTGGCCGTTCCATACATACCCTTCCCCTTGCTCACATGTATACAAAAAAACTGTTTGAGTCGCTCCATCATTTGATATATCATTTTTAAATATAAATTCGATGTAATAAATGTTACAAAGCCTAAAAGCTCGTATATTCTTTTTGAATCACGCTGTATGTTGAAAGAATGAGTGCCGCTGTGATTGGCATTCAGGTGAGTGAAATTCATGGGGATCTGCACAACCAGCGTTTAATACAGCAGGACTGAATTGTTATGGGCTTGTACGAGCTCTGCAGACGTTTCTCGTTTTGGATGAACCGATTGAGGTTCGTTCTGAATAAATTTTGGATGAAGTTCATTTTAGTATTGGAAGAATATGCCTCTCATATGAAATGTCACACAATTTGCTGAACAAAACTTCACTCAAAATTTCACTCACAGGCTAAATTTTCAATGTGAAACGGCATATGTGATTATTTGAAACTTCCTGGCCGATTGAAATTACGTAGTACGTACCAGACCGATTCTCGAATCTTGGAGGTTTGTTATTCACCGTAAAGTGCTCTACATACTGAGCTATGCAAGCAAGACTTGCGAACCACCCGCATAGGTTTGCCTCCGCAAGTACTTCATCTCCCAACATCCAAACTTCACGTGACTTGTCCTGCGTTAGTTGTGGGACTAGCACTTCTGGTAGAAAGACATGCCCTAGTCGCGTCTTGGGAGACCGCTTCCAGAACAAATTGTTTTGTACTGGAAACAATCCCTTACAAGCTCCTCAGTCCTGACCGCAAGTTTCGTGAATGAAATGTCTGCACTGGTGGTTAATACCTTGTTCCGCGATAAAATAAGATTAAAATACTAAACTTAAGAAATTGGTGTGATTCGTGAAAATTTTTGAATGTCTTTAAAGAAAGGGTAGTTTTTCAGTGTGAATACCATTTACGTCAGTCAACTCAATATTAATTACCTAAAAATTATAAAATCAGTTCCATAAGAGTGTGAAAGTATAGGTTGTCCCCAAATGTGGTTCCCGTGCTACATGGAGAATATAGATTGGTGTATTATTAAGAAATAAAGAGTCACTTACACATAACGTGAGAACGTTCTCAACACATTCAAGCACAAAATTGTAGAATACATGCTGACACTGCGATAAATAAATGTTTTTAATCAAATGCACTCACCTACTGGGAATAGGTTGAGACAAAGCAACTGATGCACTGAAAGCACATGATGCAAAGTATATGCTACAGTCATGTACTGCGAGTTCAGTTTGCTTCCTGAGCTGAAAAAAAATTTTTTTTCATGTAGTACACATTCTCAATAAGGATTGAGGAGGTAAATATTGTGTTGGTCTACAGTTGGAGCAGACTACAGCAGCAGTTCCTCATGACGTGGGTTCCACATATCCTTGGTAGGTTTCTGGAGGAATCTGGCATCAGATGTCAACGCACAACTGACGTAATTCACCGGCATTAAAGGCCAGTGATGTGTGGGCTTGGATTGCATTCCACATGCGTTCTGTCGTGTTCAAGTCAGGGTAATGTTCTGCCCAACACATGAATGTGAGTTCAATATTGTGCTCTTGAAACCAATCTACCACGAATCTGACCTAGTGATGCGGTGAGTTATTCTACTGGAAAATGCCATAGCCATCTGGTGAGACAAACATTGTAGGATGAAGAGTATATAATTTTGTTCACGCATTTCGCATCTGTCATAGTGTCTTCAACTGGTACCACAGGTTCCAGGGAAGCCCAGGTGAATGTCAGTAGCATAATACTGTTGTCACCCACCAACTAGCATGGCACAGTGCATGTTTTGGACAGCACTGCGACTGGATGAAAGCTCACCTGTACATGACGATCAACCTCGTTCAACAAGAAACACTGTTTATTCTATCAAGGTCCAGTCTCGATGATTCCATGCCCACCTGGTTTCGCTGTTGACTATGTCGTTGGGTCCAAATATCACTTAGCAGGCGTCCTGTGTGGAACCTCTCGATCAGCAGTAAGCAGTGAAAGATGAGCTTCAAAAGACTGTTGATCCACTACCACAGTACTCCGTCGTCAGGTCTACCCTAAACGGTAGCCTATCCTGCTGGAAAGACTTAGCATGCCCACGACCTGCCCGTTCTGTGATGAGCTGTGGACATCTAACAACTCGTTGCCTACAAATGGTTTCACTGCCGTTACATAGTTATCCACAGATGCTCACAATGGCAGCATTTGAACTGCCGATCAGCAACGCCGTTTCCTGTGATGGAGGTCTCCTTTTCCATGGCATCTCGACAATTTTCCGCTACTATAAAAATAGCTTATCCCCGATGTATTTCAGGATCCTGTGGCAACATCTCGATAAATATTGCCTTAAGGTAACAACTGCAAACACAGATCTGTTAATCTGACATGGGAATCAGGGAAAAACCGAAACGGAATCTCCTTAAGTACTGAGTGGTAGTGATGAAATGAGCTAGTAAAAGCTATAACTACTGAAGGCATCACACAGAAGTACGAAAGGCAGTACCTCATACTTGTAGTATTTCGAAGCAAACGATTGATGACTTGCAAGATAATTTATTAGACTGAACTTGTGAGGGGTTAAGGTCGCAAACTGATTCGACTTCCCCTACATCTCTCACATAAGCAGCTGTCATCTGTTGGGGTCAAAAATACTGCTACCTCAATCAGCAGCAGCGTCTTTTCTTCTAAGATGACGTCGTAATTTGAAGGTTCGTGGTGGAGATCTATGTAGACGTTCTACGACGAAGCTGTGCCAGGCAACCAAGAGGAAAGATGTATAAGATGAGTTGTGATTTTACTGTGTGACGGCGCCCTTTAAAGAAGTCTCCCTATATCTCATTCTTCGTTACGTGTTAGACCTGTTTCTTTAGATTTTACTTCTTGTAATCTCCGACAACTAAAAATGTGTCTCTGGAAGTCCCCTCCATAGAGCTATGTTTAACTTGGTTAACCAGTGAAATTCTTCTCACACTTTCCCCAGCAGAAAGTAGTTCCTTCCTCTTTCCGTCTCTTTCTTCAGCCAATAAAGGAGCATACTTCATGCATTGCCATCCTCTCAGTCACTCTCAGAAAAGTTGCAGAAGGAACAATGTTACTCCTTCTTACGTTCTTAAGCAAAATTTTTTTGTGTAAGAGCCGCCTGTTTAGCGGCGTTCCACGGTTTTCAAACACTGAGGGCTTTCTTTCCTCCTGCCCGGTAGCAATCTCAAGTATCTGTCACAAAAGTTGTGTCTATGTTCAAGAGACAATAGCGCTTTCCGCTAAGGTTCCTCCTCTCCCCATCTCATAAAGCTTTTTCTCAGGTGGCCGCTACAGGGATCTCTCCTCTTTGCAAAGGTGGCACAGTGTGGCTACAGGGCATCAGAGAAAGCTCTGCCGGCCTCGGCCAGTGTATGACCACCAGACCTTGTGGCTCCTTCTCAGGAGAAGAGCAACTGGGCACCTGGCCGTCAGTGTTTGATTCATTGGCCATGTCTTCCATTTGCTTCCAAAATACAGGGTGAGTCGTAAATGAGGAAACATATATCGTGAATATTGTGACACACTGGGCTACAAACATAAATTCGTTTTCCGCATGTTCATATGTCAATAAATGACAATGCAATTGAATGGTAAACGTCTGGAAATATGAAGTGGACTTCAGGGTGTTACTGTGCGCCGACATTGACTGAGGGGACAGATCGGCAACAGAGCACACCACGCGAGTATTGCAGGTAGTCTAGCCGCTCACGAGAAGGCGAGTCATGCGGCGTCAAGCGACGGTCTGCGTGACACGGCGGGCAATGACAGCGCCCACATATACAGGGTTATTACAAATGATTGAATCGATTTCACAGCTCTACAATAACTTTATTATTTGAGATATTTTCACATTGCTTTGCACACACATACAAAAACTCAAAAAGTTTTTTTAGGCATTCACAAATGTTCGATATGTGCCCCTTTAGTGATTCGGGAGACATCAAGCCGATAATCAAGTTCCTCCCACACTCGGCGCAGCATGTCCCCATCAATGAGTTCGAAAGCATCGTTGATGCGAGCTCGCAGTTCTGGCACGTTTCTTGGTAGAGGAGGTTTAAATACTGAATCTTTCACATAACCCCACAGAAAGAAATCGCATGGGGTTAAGTCGGGAGAGCGTGGAGGCCATGACATGAATTGCTGATCATGATCTCCACCACGACCGATCCATCGGTTTTCCAATCTCCTGTTTAAGAAATGCCGAACATCATGACAAAAGTGAGGTGGAGCACATCCTGTTGAAAGATGAAGTCGGCGCTGTCGGTCTCCAGTTGTGGCAGGAGCTAATTTTCCAGCATGTCCAGATACACGTGTCCTGTAACGTTTTTTTCGCAGAAGAAAAAGGGGCCGTAAACTTTAAACCGTGAGATTGTACAAAACACGTTAACTTTTGGTGAATTGCGAATTTGCTGCACGAATGCGTGAGGATTCTCTACCGCCCAGATTCGCACATTGTGTCTGTTCACTTCACCATTAAGAAAAAATGTTGCTTCATCACTGAAAACAAGTTTCACACTGAACGCACCCTCTTCCAAAAGCTGTTGCAACCGCGCCGAAAATTCAAAGCGTTGGACTTTGTCATCGGGTGTCAGGGCTTATAGCAGTTGTAAACGGTAAGGATTCTGCTTTAGCCTTTCCCGTAAGATTTTCCAAACCGTCGGCTGTGGTACGTTTTGCTCCCTGCTTGCTTTGTTCGTCGACTTCTGCGGGCTACGCGTGAAACTTGCCCGCACGCGTTCAACCGTTTCTTCACTCACTGCAGGCCGACCCGTTGATTTCCACTTACAGAGGCATCCAGAAGCTTTAAACTGCGCATACCATCGCCAAATGGAGTTAGCCGTTGGTGGATCTTTGTTGAACTTCGTCCTGAAGTGTCGTTGCACTGTTATGACTGACTGATGTGAGTGCATTTCAAGCATGACATACGCTTTCTCGGCTCCTGTCGCCATTTGGTCTCACTGCGCTCTCGAGCGCTCTGGCGGCAGAAACCTGAAGTGCGGCTTCAGCCGAACAAAACTTCATGAGTTTTTCTACGTATCTGTAGTGTGTCGTGACCATATGTCAATGAATGAAACTACAGTGAATTTATGAAATCGCTTCAATCATTTGTAATAGCCCTGTATATCGTACCGGTTGCGCTGGCCGGTATTATGAATCGTGGCTAGTTGGCATAGGGAAAGAAACTTGAGGAGGGGCTGCGCTACTGTACATGCACGTTTTATAATTTGGTTTTTGTGTCCTAGACTTAGTTTTAAGAAACGAGTACATCTATGCAGAGTGCATAATACAACTACACAGGTATGTAGCACTTAATACAAACGAATACAACACAGCTGTTCAGATAGAAACTAACATAGAAACACATGACCAGAAGCTGCAGTGGCGGTTTATAAGTGCTGTTCGAAATGATGGCAACGATGTGTGTGGCGAAGCTGAACTCTCCGGAGGAAGGATTGTTGAACACGATCCAACATGTCTGCATCTCTTTGCGTAATATCACAGGCGTGTTATATTCTGCGTTGAAGGGCGTTCACGTCAACAACCTCTCCTTCATAAATCACAGATTTCAGATGGCCCCACAATAAGGAATCCAGTGGATTCAGGTCTGGCGATCTTGCTGCACATGCTACAGGGCCTCCACGACCGATCAATTTCGAAGGGAAGGCACTGTCCAGGTGGCGTCAGGCTGTGCCGCTGAAGTGAGCGGGGGCACCACCATGCATGTACCACAGGTTCATACGGGAGGCCGTGTGGTGTCACCGCCAGACACCACCCTTGCTAGGTGGTAGCCTTTAAATCGGCCGCGGTCCGTTAGTACACGTCGGACCCGCGTGTCGCCACTGTCAGTTATTGCAGACCGAGCGCCGCCACACGGCAGGTCTAGAGAGACGTCCTAGCACTCGCCCCAGTTGTACAGCCGACTTTGCTAGCGATGCTATACTGACAAACTACGCTCTCATTTGCCGAGACGATAGTTAGCATAGCCTTCAGCTACGTCATTTGCTACGACTTAGCAAGGCGCCATTACTAGTTTATATTGAGATTGTTATTAATGTATTAACAAGAGCGATGTTCTCCAATTATGGATTAAAGTTAAGTATTCCAGCAGCAATGTACCTTATTGGCTATATTAATTACATTGTCCTGTTCCAGACCTCACGCAAGTTTGCGTGAGCTTAAACGCGTGCATTTCGGCCTCCTCTAGCAACACGGTGTTGACTCTTCTGCCAACACATCACATGGCGACGAGGATGGGATTTCCTGCGATGACGACGCACACTATGTTTGGGACGAACACAGTCACTGTTAGAGAGTGTGGCACTGGGTGGAGTGGAATGAACTGCATGAAATTCCATGGGCGAAGGTTGCCGAGCCAGAGTTTTCTTGGTTCGATTCAGATTACAGCGCGAAGCAAAGGGCCTGGGATGGTTGTGAGTGTCCGCTCTGAGCTTTTTCTGGCAAACACTTTGAACATGCCCTTTTTTATTACAGAAAAAGCAAATAGCCTAGCGTGACGGGCAATTCTCACGCGAATGTCAAGTAGCACACCGCGGGCATGATTTGAGCACTGCGTATGCTTGCTCGCGCGGAACATGCGACGGAGAGCTTGGCGGCAGCTTCACGGAGGAGGGCGCGAGGGCTGTTTACTGTTCTGTGCAGCGCGCCCGGCGGGCTGGTTAACGTGACACACGGCACGTCAAGTCGCAAGTGATTCTGTACCAGTGTTGCTTCACGTTGCACGAGACAGCCGCTCTTGTCGTCAGCAGGACAATAAACTTTTTGTAGACTTGGACATTAATGGCGACGTGATCCCATTCCAGCTCGATACCGGAGCTGCAGTTTCATTGATCAATCAAGACACGTACAAACAGCTGGGCACCCATCCCTTGCGTGCCGCAAAGGTTAAGCTCAGTAGTTATTCAGGACAAGCAGTCCCTGTGTTAGGACAGTGCAGCCTTCTTGCAACATACAAAGGACAAACAAAACTTGCGTCATTGTACGTCCTTCATTCTTCTTCTGCAGCGAACTTGTTTGTTTTAGATTTATTTCAGTTGTTTAACCTGTCTATAGTCAATCAGCTCCTATCAGTGAACGAGACTGTGCCTTCAGCCAGTGTTTCTCGTCTATGTGAAGAGTTTGCAGATATTTTTGCACCGGGCCTTGGTTGTGCTAGGAACTATAAAGCACATTAGGAACTGAAAGTAAACGAGCATCCGAAATCTTTCAGAGCGCGCAATGTTCCCCACGCATTGCGTAATGAGGTCGCACGAACATTACACGATTTGGAATCACAATGTGTAACTGAGCGTGTGCAAGCTTCTCTCTGGGCATCACCCTCAGTAATTTTGCCAAAACCTTCCGAAAATTTGAGATTTTGTGTGGACTTCAAAGCTACAGTGAATCCGCAACTAGTGATTACAACTTATCCTTTACCCCGCCCGGAAGATCTTTTTGACAAACTGTGCCCAGGTAAATATTTTTCGAAGTTGGACCTAGCAGATGCGTACTTGCAAATACCGGTGGACGACGAATCCCAGCGCGTTTTAGTGGTTAACACGCATCTAGGTTTGTATCGATTCAAACGACTGCCATTCGGGTGTGCATCCGCCCCTGCATTGTTTCAGCAATATCTGCAAACTGTTAGTGCGTCGGTCCCTAATGCAGCAAACTATCTGGACGATATTGTGATCTCCGGAAGGACGGAAGACGAACATTTTACCAATCTCAGAACATTATTTCAGGTCTTGCGACAAAATGGTCTTCGCTTGCGCAAGGACAAATGTGTGTTTTTTGCTCGTGACTTACCCTATCTGGGACATGTAATCAATGCCCAAGGCATACATCCCAGTCCTGAGCACCTACGTGCCATACAAGACTTGCCTTCGCCGCAGAATTTGAAGCAGCTACAGAGTGTGCTGGGAAAAATGAATTACTATAACAGATATGTGCGCCGCGCCTCTTCCATTTCAGCTCCGCTTCATCGCTTACGCCGTACAGGTGTTTCGTTCGTCTGGACGACGGTATGCGAACGCGCCTTTCGCCAGTTGAAATCGGCGTTGCTTTCCACTACTTGCCTCACGCCATTCGATCCCCAGAAACCCCTTTTGTTGATGGTAGATGCATCGGATTTCGGGATCGGTGCTGTGCTTGCGCACAAGGATGGTTCGCACGATCGCCCTATTGCATTTGCGTCCAAATTGCTCTCGTCTGCGCAAAGAAATTATTCACAGATCGAGAAAGAAGCCTTGGCTCTCGTATTTGGTGTTGCTAAGTTTCATGATTTCTTGTATGGTCGTCACTTTACCATCATCACAGACCACAAACCTTTGACATCGCTTTTTCATCCGAACAAGCCTGTACCTCCACGTACAGCGTGGAAATTCATTCGCTGGTCTATTTTCCTCTCGCAGTACCACTACGATATCTTGTATCGGTCCACTGCTAAGCACGGAAACGACGATGCGTTGTCCCGTTTGCCTGTGGCTGAGGATAGAGCATTCGATTCTTCCGAAATTGCTTGCATGTTCATTGATGCGGAAACCGATGACGTGATCGAATCGTTTCCGGTCGATGTTCGTCGTGTAGCTACAGCCACAGCTGCTGACCCTGTCCTTGCTACCATTTTGCGTACTGATGCTACGCAATGGCCCTTGTCAAAGTCACGGATCGGGGATCCGTTGGTTCGCCGATTTTTTGCTCACAAGGAGAGACTGTTTGTTCGACGTGGTGTTTTGCTGTTGCGTTCTGATAAAGATCAGTCCCGGGTCGTGGTCCAACGTTCGTTACAGTCCTCTGTCTTACGGCTTCGCCACCAAGGACATTGGGGTATAGTGAGAACGAAACAACTTGCTCGTCAGCACTGTACTTGGTTCGGAATCGATGCTGCGATTACGAATGTGTGCTCTTCTTGCATGGCGTGTGCCGAACAAGAATCCGCACCGCCGCGGAAATTCTATGCATGGCCAAAAGCCACTTCCCCTTGGCAACGCTTGCACATAGATTTTGCTTGTCCATTCTGGAATGCTCGATGTTTGGTTGTGGTAGATTCATTCAGTAATTATCTCTTGTTGTCCGGATGTCTTCCAAGACCTCTTCTGCCACCATCCAAGCGTTATCCGCTATCTTTTGCATTGAAGGTCTTCCGCAGACTATTGTTTCCGACAATGCCCCACAATTCATGTCCGCAAAATATCAGTCATTCTGCAAGACCAATGGTATTCAACATCTGACATCCGCGCCGTTTTCGCCTTTGTCAATCGGTGCCGCTGAACGATTGGTCCGGACTTTCAAGTCACAGATGTTGAAGTTAAAAGAGTCGCATTCTCGGGAGGACGCGTTATTGCTCTTCTTGTCCTCGTATCGCTCTCAGCCCCGAGATGGTCGCTCGCTGGCTGAGTTGCTCCACGGTCGTCTTCATCGAACCTTGATGTCTTTGCTACATCCGCCGCATCAGGTTGCTGTGCAGCGGCAGCCACCCGCTTTTGCTCCAGGCGACGTTGTATACTATCGCAACTATCGAGGTTCACGGCGTCGGCTCGCAGGGCGCATTCTTCGCTGTCTCGGCCGCGCTATGTATCTGGTTATGGGGGCCTATGATGAGGTGCGTCGGTGCCTCAATCAGCTGCGCCTCTGTCGTCGCACGCGTTCTGCCGCTCCCCGTCTGCTTTCAACGACGGTGCCGTCCGGTCAGCGCCCTGGGGACCCATCTACTGGCTCGCCTCATCCCCAGGTGTTACTGAAGCTGCCTTCCATTTTGCCCCATGGCGACGCACCGCCGCCGCCGCCGCCGCCACCGCCGCCGCCGCATGACCTCCCGCCGTCGACGCCCGCAGTGGACGCTTCGCTGCAACCGCCGGGCGCCTCCCTGGGTCACGCGCCGCCGATCGCTTCCCGTGACCAGCTGTCCTCCGACATGGAACTCTTGCCCGCTCCGGACCAGATGTCGTCTTCGCCCGTCGGGTGCCCCGTTCAGATGGAGGTCGACCCTTCGGCCCCTCCTGTCTCTCTGCGGGCGCATACACTGCATGTTGGCGTGCACCCTGGACTAGGTTTTCAGGCGTTTCCTAGCTCCCCTCGGACCGAATGGCAGGGTGCGGGTGGCACAGCCTCACCTGTTGTTAGGCTCCCCACCTCGTCGCATACGTCAATATGGGTTCCTCCCCAAGGCGGGCGGAAGCCTTATAAAACAACCGTACGCCGATTTGCGGGGGAGGAATGGGGTGTCACCGCCAGACACCACACTTGCTAGGTGGTAGCCTTTAAATCGGCCGCGGTCCGTTAGTACACGTCGGACCCGCGTGTCGCCACTGTCAGTTATTGCAGACCGAGCGCCGCCACACGGCAGGTCTAGAGAGACTTACTAGCACTCGCCCCAGTTGTACAGCCGACTTTGCTAGCGATGCTATACTGACAAACTACGCTCTCATTTGCCGAGACGATTGTTAGCATAGCCTTCAGCTACGTCATTTGCTACGACTTAGCAAGGCGCCATTAGCAGTTTATATTGAGATTGTTATCAATGTATCAACAAGAGCGATGTTCTCCAGTTATGGATTAAAGTTAAGTATTCCAGTAGCAACGTACCTTATTGGCTATATTAATTACATTGTCCTGTTCCAGACCTCACGCCAGTTTGCGTGAGCTTAAACGCGTGCATTTCGGCCTCCTCTAGGAACACGGTGTTGGCTCTTCTGCCAACACATCAGGCCGAACAAACGTCTTCCAACAATTCCGGTAATGTAGCCTCCAGGAGACGCAGATACTGCTCTCCTGTAAGCCTTTGTGATAGCGCATGTGGCCCTATGAGATGCACATCAATAATACCACCCCAGGTATTGACACCGCATCGTTGTTTGTACCCTCGTATCACTGTGCTGTGGGGGTTTTCTTCCACCCACTCGTGCCAATTACGCAAATTCCCTTTACCCTCCTTCGTGAAATAGGCTTCGTCGGTGAACAGTATTGTTCGTGAAAAATGTCGCTCGTGGGTCTGACCCCGTAGGACAAAGTTGCCGAAGTCCAGCCTCCTCTGGTAGTCTTCCGGCAATAATACCTGTACCTTCTGCCTGTGAAAGGAATGGAAATGGTTTCTGTGGAGTTCTCGCATAACAGTATATTGTGACATTCCGACCGCACTGGCGAGAGAACTGGTGCTTATTGTTCGGTCCTCCTCAACGGTTTTTAACACTCTTTCTTCGTCAGCCGCACTGTACGTCGACGGTCGGTCACGACCAATGAATCCTGGAGGTGCTACACATGCACCATACTCCCTCGCGCGCCTGCCCACAGAGTAAAGCCTTTTTGTTGATGGAAGGTGCCGGCTAGGAAACCTCTCGTGACACAGTTGCCTTGCAATGTCAGCTCTTTCGTCTGCAAGCCCGTAGGTGATGTGGATGTCGGCGTATTCCTCGCTTGTGACACTTGCCATGGTACTGTAGTAACACTGCGACGCGGCCGTTAGCAGCTGTCGACACGGTGAGTATCGGTCAGAGTGAGCAGCGCAGAGGTGTGGTAAACACGCCATGCACGCCGCGGTTTTATTTCCACCGTTGACCACTCTTCCCGCTTACAGGACACAGGTTCTCTAGCATGGGAATGTACACTCAGTTAAAGCCGGCAACGTGTGATTCACGAGTACTGATACAATTTCACATACATTACGACGGGATTTCTTCTTTCTCGCATCATTCAAACGCAAGCAGATACACATCAGCTACTTGGTGTGTCATGTGCTGTATCTATGGGTGAATGACATGTCGTGATCGTGAGGCTCTTTGGTATAGTTAACAGGTGTTTTGTTTTACGTACACAGTACACCGAGGGAACGAAATTAACAACGGTGTGCCACGTGTTACGCAGAGCAGCATGCGGTCCTCGACATATTTTTCGTCATTTATGACGAACCCTCTATTCCCTTACTTCTCAACAGCATGCAAGCCATTTTTTTAAGCTACTGCAGCTAACGATCAATCGTACAGTTAAGCTCAATTAATTACATAGGTCATTGGTGGGTCTGTAATTTCATTTTGGTCATTCTGCATATACTGCGGGTGCATGTTAAAAAAATAGGCACTTGACACCTACAAATTTGTACCCAGGCATGGCCCATACCACTCAGGCAATTGTCAAAGTAGCTCAAGGCATTCGATTCCCATATTTTTGGCCCTTTTCGCCGTTAGAATGATTTCCCATTCGCCACCGTTCGTATACTTTCCTTACCATGTTATGTGGCTGCAAAACCAGCAGATGTCGTTCTGTCCCATTGTGGCTAGTGATCATAAAATCAGTGTAAGGACTTCAGTGCGTCATGTCGGTTAACATAAACTAATCCTCGATATTCTGCCGAGTAATATTTAAAATAACTATCACTGATTTAACCGAAGTATAGGTCACAGTTACAATGACCTTCTTGTGAGTCTTCTTCTGCGTCAGTCCAGTTTTAGTTAATTTACAATATGACGCGACGCTATGTTATGTGGTTTTAATTATTTCTCTCGCCGGTATAGTAGGATATTTTGAGGACTGTCAGTCAACAATGCCGATCACTAGCTCAGTATGTTCTAAAATATACTTGCCTTCAAAGTGTTCTCCGTAGAGAATACTTATTGGGCAGTGTCGAGCTGCGTCCTTATTCTGAATACCAAACGAATCTTATCAAAAACTTTCATCTAAATGATGTCTCCAATTCAGCAGTTTTTTTTTTAAATTTGGGTAACAACGATTGACTGTGGAGAGCTGGTTACTGGTACGTTAAGTAATGTATTACTAAACGTTTTCAAAATACTAACTTTCGTTCACTTCAACCATTCCAAAGTAGAATAAAATAGAATTCAGGACACCTTTCAGGTAAGTGTAGAAGAAACATAATGCCTTTTACACCAGTTCATCATTTCAATTGATTTGTGTCTCTAGGGCGTTGTCATACAGCCATCCCCTGTTGGTGTGATATTAGTGCGATCTTCTTTTGATCCAGCATGAAAACACGCCATTACTGTCAGAAATATGACCGCAATCAGAAAATAATTTTTTGCTATCAATGCAGGACATGTAAAATTCAAAATGACGCCTGGAAGTCCAAATACGTAGCCTAATACGAATTGTCTTTGATGGGAGCTAGACCCTAACGTCAACTGATATACTCGAACTATGTATTTCTTGGTGGTAGCACGTAACCATGACTAGTATTGAATCCACTAAAAATAAATCAGCTAGCCATGTAGCTCCATGTAATAAGCCTTCTAAAGGAACAGTTTGATATATATTCAATGCATATTTGAGAACAATACGTTACTACACAGTATAATGCAGTCCACAGTGTTTCGCTGTTCTCAAAAACGATATTAAAATTGATAGTCAAAATAAATCAGCAATTGTTAAAAACACGACATTGAAAGCAAATCCAACTCTTCCATCAATGGTTCGTATTTCACAATCAGCCTGATGGAAGTTAAACGTTTCACCTAAATACACTGACGAAAAAAATGAGCAATACCATGTAGGAGTAGTGCGATACAAACGGAAGTTGGTACGTGTCTATCTCCATCTCAAAGATAACGTTCATTCAGATTTCGCGCCAGTCGCATGATAGTGGCGTTAGTTACCTTTGAGATTGGACGTGAGGAGTTGATGCTAGTTAAGAATATCTTTAAAGCGAAGAAGGTGCCATTATCAGCACCTCAATCTATCAGAACAAGAGGTCTAGTACGGGTGGATGTTCCTTCTCCGATATTGCAAGAAGACGTGGCAGGAATGTAGCCAATGTACATGATTGCTGGCAGTGGTGATCACGAGAATGTATGGTCGCAAGAAGACCAGGCTCCGGACGGCTACCTGAAACTAGGGGGAGGGCAGACCATAGTGTTTGGCAGTTGGCTCTGGAGCAGCGTACTGCATCTGCAACAGCACTTTTAGTACCTGTTGTGCCGAAACCAAATGGTTTTCTCAAGGACTGCTCCCAGCCAGACGCACTGTAGCGTGTATTCCAATTGCCCCAAACTACCACTACTAGCGACCTCTGTGGTGGCAAGCGAGAGCTTAACGGACTTCCGGCCAACGGTCTTTTGTATTTTTTGATGATAGCCAGTTCTGCCTAAATGCAAGTGACGACCATGTGTTGGTTAGAAGGATGTCAGTTGAGGGCGTGTACCCAACGTGTCTGCGTGCTAACCTGTGATTTTGCTCTGTTAAGAACTTGAATGTATTACCTAGACAAATGTGTTCCCGAACTTCCATTGCCCTACACTGACTTTTTTTCTGAATACGTTTTCTCCGTCAGTGTGTTTCAATTGTGGTTTATTTTTATGAGATAAACAAACATGTACGGAAAATTCACTCATATGTTCTGTAAAAAACCTAATTTATGAGAATCACCGAGCGAGGTGGCGCAGTGGTTAGCACACAGGACTCGCATTCGGGAGGACGATGGTTCAGTCCCGCGTCCTGCGATCCTGGTTTTGGATTTCCGTAGTTTCCTTAAATCGCTTCCGACAAAAATGCCGGGATGGTTCCTTCGAAAGGAACGTCCTTCCCCGTCCCTCCATAATCCACTGAGATCGATGATCTCGCTGTTTCGTCTCTTCCCCCAAGCAACCAAACCTCCTGAAGGTATCACTTAAACATCGACTCATAACCAATAAACATCTCTTTTCAGACATATTGTTCGGTAAAGTAACACAGTTTCACTAGAATCACCATCGATAAGGAGTTCTTTCCATCTACAGTGCAAAAGGGAAATATGCTGGGACACCTCAAATTCGCCATTTACTTGTAGAGCCGTGAAATGAGCAAGTGATATGAATGAAACTAAATTTAACGTTCTCTTGCACTATGAACTGGGAGCCGATACTGTCAATCCACTTCCTTGTATTTGTGATCTCTATCGTATGGAATCCTTATCGGCTTCGTCCAGAGTGAATATTACTAACATCTAATGCATGGCGTAACTATTATTGTACCTTCTCGCATAAAGTAACCCCTAATTCTGACCTCGAAGTGGGAGTTATGAAGAAGAATGTTTCCATCGGGATGTGAAAAACTGGTGTTCTGTTCATTGGAACGTGACTCGTAAAATCTCTCAACAGCACAGGTATGTTAGAGAATTTGATAAAAAAATAAATAAGTTGAGATTGATATAGTGGGTCGATCTAATTTAAAAAAAGATATAAAATACGATTACTTGTAAATTACTGTGAACACCATAGTGAACACATCTTCGTAGCAATGATAGGTACATATTTATATAATTAATACACCCACATTAGCCCAAAAATTTACTCCTGCTAGCTCCGAAGACGATGAAAAAGATTGATTGAGAGATAAAACAAATTCGTCAAGTACTTATAGAAGAAGGACTGGTGTTCGATTTTAGACGCCAATTTTGAAGACATAGTTGTGCTGGTATCTTCGTCCTCGGTTCATACTTTCTGTTGTCGTGCTGTTGGCCAGGTGAAGGGAATTGATTAGGTTGTTGGTCGGTCCTTCAGCCGTCCCTGGGTCGGGTTGCCATCCGATTATTTAACCTTACTCTCGGCCTCCTGTCTCACCTCACCTTACGTTAGAGCTACCTCCTCAGGCTGACTCTTGAAACATTTCTGAGCACCACTATTCTGTTGGTTTTGGATTATGATTTTCATTTTAGTCTGAAATGCTGTGCGAGGCCTTCAGTCGTCTATAAATTTAGTTTGTTTTAATTTTAAAATAAGGACTTCAGCTGACTTAAATTAAAGTTTGAAGATTGATTTGTTTAAAAACTAAATTTTGAAAGTTTGTTCTATCTGAAATTCTTGCTATCCAGGCCTTAAGGCCTTAGTTGTTCAATATCTAGTGTGTGGCCTTCATCTGAGCATTTACATGAGACATTCTTCAATTAAGGCCTTCAGCCGCATGTATTCCTTAGGGCAATTTTTGTTAATTGCGTTCAGGCCTTCAGCTGTTCTTGTTTTTGGTGTGGTTTTGGGCCTTCATTCCAGGAGGTATCTCAAGTTTTCTTAACTTGGCCCTCACCTGTATTGCTTTATTTTGATCATTTTAATGCAATGTGTAATTAAATGGTTCTTAGGGAAATAGAAGTTTGTGTGTTTTGGGCAACTGACAATAACTGGTTACGGCCACCTTCCACAACCATAAACTTATCCGCTTTATCCTCCTTGCCTGATTTCAACAGGAGATGACTAAGGGCTATGAGTCGAATTGGTGAGAAAACATTTTTGTGGTACCACGTTAATGACTATATCGTTGTGGAATTTTGGTACCATTCTTTGTCACGAAATCGTCAGTTCAGTAATGCAGGATGTGTGGAGGGGTTAGAATTGAAGACATGCGAGGAAAAACTAGCTAAAAATATAAAAACATAGAGGTAAGTGTTCCCATATTTTGTTGGGTACTGAATCTATCAAAATTGTCATTTCCTCACTCCTAAATGTCACTTAGGAGTAAGACCAATATCAGTTTTGATAGTTCCCGTACCCAGAAACAGCTGGCAAATCGTGTATCTAAACTTTTACACTTGACGATTAGACCTATTTTCCGCACCTCTCTTCCACTGTAGATGGAAACTAAATATACAACAGGTAAGGTTCAGATCAACGAAACTTTCAGTTGTTTTGTATAGATGACGAGTGCTGGACACGACATAGTAGCTCGGAGAGATATATCATAGCAGTCTTCAAACAAAGGCCGTCGCTACGAAACGCTGAGTTCGTGACGAATGCTGCAGCGAGGTCTCTTGTGAGAAGCTAAAAATACGTAACACTTAACGGTGGGGCTTGAAGGACATAGAACGAAGGACTTTAATATTAGGGTTGCTGGTATAGGCCATTACTTGGTTGTAGAATGTCTGCCGAAGCTTAGAAGTTAACAACAGAAGAAAACATATGATGGACGACTTATGGTACTCATTAGCAAACGCCTCGAACATTGTAATAAATATACTCCTATAGGAGATGTAATAATTTCAGGTCAATACTCAGCAGCTTTCACTGGCATTGTGCAAAAATAGGTCTACATCTACATAAATACTACGCAAGCCACCGTACGATGCATAGCGGAGGGTACCCTGTACCATTACTAGTCATTTCCTTTCTTGTTCAACTCGCAAATAGAGCGAGGGAGCTACGACTGTCTATATGCCTCCGTATGAGCCCTACCTTTTGGTATCTTACCTTTGTGGTCTTTATGCGCAATGTGTGTTGTTGGCAGTAGAATCGTCGGCAGTCAGCTTCAAATGCCGGTTCTCTAAATTTTCTCAATAGCGTTTCTCGAAAAGAGCGTCGCGTATCCTGCAGGGATTCCTATTGGAGTTCCCAAAGTTCGACTGCTGATATTTATAAAAATATAGGATATCCCATATATCGATATTTAAAATAATGTCAGTACCGCCTTCGATACAAAGGGAAGGAGTATCGATATATCAACGGAACAAGTATCGACGTACTTCCCTATAAAAATACCGGGTGCACGTTGTAAATATACTGCCGATCTTATTGTTGTATATTTAAGTACTGATTTATAATTAGATGTTATGTACATCAACAAGTTTGCAACTAGCTTCTCCCTCTTACAGCGTCCGCAGCTCGTGGTCGTGCGGTAGCGTTCTCGCTTCCCGCGCCCGGGTTCCCGGGTTCGATTCCCAGCGGGGTCTAGGATTTTCTCTGCCTCGTGATGACTGTGTGTTGTGTGATGTCCTTAGGTTAGTTAGGTTTAGGTAGTTCTAAGTTCTAGGGGACTGATGACCATAGATGTTAAGTCCCATAGTGGTCAGAGCCATTTGAACAATTTGAATCTCTTACAGCAACAATTGACAGGAAAACGATGCACGTTAACGCTTGACGATAACCACTTTGCTAACGCTGGTAACTGCATGTAAGTGGTACAGTGAAAAATGTCCGCCATTCCGCCGTTCGGTATCGTCACGTATCCTTTTCATTTCCTAAAACGCCAGTGACCTAGCAGTCGTAGTGTCAAAATTGCTTGGTGAAGTAAACGTCGCATTTCCTGTTAGCAGTGACGAGGGCCGATTATTTCTGAATATCCCACCCACCCCACAGGTCTATGAGCACCGCAAAGACCACTCCTGTCTTTCAGATTTGTATTCATCAGTTTCTGCAACTGTTTTTGAAGAATCCGGATGTGAAGAAGCTGGACACTAGCTGCGTTAGATATTGTTATTCTACTCACACACACACCCTTCCCCACCACACCCCCCCCCCCCCCCACCCCTCCGGTGGATTCTTTGTGCCACCGATAGGACTGGACGTAATGGAAGCTCAAAAAGTAGAAAGACTCCTTCACATAGTGAAAGTAAAATTACGTTTTACTGAAACTTCAAAGAACAATTTAAAATGCTCACCGATTAGCCGGCCGGAGTAGCCGAGCGGTTCTAGGCTCTTCAGTCTGGAGCCGCGCGACCGCACCTGTCGCAGGTTCGAATCCTGCCACGGGCTTAGATGTGTGTGATGTCCTTAGGTTAGTTAGGTTTAAGTAGTTCTAAGTTCTAAGGGACTGATGAGCTCAGAAGTTTAATGCTCAGAGCGATTTTATTTACTTATGACTGGGAAAAAATAATAAAATATACAAATATCGGCACCAGATATGTCATTTCGATATCGATATATGAGGAAGGAAGCTGTCGTCGACATTTATCGATATGTTTGGAAAATGTATCGATATATCTATATTTGGTTAATAGCCCAGTCCAGAAGCATCTTCGTAAGACATACGTGTTATTCGAACATGATAACTACTCTAGCAGCCAACCTCTGAATTGTCTCAATGTCTTCCTTCAATCCGACCTGATACGAAATCAAAACATTTGAGCAGTATTCAAGAACAGGTCGCACCAGCGTCCTACATGCTGTCTCCTTTACAGGTGAACCACTCTTTCCTAAATTTCTCCCAATAAGCCGAAGTCAACCATTCTCTACGAAAGTTCTAACATGCTCATTTAGAATACAGACAGAAAATACCCTTATGGAATTTTGTAAAGTTACACTGATTGCATTACAAAAATGGAACCAAAATCCCAAACTATACAGTCATCAAAGTTACAAAAATACTATGTACATTTGTATTTACAGTGCACGAAATATTCACCAGCTCAAAGCAGTTCATAGTTCAAAATGATGATTTAAAAATTAACACATGCGAGATGGTGGGTAAAAACTCATACTCTGGCTATCCACGGTTTCGTAATACAAATGGAAAGAGTTAGAGTATTGTACTGGAGCACATTCTAACCTCTCGAAAGGTAAAATACCTTCAGAAGTGAAAGTGTGGTAGGAGCCAGTCAACTTTCAAAATAAATCATCTACACGATCCCATACCACTCGTTATCGCAGGCAGGTGTGCCTCCTTCAAGTATACACGTAGAGGTGTCCAGAATCGCTCCCCTGGGCTCTTCATTTTAAAATTCACAGTCTCCAGTTGACTCATGTAGCGTCCCGTTACTGCCTGGTGATCCATTAGCTGGAGACCGTCCCCACAAAAAATAAACCGTTTTAAATGCTGACTACATGATTTGACACAACATGACCACTACCCATACCAAACTAATATATTACAACTACATTCAACTAAAGAAATGTTATAAACATTTGGATAGACCATTTACAATAAGCATATATAAATCTTTGTCCATAAGTATATAATCCAGTATTACATTGCAAGTATGTTCACGATAAATGAGCACAGATGGTCATTAAATATCGGCAGAAAACCGTCTTCACCAAAAATAGACCGTTTTTAATATATTACAACAGTATTAGACCAAAAATATATTATAAACATGTGGTCACACTCAGACAACTTGCTATAAGTATAAATAAACGTCTGATCATAAATAAATAAGCCAGTATTCTTGCACAGGTGCGTTCATGATAAATGAAAACAGCTTGTCGTCAAATATTGTTTAATCAGTTATTTAGGCCTGTGTTGTCAGAAGCGTGTTTTGTCACTCTCTTACAAAGGTTACATCAGCCATCACATGCGACTTACTACTTCTTATGCAAAAACGGTACACTTTTCATTAAACAAATGCATAAGTATGACAAAATATGAGATATTTAAACTGTATTTATTTGCTGTGAATTGCGGAGGCTACGGTGTTCTGAGAACCATTTGGGTAGAAAAAGATATAAAACACATAATAAATAAAAAAATAAAATTCATACAGATACGATTTTCCAGGAATGGCAGCTGCAGCGCAATACTGTCATCCAAGATTGTTGAAAGCGCATGAAATGTTTAAAAGGTTCATTGTGAAAGTGTTTATTTAGTGTGGAATAAAATAATCTGTAGTTTTATAGATAGCAAAAACATTATGTCATTGGATGCGTCTTGTTTTCTTGAGATGGCAAATGTATTCAACTTTACTTTAATACTTGACTCTTTGTAGTCCCAAAAGAGCTGTAAGAAGACTTATTTCAATATATCTGACACTCCGACAGCCATTTTTGGCGCCTCTCCTGCACATAATCCAGGAAAAGAACAGCCGTCCAATTTCCCAGCTGTGGGATTTGCCCACCTCTGGCGGTGCTGCCCGGCTTTATACCTCGACTTTCCGGACCGGTCACCTGATTGGGCGTTCCACAGCCCGCCCTGGCACCTGCGCCCTGAACCATTCACCCTAAGGATTTTACTTAAAGAATTAATTAGTCAAAACGTCATGACTGATGCGACAGTTTTTCCTGCGTGAATAGGGAAATTGGAGAAATCGATAAACTTTTTTACTTTCGTCATTTTGTGGGGGTTGTAAGCGAGAAAAATTTTCGTAAAGCTTTGAAATGAGGTGTAAAGTTTACTGCAACTCAGTTAAGTTCTTCAGTTCTCAAATACTGAACAGCGGCAATAGAAGCTACTGTATACATCATATACCGTGTACAGTACGCAACAGTGGCGTAGATGTATGGAATAAACGCATTAAAGATGCATAAAAAACTGTATAACGTAGCTCATACCAATTGTTGTTGTTGTGGTCTTCAGTCCTGAGACTGGTTTGTGGTGTCACCGCCAGACACCACACTTGCTAGGTGGTAGCCTTTAAATCGGCCGCAGCCCGGTAGTATACGTCGGACCCGCGTGTCACCACTATCAGTGATTGCAGACCGAGCGCCGCCACACGGTAGGTCTAGAGAGACTTACTAGCACTCGCCCCAGTTGTACAGACGACTTTGCAAGGAAAGGTTCACTGACAAAAACGCTCTCATTTGCCGAGACGATAGATAGCATAGCCTTCAGCTACATTTGCTACGACCTAGCAAGGCGCCGTATTCAATTGATAATTAATATTATGAAGCATGTACCGTAACGAGAGATGTTCTACAATTGTGGATTAAAGTTAAGTATTACATCAACTACGTACATAATTTGCTACTATTAATTCCTTTAACTGTTCCAGACCTCACGACAATCTGCGTGAGCTTAACGCGTGCCTTTCGGCTTCCTCTCATTGTGACTTGGCTGTCTTGCCAAGTCACAACATTTTTGGCGACGAGTCTCAATAGGGTCTCCGCTTTTCTACTTGCTCAATTTACTTGTGTCATGGCTTCGCCACATTCTCCAGATGTACTGTCCGAATTTTATCGCTTGCAGAATCAGCGGACGCAGGCGTTATTGGATGCCCTTGGACAGCTCGTCCAGGGTCAACGTGCAATGCAAAACGATGCGGCCGCCGCCGCTCCACCGCTGCCGCAGCCACAACATGCAGTTGCACCACCTTTTCGTCCATTTCATTCGGCGCTGGAAAGCTGGACGGAGTGGTCACGCCAATTTGAATTCCATCTCGCCGCCTACAGAATTCAAGGTAATGAGCGGCAGCCTCACTTATTATCATGTATTGGCGTCCAGACGTACCGTGTGATAGTGAAATAGTTTTCTCGACGCGACGTAGCAAGTCTGCCCTACGAAGAAATTTTGTCTGCATTAGATGCATATTTCAAGGAATCAGTCAATGTAGTTGCAAAACGGTATACTTTCTTTCCTACAAAACGTACGGCTGGTCTAACTAATCGGGAGCGAGTTGCAACTTTGCAAGGCCTTACTAGGGATTGTGTTTTTATGGTATGTGATGCAATTGCACAGAACGTTTCTGATGTTCGTATACGGGAGCAAATTTTGAAACTGGTCAATCCCTCCCTTCAACAAGTGATAGACATATTGGATAGGCAAGACACACTTGACTTTGCTCAGGAATGTTTTGAAACTTCGCCAGCCGTGTGTCACGTTAACTGGCCCGCCGGGCGAGCTGCACGGAACAGTAAACAGCCCTCGCGCCCGTCCGTGCAGCCGCGTGTGCTGCGCCAGCACGCAAATGCAGTGCTAAAATCATGCCTGCGGTGTGCTACTAGACATTCGCGTGAAAATTGCCCGTCACGCCAGGCTATTTGCTTTTTCGGTAATAAAAAAGGACATGTAAAGAGTGTTTGCCAGAAAAAGCTCCGATCGGACACTAACAGCCGTTCCAGGCCCTTTGCTTCGTGCTGGAATCGGAGTCATACCAAGAATACTCAGGCTCGTGGACCTTCACCCATGGAAATTCATGTAGTTAATTCCACTCCGCCCAGTCCCACAAAAAGTGTGCGTCGACTTCGCCGGAAATCGCGTCAAGTCGCAAGTACTTCGGTACCAGCGTCTGTTCACGTTGCACGACACAGTCGCTCTTGTTGTCAGCAGAACAATAAACTTTTTGTAAATTTGGACATTCAAGGCAACGTGATACCATTCCAGCTCGATACCGAAGCTGCAGTTTCACTAATAGATCACGACACGTACAAACAACTGGGCACACCTCCGTTGCGTGTCGCAAATGTTAAGCTAACTACATATTCAGATCCCTGTGTTAGGACAGTGCAGCCTTCTTGCAACATACAAGGGACAAACAAAACTTGTGTCATTTTACGTACTTCGTTCTTCTTCTGCAGTGAACTTGTTTGGTTTAGATTTATTTCAGTTGTTTAACTTGTCTATAGTAAATCAGGCCCTCTCAGTGAACCAGACTGCTCCTTCAGCCAGTGTTTCTCGTCTATGTGAAGAGTTTGCAGACATTTTTGCTCCGGGCCTTGGTTGCGCTACGAACTATAAAGCACATTTGGAACTGAAAGTAAACACGCAACCAAAATTTTTCAGAGCACGCAATGTTCCTCACGCATTGCGTGATGACGTCGCAAGAACATTACACGATTTGGAATCACAATGTGTAATTGAACGTGTGCAGGCTTCTCTCTGGGCATCACCCTTAGTAATTTTGCCTAAACCATCCGGAAAATTGAGACTTTGTGTGGACTTCAAGGCTACAGTGAATCCACAACTAGTGATTGCAACTTATCCTTTACCCCGCCCGGAAGATCTTTTTGATAAACTGTGCCCGGGTAAATATTTTTCGAAGTTCGACCTAGCAGATGCGTACTTGCAAATACCAGTGGACGACGAATCCCAGCGCGTCTTGGTGGTTATCACGCATCTGGGTTTGTACCGATTCAAAAGACTGCCATTCGGGTGTGCATCCGTCCCTGCATTGTTTCATCAATATTTGCAAACTGTTTGTGCGTCAGTCCCTACTGTAGCAAACTATCTGGACGATATTGCGATCTCCGGAAAGACAGAAGAAGAACATTTAGCCAATCTCAGAACATCATATCAGGTCTTGTGACAAAATGGTCTTCGCTTGCGGAAGGACAAATGTGTGTTTTTTGCTCGTGATTTACCATATCTGGGACATGTAATCAATGCCCAAGGCATACATCCTAGTCCAGAGCACCTCCGTGCCATACAAGACTTTCCTTCGCCGCAGAGTTTGAAGCAGCTACAGAGTGTGATGGGAAAAATTAATTATTACAACAAATATGTTCCCCATACCTCTTCCATTTCAGCTCCGCTTCATCGCTTACGCCGTAAAGGTGTTCCGGTCGTCTGGACGACGGAATGCGAACGTGCCATTCGCCAGTTGAAATCGGCGTTGCTTTCCAATACTTGCTATACGCCATTCGATTCCCAGAAACCCCTTTTGTTGATGGTAGATCCATCGGATTTCGGGATCGGTGCTGTGCTTGCGCACAAAGATGGATCGCATGATCGCCCTATTGCCTTTGCGTCCAAATTGCTCTCGTCTGCGCAAAGAAATTATTCACAGATCGAGAAAGAAGCTTTGACTCTCGTATTTGGTGTTACTAAGTTTCATGATTTCTTGTATGGTCGTCACTTTATCATCATCACAGACCACAAACCTTTGACATCGCTTTTTCATCCGAACAAGCCTGTACCTCCACGTACAGCGCAGAAATTCATTCGCTGGTGTATTTTCCTCTCGCAGTACCGCTACGATAACTTGTATCGGTCCACTGCTAAGCACGGACACGCCCATGCTTGGTCCTGTTTACCTGTTGCTGAGGATAGAGCATTCGATTCTTCCGAACTTGCTTGCATATTCATTGATGCGGAAACCGATGACGTGGTCGAATCGTTTCCGATTGATTTTCGTCGTGTACCTACAGCCATAGCTGCTGACCCTGTCCTTGCTTCCGTTTTGCGTTTTGTTGCTACGCAATGGCCTTTGTCAAAATCACGGATCGAGGATCCGTTGGTTCGCCGATTTTTTGCTCACTAGGAGAGACTTTTGTCCGACGTGGTGTTTTGCTGTTTCGTTCTGATAATGATCAGTCCAGGGTCGTGCTCCCACATTCGTCACGGTCCTCTATTTTACGGCTTCTCCACCAAGGACATTGGAGTATAGTGCGAAGGAAACAACTTGCTCGTCAGCTCTAGACTTGGTTCAGAATCGACGCTGCGATTACGAATATGTGCTCTTCTTGCATGGCGTGAGCCGAACAACACTCCGCACCACCGCGGAAATTCTTTGCATGGCCGAAAGCCACTTCCCCTTGGCAACGCTTGCACATAGGTTTTGCTGGTCCTTTTGGAATGCTCGATGGTTGGTTGTGGTCGATTCTTTCAGTAATTCTCCTTTTGTTGCCAGGATGTCTTCCACGACGTCATCTGCCACCATCCAAGCGGTATCCGCTATCTTTTGCATTGAAGGTCTTCCACAGACTATTGTTTCCGACAATGGCCCATAATTCATTTCCGCAGAATTTCAGTCATTCTGCACGGCCAATGGTATTCAACATCTGACATCCGCGCCGTTTTCGCCCCAGTCAAACGGTGCCGCTGAACGATTGGTCCGGACTTTCAAGTCACAAATGTTGAAGTTGAAAGAGTCGCATTCTCGGGAGGACGCGTTGTTGCTCTTCTTGTCTCCGTATCGCTCTTAGCCCCGAGATGGTCGCTCGCCGGCTGAGTTGCTCCACGGTCGTCTTCATCGAACCTTGATGTCTTTGCTGCATCCGTCGCATCAGGTTCCTATGCAGCGCCAGCCACCTGCTTTTGCTCCAGGTGACGTTGTATACTATCGCAACTATCGAGGTTTACGGCGTTGGCTCGCAGGGCGCATTCTTCGCTGCCTCGGCCGCGCAATGTATTTGGTTTTGGGGGCCTCTGGTGAGGTGCGTCGGCATCTCAATCAGCTGCGCCTCAGTCGTCGCCAGGGTTCTGCCGCTCCCCGTCTGCTTTCAGCGACGGTGCCGTCCGGTCAGCGCCCTGGGGACCCATCTACTGGCTCGCCTCATCCCCTGGTGTTACCGACGCTGCCTTCCATTGTGCCCCATGGCGACGTGCCGCCGCCGCCGCCGCCGCCGAAGCCTGTTCTCCCGCCGGCGTCGCCCCGAAGTGGACGCGTCGCTGCTGGCGCCGGGCGGCTCCCTGGGTCACGCGCCGCCGATCGCTTCCCGTGACCAGCTGTCCTCCGACATGGAACTCTTGCCCGCTCCGGACCAGATGTTGTCTTCACCCGTCGGGTACCCCGAAGCGATGGAGGTCGACCCTTCGGCCCCTCCTGTCTCTCTACGGGCGCATACACCGCATGTTGGCGTGCACCCTGGACTAGGATTTCACTCGTTTCGTAGCTCCCCTCGGACCGAATGGCCGGGTGCTGGTGGCACAGCCTCGCCTGTTGTTAATCTCCCCACCTCGTCGCATTCGTCAACATGGGGTCTTCCCCACGGAAGGCGGAAGCCTTATAACACAACCGTTCGCCGATGTGCGGGGGAGGAATGTGGTACCACCGCTAGACACTACACTTGCTAGGTAGTAGCCTTTAAATCGGCCGCGGTCCATTAGTATACGCCGGACCCGCGTGTCGCCACTGTCAGTGATTACAGACCGAGCGCCGCCACACGGGAGGTCTAGAGAGACTTACTAGCACTCGCCCCAGTTGTACAGCGGACTTTGCAAGGAAAGGTTCACTGACAAATACGCTCTCATTTGCCGAGACGATAGTTAGCATAGCCTTCAGCTACATTTGCTACGACCTAGAAAGGCGCCGTATTCAATTGATAATTAATATTATGAAGCATGTACTGTAACGAGAGATGTTCTACAATTGTGGATTAAAGTTAATTATTACATCAACTACGTACATTATTTGCTACTATTAATTCCTTTAGCTGTTCCAGACCTCACGCCAATCTGCGTAAGCTTAACGCGTGCCTTTCGGCTTCCTCTCATTGTGACTTGGCTGTCTTGCCATGTCACAACAGGTTTGATGCATTTCTCCATGCTACTCTATCCTGTGCAAGCTTCTTCGTCTCCTAGTAACTACTGCAACCTCCTTTGTTCTGAATCTCCTTAGTGTATTCATCTCTTGGTCTCCCTCTACGATTTTTTCCCTCCACGCTGACATCAAATACTAAATTGGTGATCCCTTGATGCCTCAGAACATGTCCTACCAATCGATCCCTTCTTCTAGTCAAGTTGTGCCACAAACTTCTCTTCTCCCCAATCCTAATCAATACCTCCCCATTAGTCATGTGATCTACCCACCTAATCTTCATCATTCTTCTGTAGCACCACATTTCGAAAGCTTCTATTCTCTTCTGGTCCAAACTATTTATCGTCCATGTTGCACTTCCATACATGGCTACACTCCATACAGATTCTTTCAGAAACGATTTCCTGACACTTAAATCTGTACTCGATGTTAACAAATTTCTGATCTTCAGAAACGCTTTCTTTGCCATTGCCAGTCTACATTTTATATCCTCTCTACTTCAACCATCATCAGTTATTTTGCTCCCCAAATAGCAAAACTCCTTTATTAATTTAAGTGTCTAATTTCCTAAACTAATTCCATCAGCATCACCGGACGCTACATGACATTATCCTCGTTTTGCTTTTGTTGATGTTCACCTTATATCCTCCTTTCAAGACACTATCCATTCCGTTCAACTGCTCTTCCAAGTCCTTTGCTGTCTCTGACAGAAATACAATGTCATCGGCGAACCTCAAAGTTTTTATTTCTTCTCCATGGATTTTAATACCTACTCCGAATTTTTCTTTTGTTTCCTTCACTGCTTGCTCAATATACAGATTGAATAACATTGGGTAGAGGCTACAACCCTGTCTCACTCCCATCCCAACCACTGCTTCCCTTTTATGTCTCCCCACCCTTATAACTGCCATCTGGTTTGTGTACAAATTGTAAATAGCCTTTCGCTCCCTGTATTTTATTCCTGCCACCCTCAGAATTTGAAAGAGAGTCCTCCAGTCAACATTGTCAAAAGCTTTCTCTAAGTCTACAAATGCTTGAAATGTAGGTTTGCCTTTCCATAATCTCTCTTCTAAGATAAGTCGTAGGGTCAGTATTGCCTCAAGTGTTCCAATATTTCTATGGAATCCAAACTGATCTTCCCCGAGGTCGGCTTCTACCAGTCTTTCACTTCGTCTGTAAAGAATTTGCGATAGTATTTTGCAGGCGTGACTTATTAAACTAATATTGCGGTAATTTTCGCATCTGTCAACACCTGCTTTCTTTGGGATTGGTATTATTACATTCTTCTTGAAGTCTGAGGGTATTTCGCCTGTCTCATATATCTTGCTCACCAGATGGTAGAATTTTGTCAGGACTGGCTTTCCCAAAGCTGTCACTAGTTCTAATGGAATATTGTCTACTCCTGGGGCCTTCTTTCGACTCAGGTCTTCCAGTGAGCTGTCAAACTCTTCACGCAATATCATGTCTCCCCTTTCATCTTCATCTACAACCTCTTCCATTTCCTTAATATTGTTCTCAGTACCAATTAAGAAACGCATTATCACAGGTATGATAAATTTCAAGAGTCAAAGAGTAAATAGCTTCTTCAGAGAGTAAATATTTTTCCCTAATTCGCGTAATATTCTTCAGATCAACATGTATCTTGCACTACACCCTTTCTAAAGTAGCCTATGTCCTTCCTCAGTGTTCATGCTATCTCCTTACCGTCATCGGAATCGGCTCAGTGGGTTAGTAACGAAAAATGGAAATGTCGTTCGCGATTCAGTAGATTTTTTCGCATCTCAATGTTTATGATGTCTTATATCCGGAACTATTGGTCGTACAACGATACAATTTTGCGGTGAATTAGGTGTTGTGTGTGAACACAGTCTGCAAAGTGTGTCGCGAATGCAGTGGGTAGTAAAGGAGTAATAAATTATAACGTCATGCCTGACGGTAAAATGAAGATGAAAATGTGTGCGGCAAACCTCTTTCCTTTTATCACTGTGTTGAGAGTGTCAGCGAGAAAAGCTTTCATATGAAATAACGTATAAAGTTTGTTGGAAGTCAGTATGTTCTCTGTTTCTCAAATACTGGGTGATTACTATCTGAGTATTCGTGCGTCGTGGCCAGCACTATATTTTTAACCTCAACATTACTGCTTTGATATGTTCTAACCTGCACAGAAATTCCTTCCAGACAGTAAGTGATATGTGTACCAAGTTTTGCTGAGGTCTGTCCAGGGATTCGGGAGGAGATGTGCAATATACATATATACACACGTACATTTTTATAATATGTATAAATATCTTTTTGCTCTGATCCGTTCTTGATTAAATGTAGCCTACACAGTGCCCAGCTACGCAGCTACTAGTGAAAACCCCATAAAAATCAGTCTAGTTTTGGACGTTAGTGCGTTGAGTCAAACATACAGACACACAAGAGATTTTGAGTAAAACTTTAAATCACGTAAGCTGTTTTTCTCGTGGTCCGATATTGATGAACTAAAACATATACTGTGCAGCAGACTATGTAGCAGTTTCCTACGAAAATCCCATCACATTTCATCTAGTAGTTTTGGAGATTAGGGTGTTGAAAGACATACAGACAGACACGACGATTTCACGGATTCGTTATTAGTACAGACTGCATGGAATTTATCTTGTATTGTGAATTGAACCTGTATGAAATTCCTCCTGACGTAAGATATTGGTGGTGAAATAAGTGCACGGTTACAGATTAGAGGATACTGTCTAGGGTTTCAACCAATGCACCCAGTGATCTTATTGAACTTGTTCCATGAAAGCTCTGGGTGGTAGGTCCTTCTCCAGACAAGCAGGCAATACACCTCCAGATGGGAAACGGAGCTCCCTCTTGTTCGGCAACGGAGCAAAGGCAGGGAAAGGAGGAAAGACTGGGCTAACGAGAAGCGGAAGGCATGGGATGGGGTAGCGGATTGTGTGGGGGGAAATGAGGACGGAATGAAAGGTGAGAGCCAACGCTGTCGGCAACGGATGGGGCGCGTAACTTCCAAGCTTCCCGCTGTTTGAAGCTTATTGCTGAGTTCCCCGCAATGGTGTTGACGCGACTGGGCAGTCTAAAACAGTGTCTATGATCTCCTCCTCTTCTTCCACTTCGTTTCCAGTTTTCGGCGTTAATTCCTTTGCGTTCAAGAATGAAAATAATCCGTCTGTGTGTGATAAATAGAATCGTGGAGGATGATCCCGATATATAGGAGATTACGATGTTTGTCTAAGAAATCGCTTGGCTGGTAGAAACGGTGCTACACCACGTAGAGCTTCTAGGCCATACTGCAGAGAAGTGCAATATGAACTTAGGAACATGAGTTAAAAAGTGCAGGGGAGCTTAATGAAACATTAAAACGTGGAACTGGAATATTTAATATGTAACTTATAGTAATTTAGGATCTGTGCCAATGGTGCTTCCAGATCCACGTGTGTCTTGTGATTTCTTTGACACGTAGAGACGACGGTATCCGTTACAAAAACCGTACGCAGTTTATTATGCGCTGACAGAGTCTTTTTTTGTAGACTGTTGTTATTCAGGAAGAATTAGTCAGCAGATGCATAGTTTGCCTAGTAACCCATGACATCTCCTGGTCAGTGTTGCGAACCAGCGAACAATTTTAGAATAACTTGAAGAAGCCCTACTAGAGACCGGCGTGAGCAGTTTCTGGCATTTTCCACGGAAACACGAGGGTGTGTTCAGTGCAGCGTTTGTGAGTATTACGAGTTCTGCATATTTAAGCCCATACAACTTATTAAAGTAACTTTGACGACATGGTTGATTATTCTGTTACAAAGTTCTATGGTGAGTAACATTTTAAATCAAATGTTCAAATGTGCGTGAAATCTTACGGGAGTTAACTGCTAAGGTCATCAGTCCCTAAACTTACACACTACTTAACCTAAATTATCCTAAGGACAAGCACACACACCCATGCCCGAGGGAGGACTCGAACCTCCGCCGGGACCAATCCATGACTGCAGCTCCTAAGACCGCTCGGCTAATACTGCGTGGCAGTAATATTTCGTATATGTTTAAAACTAGTTACATAACCAGCGGACGCTTAAGCTATACGTACCACGTCTTCTACCATCTTCTTGCAATGCAAGTCGTGATACCTGCCAATCAACTGAGGTTCTTTTATGTCAGAACAATTTTCTCCTTCTCGAAAATGGAAATTTGTGTTATTTGCTGATGGCTTGTATTTCAAGTAGATTATAGCTTATAACTTGTTTTTGGTACTAGTTCTGCTTAATTTCATTTCACTTACTATTGACTCGTAGATTGTAGTGTAATAATGTAACAGAAGAATATTAAATAGAGTAATGAGGATATTTTCTCGATTACAACGCTTTGAGATTTACAAAGAATATTTTTCCTAGGTACACGAACAATTTTTCCCATTTGGACAAACCCCAATTTTTCGTACTAACTCTTGTGGATTTTCTAAAAGCTGCAGCACACATAAAGGGAATGCATTCATTTCAGAACTGAAGAAGAAAAAAAAATACCTTCTAATACAGGGTTGGCTACAGCCGAAACATTGAAAAGTGTTCACAGAAACGAAACACTCCTCTTCATACGAAAAAGATCCTGAAACAGGTCGAGTCATCCCATACCTTACATAGTCACCTACTTTTATCATAGTTTCCTATTTTTGATTGAAACAGCAACGGACTATATCATTAAAAGGTGTCTTTGCTAAATTAAGTACCTTAAACAAAATAATATTTTACGTGCCGCATCTGTGAAATGATTAAATGTACCAAGAAAGAGCCTCCGTTCCTGGGTGATCTCAGGGATTTCACACAGTAGGCAAACTGGTAAAGTCACAACTCTCGCTCAAGACTAGGATTACCACTTCTTTAATCCTTTGTTTCTGTAAAAAATCTTTCACACTTTCACCGAAATGGTGTTATATGTCTACAGTTCCAACCTCATCCTATCCTCTCATAGCCTGTGGGTGTAAATTCTCCAGTTCTTGCATAAAATTAATTTTATTAATACAGTGTTCTTTTGTTTTTTTTCACGATCGACCAGTGCCGTTGAAAATGAAGGCCTTCAGTTAAGTGGTTCATTACCAGGTATCAAACTTCCTATTTATTGTTTCATTAGATGAGCGGAAACCAATACCGGGAAAAGTCTGAATCATGCCTGCGTTCTACTGTCTCTAAATACTTTCTCGCACTGGAATTTAATGAATAATCTAGCACTAATCATTGGCCTAATCTCCAGTAACCACTCAGAAACCGTAATAATTACGGAACTCACCCTGACTCACATATCAGAGCTCTTAAACTTCATGAGCACTACCCCTAATTCTAATCCTACGCCCAACACTATGCGGCGAGCAACATCGATGATGAAGAAAACATTGTCGACTGGCCAAGTTTACTTTTTGTAGCAGGGCATGGCTCAAGAACCTGTGGCTGAATGACTACAAATACGTTACACATCTATATTTAGCAACATGAAACAATAAAAGGAACAAAAATGCCAAAAAATAATAAATTTAGACGCCCTGTGATGTTACAGCGACCACGCAACCTGAAAATCTTTTATTTCACAGTCACATGTCTGAATGAGGCGTGTCATTGATGTTCACTGACGAAACTGCCAAGCGCTTGTCGGCCAGAGTAACGAACAAAAGAGGGTTTTTCAGAAATAACGTGAGAAGAATTTCTTTTTCTTCTAACTGATTTGATGCTACCTGCCACAAACTTCTGTCATGCGCAAAACTCTTCAAAAATACCACACTTAGTTCTCAATTATTTGTGAATTCCAATCGCTGTCTTCCCCTACGGCATTTTTTTATCCTCTGCAGCTCCCTTTAATAAGATGGAGGCTATTCCATGATGTCTTAGCATATATCCTGACATCCCGACCCTTCTTGTGATTGTTTTCCTTATGTTGCTTTCATCACCGATTCTACGGATTAATATCTCAGTCCTTATCGTATAAATGCAAAAAATTTTCAACTTTATTCTGTAACACCTCTTCTCAAAAGCCTCGAACATTTTCGTTCCTGTTTTCCCATTGTCAATGATTCACTACCATGCAATGCTGTGAGCGAAACGTTCTTTCTCAGAAATTTTTTCCTCAGCCGATGTTCGTCACTACAACACTTTCTTTGCTACGAATGTCTTCTTTTCCCGTGCTAATCTACTTTCTATGTCCTCTTTGATTCGTACATCTTGCGTTATGTCGCTTCCAAGGTAGTTGAATTCCTTAAATATCTCTATCGCTAGTCACGTTTTCGCTATTCCGCAATACAATAGTTTTTTTCTTTTCTTTCTTTTCTAGGTTTATCTTCAAGAAATATACAATACTCGCCTGTTCCTTCTACCCAACAGATTTTGTAATTCTTCTTCGCTTTCGCTGAGAATAGCGATGTCATCTGAGAATCTTATCACAGATATCCTTTCGTCCTGAATTTTAATCCCACTCTAGACCCCTTATTTTATTTCCGTTATTGGTTCCTCTATGAATAGATAGAGAAGAAGGGGTGAAAGATTGCATGCCTCCTTGAGACCCTCTTTCATACGAGCACTTCGTTCTTGGTTTTTTATTTTATCGTTAACTCTTGATTCTTTCCCCAAACTTATGCCTACTTTTTTATATTTTAGAACAAATAGCATCATTTGGATTGTTGAACGGTTTTGCTAGATCGACAAATCCAATGAGCGAGTCTCGACTTTTCTTAACTCCCACTTCCACTATCGAGCGCAACGTCAATATTGCCTCTCGGGTGCTTTTGCCTTTCCCAACGCTAAACTGATAGTCATCCAACAAATCTTCAATTTTATTTTTAATTCTTCACCGAGTTCTGTAAATTTCTAACAACTAAGAAACGTTGTGGCCTCAATTATGCAGATAAATTTCGTTAACCTTTCGTATGATGTTTTGGAAAATAGTAAAGAAAAACAGTTTTCACTAAAGGACTGTACATAACGAAAAAACTGCTTCTCTCCTTTGTAATTATCTAGCAACGCATACAGCATGCCCGGGCTACATATTTATTCGAAACTTCTAGTAAGCCACCTTGTCCTTGCTCTCTCTCTGTCTCCATCTTCATCCTTTCTCTGCTGACTTCCTCCACTCCCCTTTGCCTATCTACTCCTTCTCCCCCTCCCTACTCGTCACCACCTCTTTCCTTTTCCCTGTACATTTCCTGCTGCTCCTCGCTGATCATCTCCTCTTTTGCCATCTCTCTACCTCTCTCTGTCTCCAACTGTCCCTGTCCATCTCCTAAGCTTTTATTTTTCTGTCCATCTCTTCCTCTGTACTCTCTCTGCTCATTTCCCCCTTGCTTTATCTCTCTGTCCATCTAGTACCCCCTCTATAAGTGTCCATCTGCTCCTTCCAACTCGCTGTCAGTTCATTTCCTCCACAACCGTTTCTCCCGACCTATTATCACGCCCAACCTAACATCTCAATAGGATTTCTTTCCAGATTGGGACTAATAACTGTACCATCTTTGGCTGATTTCGTTCCAGGGGCTTGAGATGAGTTTCTTACCTTTGTCTTTGCCCGCATACACACATGTCTGATAAATATCACGTATTTCATACCTATTAAAGCACATGATCCACCTGTATCTCTAGCGAATTTCGAACTCCAGCTTCATTTCCACGCAGCTGAATGTTTAAGATGTCGTATCCTCTGAAGTATGTGCTGTAGGATGATATGAATCTGCAGGAACATGCAGTTTATATGTGGCTACTGTAGGTGAAACGTGTTGCGCATTGAATTAGTAGTAAATAAGTAATAAATTAAAACATCATTTATGATGCGGTAATTTTTTTGCATCTCGGTGTTTAAGACGTCATATATCAAGAGCTATGTGTTGTACAGTGACGTACCACAGCTGCCCAGAAAGTAATGGACAGCATTTTTTCCTTCAACAGTTCTTTATTGAACATAATGAGAATTACACACACGAAAGAATGGAGTTTTATCTACACACCCTAATTTTTCCACGTAATCCACATCCCGTTCTTTGGCCTTCCTCCAGTGCGAAACAAGGGTGTGTATTTGCTGTCGGTACCAATCCATGTCCTGGCGAGGAAGCCAGTGCTTCACTGTGTTGAATCACCTCCTCATCTTCATCAAACTGTCTTCCACCAATAGCATCCTTTAATGGCCCAAACAAGTGGAAGTCCGGATGGGGTGGGGAGAGGGAGAGGGGGGGGGGGGGGGCAGGACAGGGCCGCAGGGTGGATGGGGTAACACCGTCCAAATCTGGTTTGCGATGTGTTCAGCAATCCTCAGACTTGTTGGGGCCAAGCGTTATCGTGTTGCAGCAAAACATCTTCTAGGTTGTAGTGGTGCCAAAGTTGCCAGAAGCGTGTCTTGAGTTTTGTTAATGTGTTGCAATGTGCTTTTGAATTAGTGGGTACCGCCTCTTGGCATCACATCAATCAGTATCACACCTTGAAAGTCCCAGAACACGGTGATCATGACCTTGCCGGCGGAAGCAGTTGCTCTGAACCTTTTCTTCCGTGGAGAGTGGGAATGGCGCCATTCCATCTACAGACATTTTGATTCGGGCTCAAAATGGTGAACCCAGGGTTTATAAACTGTCACAATCCGGGACAAGGAGGTGTCTCCCTCAGCTTCAAAACATTGCAACAGATCAAGACAAATGTTTTTCTGTGCGATTTGCTATCCACCGTTAGACACCGCGGGATCCATCTTGCACACACATTTGAATATCGAAGACTGCGGATAATTGCATCTGCACCTCCTTTGCTGATTGACAGATGCAGTACCAACTACCGAGTTTTAATGCGTCAGTCCTCGCGAATGGCAACATCAGCTCGCCGCAACGTGTCAGGTGTGACAGCCGTGGATCGTCTCCCCGACCGCTGCAAATATTGGAGCTCCGCCGAACTGCCTTCTGATGACCTCACCCTCCGTGCACAGCTGCTAGCTGTACTTCTGTCGACAGCAGATGTTCCACAGACTTTGCACAAGGGTTTGTCAATATCCTACACCATTCAATGAAGGCACGTTGCTTGTGACGTACATCACCTACAGACGCCATTTTGAAATTGTCCACCCCTTTGATAGATAGGTGGTTAAGCCCCCACAGCCATTCTTTCCAGATGGTGAGTGAAATGAATACGAAGTTTGGTTGAGATCGATCTATTGTTTTAAGAGGAGATGTGAAACATACATAATTATTTACTTACATTTATGTATACCGATTATTATTATGTGTATGGATGCAAGCAGTTCTAACGAACTAAACACTGAAGTTTTGAATGAATATGGGATCATCATAAGTCAGGGAAAACTGACATTTCTGCACGTGTTTCTACTAAGCAAATTTTCAGATAGTAATAATTATAATTTACTAAACAACATGGCCTGGATGTAGTTCTTAAATTTTAAAAAAAATGTGTCATATAAAGGAGAAGTAAATTCCTTTTACATCCCGAAGTGTCAGGATGTCTCTGATTCTAAGTGGACGGAGCGTGGTTAGTTTGTAACATCCTGTCAACACTGGGATCATTAGAGAAGGAACGGTTTCTACTTGAATTATAGAATGCAGGGGAAACAGAAATAAACAAGCAAGGACGTAAACTACGCTATTTCAGAAAGCGAGATGAATATCTTAACAACACCGAAATCCTCTTAGTCTACGTAATGCAATTTTCAGATAGGGTCTTCCATACAAATGCAGATATATTCTTTGCGATACGTCGCTTCAGCTGTTTTGGATTTCATGTTTCGTATGGAACAACATACCTTCGACTTAAGATGTCGAGAGAAACTGGTGCGTGACATACCTCAGAAACTAAAGGGGTTTGTAATTTTCAGTACTTATGGAAAAGAAACTCAGCTAATGTATAGGTGTTCTAGTTGCCGGAAGCACACTTCCATTTGCTGACTATCTTCCCACAGTCTGTTCAGTGACTCGTGGTCACTATAATGGCTTCTCGTCATGTCACTGCACGATCTAGTTTACGAGTGAAATACTATCTGGACAAAACTCGCTCTTTATTTGTAACTAAGTGCTGCAACCGTTTAAAATTCGGTGTTTGTTTCTCTGTATCACTTGAGCTTCCTTCGCATACCGCATTACAGTTATAGGTGTCCGCTCCAGGTTTCTTTAAATTCCCGTCCGTGCAACACATAGCGGTACTTCGCTACAGAGACAGATCACTTCATACATATGCATTAGCCGCCACTGTAATTGAGAGATGATTGATTACATGCCTCTGGATCAATATTCGCACCCTGGGAATTTATGTATAGCATTACAGATTCTCTCAGATATTATATGGTGAACATTGTAATTGTCAGATTATCCAGTTTGAGGATTGAGTAAACACAATCAACTCACTGAATTCAATAGTGAACACTGGTGTACATGATCAACAGCGTGACTCGATCAATTACTCCGTTCGTTTACGTAGAACGGCAAACACTGATGAAATACCCAGGCATATTCCACCGTGTGACAGCGTAGTATTGAAGCAAGTCTCTGCGTCGATGTCTTTAGGGTAAGATGATACACAATGAGATTACGGATTTCACAGATGCTCAGTCTTTGTAGCAACACGAGGCTCCTATACCGTTCAGTGCCCGAGAAAATTTCATTCGTGAAATTCACCAAGAATTTTCATATGTCTACAGTATTAATTGACAACAGCTTCTAACGTGTTCAACATAAAGAGGACACACGGAAGATTTAATCCCATTTTCGTAGTCCTTGTACATCAGATATGTTCACCACTGTTAAATATTTGCCGCGAAAGGGACTGTAGGTACAAGGCTTACCACTCTGTCCTTCACTCCACGACAGTTTTCCTCGTCAACATTCCAAATCAATCTAATAACTTCTTAAATTTTTATGAACGATTTTCTTGTATAGTGTCGCTCTCCGTCCATGCCCATTAGGTACAACTCAGTCCCTACTTGTACTGGATTACGTGTGGGGCAGGTACCTGAGTTTTAGAGAACTCTTCACTTACGACCAGCCTCCTAACTCTCTTTCGTGTTATACTTAAAAATGTTACTTCATCTTCTGTCCTGTGTGCCAAGAATGATATTGCAGTTTTAACACAAGGGTCTTGTATTCTCACCTCTTCACTGCTTCCTCCGATTTTCTGTCGAATTTTCACATATTTCAAAGAAAGCATCTTCAGTTACTTGACCCGATCTCGGCACAAAGTTATTTTTCTAGAAACTGCTAAAGGATATGACTGTATTTGAATTTAGTGCTATGAAAAATTTTTGGTTCCATAGCACTACAACAGCGACCGTATTCAACTGTATAACGGAAAATATCAGTTCGAATCGCAACAGCTATTTATTAACATTCCGGTGACTGGTTTCAATCCAAGCGAACATCTTCAGACTAGGAACTCCATAATGACATATGGACCCGCTACACAGCCCTACTGTCGTCGAATAGTACTTTTCGGTTCGCACTGGAGCTGTGTGTTTCGTCTCCACATGTCTTCTGGGAACTTCTGGTCTGAGGATGGTCACTTACACTGAAACCATTTACTGCAATCAATAAATAATTGTTGAGATTTTTAATGACTTTTATTCTATGCTACTCGTACATTCAAGAAATATATTACGAATACCAACTAGTGACTTCGAATTGTTGACCAGAAGCACTCGTAAAACATAGTTGTTACTAACATAAGGTGATAAAATAGCAAAATCTAGAGTATTAAATCTTATTATCTCAAAACAGAACAGAGATTAATCTCATTTTTGCCTTAACAATGCAGCAACTTGATTTGGAAAGACAAATCAATGGCTTTCTTGTACTAACTCATTCAGGATCTTGAATGTCGTACCTTGACAATGAGGCACGGGTGAACCCTAGTAGCTAATTAGAAAATCCCGAAGGTACATAATGATAACAATTTCCAAATGATATTCTGCCTGGAGTCTTCCACGTAACAGCAAATACTGCCATTTCAGTCAAAACAATAACGAGTTTACGTCGATTCTATTTAATTAACAGTAAAATTCTACTTCTTTTGTTATACCATATGGAACGAAAGTATTGGAAAAGCCAACACCATTAACACGTTGGCGTTGTACCAGTCTTTGTTCTCTGGCAACTGTTTACGCTGTGAAATATATGGAATACAGTGTCTTTTTCCTCGTGCTCTGGCATCGACACGATACAAATGCAAGTTACACGAGACGTATCTTTCCGTCAATAATAGTTGGAATATTGCGTTTCAAGCTTGCATTTATTCTGTTAAACAACAGACCTCTCTATTTTCCTATTTCAGATAAGTCGTGCAGTTCATTTCTGGTCATTTAAATTACACTCCTGGAAATGGAAAAAAGAACACATTGACACCGGTGTGTCAGACCCACCATACTTGCTCCGGACACTGCGAGAGGGCTGTACAAGCAATGATCACACGCACGGCACAGCGGACACACCAGGAACCGCGGTGTTGGCCGTCGAATGGCGCTAGCTGCGCAGCATTTGTGCACCGCCGCCGTCAGTGTCAGCCAGTTTGCCGTGGCATACGGAGCTCCATCGCAGTCTTTAACACTGGTAGCATGCCGCGACAGCGTGGACGTGAACCGTATGTGCAGTTGACGGACTTTGAGCGAGGGCGTATAGTGAGCATGCGGGAGGCCGGGTGGACGAATTGCTCAACACGTGGGGCGTGAGGTCTCCACAGTACATCGATGTTGTCGCCAGTGGTCGGCGGAAGGTGCACGTGCCCGTCGACCTGGGACCGGACCGCAGCGACGCACGGATGCACGCCAAGACCGTAGGATCCTACGCAGTGCCGTAGGGGACCGCACCGCCACCTCCCAGCAAAGTAGGGACACTGTTGCTCCTGGGGTATCGGCGAGGACCATTCGCAACCGTCTCCATGAAGCTGCGCTACGGTCCCGCACACCATTAGGCCGTCTTCCGCTCACGCCCCAACATTGTGCAGCCCGCCTCCAGTGGTGTCGCGACAGGCGTGAATGGAGGGACGAATGGAGACGTGTCGTCTTCAGCGATGAGAGTCGCTTCTGCCTTGGTGCCAATGATGGTCGTATGCGTGTTTGGCGCCGTGCAGGTGAGCGCCACAATCAGGACTGCATACGACCGAGGCACACAGGGCCAACACCCGGCATCATGGTGTGGGGAGCGATCTCCTACACTGGCCGTACACCACTGGTGATCGTCGAGGGGACACTGAATAGTGCACGGTACATCCAAACCGTCATCGAACCCATCGTTCTACCATTCCTAGACCGGCAAGGGAACTTGCTGTTCCAACAGGACAATGCACGTCCGCATGTATCCCGTGCCACCCAACGTGCTCTAGAAGGTGTAAGTCAACTACCCTGGCCAGCAAGATCTCCGGATCTGTCCCCCATTGAGCATGTTTGGGACTGGATGAAGCGTCGTCTCACGCGGTCTGCACGTCCAGCACGAACGCTGGTCCAACTGAGGCGCCAGGTGGAAATGGCATGGCAAGCCGTTCCACGGGACTACACCCAGCATCTCTACGATCGTCTCCATGGGAGAATAGCAGCCTGTATTGCTGCGAAAGGTGGATATACACTGTACTAGTGCCGACATTGTGCATGCTCTGTTGCCTGTGTCTATGTGCCTGTGGTTCTGTCAGTGTGATCATGTGATGTATCTGACCCCAGGAATGTGTCAATAAAGTTTCCCCTTCCTGGGACAATGAATTCACGGTGTTCTTATATCAATTTCCAGGAGTGTATATTGGAATCGGCTTGTTTGGTGACGCAACGATCGAGTGCCTGAAGCTTGTATGAGTTTATTAAAAAGACGAACGCACATCTTAATTCGAAGTCCGTTTAACATTTCGCGAGATAAATTCTTTTGCATAAACATTAACTACTAACACTTGTGGAGTGGATCCTTCCGCTGCGGACTCTATGACAATTATATAAAACGGAATGCTAATCGTTTTGGAAGAAAGGTTCCAGTCCAGTGTGTAACAGTCCTGGGTTGTTTCTCCGTTTACTGCACTGAATCCAACGACGTGAGCATCTCTGCAATTCTCCGTCCGATCCACTTCTAGTTGTTTCTGTGTGATTCGTGGCTTTTGCTGGGGCCCTGACTTTTCAGTGTAGTTATTATTACTTTCTTATCCTTTCCGGTAATTATGAGAGCGATCAGTACGGATATTATACAAGAATAAGTGAGCTCCAGAAAGGTAGTCATCTCGATATTTGTTTTGATCTAAAAAAATAAAGGATATAAATACCTTGCAAAGTAAAAATAATGTAAGGAAACAAATTATTGCAGTAATACAACTTTTTCGCCAATATCGACAAACTCAGAGAACATTTGGATTGATATAAATACCCAAATATGTATCTTGTCTTTGTACTTGTTGTTGACATCATTATGGTTATGTAACCAAAGGAGATTATCTGTTCTACAAGAAAGCAATAAGCATGTATTAAGAGCTACGTTTATGTAACAGTTTAACGAATGCATTTACAAATTTTTGTTATCTTTTTCTGTGACTGTAAAGAACAAGATTGTCAACGTGGTTATGGAAGTATGACGTCGAAATAAAATTTAAAGTCGAATACCGAAATGGTGTTTCAGTTACTAAAAGTATAAACCGGAACTGATTGTTTGAAAGCTGTATAGCACCACTGCAGCGGATAGATAGTGTATCCAAAATCAAAATACGTACCATTTGTATGTTTAACACCACGCCTAAGACAAAACTGCCATTAGTACTGCACAAAGTTATTTAACACTTAATTTGCAATATAGGAAATTTTGTCTTTCGTGAATTCATTACAGTTATCAACATAGTATGTTGAACGCATGTATTTTCCTTATTTTCTTACTTCATGTGTTATATGACTTGTGCTACCACATATGAACTTCATTCTGTGGATTCCAAGAAGTACTCTCATCGCACTATGAATATCACGGTCATCTAGGATCTAAGATTCTAGCCTTAGTGCAGGACATGGTGAAACAGTCCTTCATTCTGTGGATTCCAAGAGGTACACTCATCGCACTAGGAATATCACGGTCATCTGGGATCTACGATTCTAGCCCTAGTGCAGGACATGGTGAAACAGTCTGTGAATCACACTCTCTCTGTTTTACATATATCTCCCGTACATTTAGAAGGAACTGCACCAGTTAGTCAGAAAAGCGCAACTGAAAAACGACCTACAGTCGAATAAAGTACCTTAATGTTCTGCAAAAAACTGTGCACTATTATGAAAACTATGTACCATTTGGCAGGTTCCATTTTAGTACGTGTTCTGTAAATGTGAAAATGTAAATGACCAACTCCTGCTTTTCATAGGTATCTTCAAAGACTTTATGTTACACATTCCTCTTACTGTGTACAGGAATTCCTATCAGTTCCTTAGAATTTTTGATCGTAACGTACGGCACATTAACATATACAATGGCGAAACTTGCGTTACATAGTTCCCTTTTTCTACTTATTATAGTCTTAAGAGTGTTCTTGTATTTATTTAGTGACTCGCTCCCTTTACCTTCATATGGTACCACGAAACCTAATAAAGTTAAAAATAAAAAACGGGAAATTGTCCTAATGGAGGAATAAAACTTCTTCAGACCAATTTCCTCGTTGTATTGCTTAGCGTTTTCTCATTTGGGGGTAGCATTGTGTTTTGTAATTTGTTATTTCCCAATCATTTTGCATTGCACTACCACGACGTCATACTGACCTCCTGAAAGTCCATTTAAGTTGTGACGTTTCCCTAGTTAATCTTGATCCTACATTTGTCTGCGATTAGGTCTAGTCCATGTCATTCTCCCCACAAACGTAGAAAAACTAGTGCCATGATATGTCTTCTTCTCGGGATTACGACATCGTAGGAAATATCCTGGTTGATGGTAACCAATCAGCACTTGCTTCCAAATTCACTTAACGAACCCAGACTTTCTGTTAGCTGAGGATCCATGTACGAAAAGTTGATATTACTCATAAGAGAGAGCCTCTCGTGACTAACTTGTTAATTATTCTTCTTGTTATCCCAAACCTGGTCTTGAAGAATAAATTTGTGCATTTAAATCATGAAACCACAGCAGCAGCTATTTCTATTGTCTGGATGTTTACAACATTAATTATAATGCAACATGAAGCAAGTAACAGTCCACCTAGCCCCTTCCATTACTAAGTCTCTCCTTCTTTCTTCCGCTGTATTGTTATCAGCCAGAAACTGATATTTTAAAATAATACTCGTAAACCGACATTGTGATCTAGTGCAGTAACTCCTTCGCAGTAGCAGTAATTATTGGTATGGTGTTCATCGGTCTATTATTTGGAAAACCATGTCAAAATGAGCCCACAGCCGTCAAGTAACACCTCATAAAATGCAGGATTTTTTATATTATAGTATCTGCTGCTAAGACAGTTTACTTGTTGCTGAAGGTTAAGAAGCGAACTGATATTTAAGTGCATCGATGAGGTATTTAAGCCCTGTTTCGCTTGTTGTGTCTGGAAAATTTGATGTCACCTTTCGCTTTAGCTGACACAGTCAGATCAACAGCATCATAATAAAATTTTATTTCTCCGCGATAGCCTTTTAACTAAACATAAACACATTCCCGATTGCGTCCTCCATACCGTTGATTTGCTCTTATATAAAATGCCTCAGCAACCATTAATTTATTTATTTATACATTCACTTCATTGACAAGATGAAACCTCAGATTTTCTGTAACATGAAACACACTTCCTTTGTAATTACCCATATAAATTGTATGGTGCATTCGGAATATGTAATTACAATGATAATAATAACAACAACGTAATGAATTAATGTAGGATGAATATATGCATATAATTATATAAACATCTCATTCTTTCGTCACTGTGTTCCGCAAAGTAGAGTGTGGCGATACAATTAACTACAAAAATGAAATTCTATTGCAAAAACTGAAACTCGTTGTCTGAGTATTACAATAATCTTTACAAAAAAGCTTACCTTTTATAACGAGTTTCACTCTGCCAAATCTTTTAGCTAAATGGCAAAGGACTGATAACTACATAATTTGTGAATACAAGCCATGTCACCTGATAACTTTACACACGTCTGTGCAATGCCACTGACTGACACAAACCCGTACAGAAGGATTCCACTAATACTTCGCGTTTTTCTACATATCATAATTTCGCGCGCGCAAGCAATGCAGCCTAGCTTTAACTAACAAAGAAATTTTACAAAAAATCTTCAATTGTCTAGTTAATCTTTACAGAATCATAATTCAAAATTCACTTTTCTGTATCTTTAACTCTGTGTTCAGCAAGCCATAGACAATGGATCAGTAGCATAGCCAGCACCCGACTCTCTCCTTAGCTTCTCTTAGAATTCACATTGCCACGAAAACGCTAAAAGCAACCAAAGATCTCACTGTTTGTACTCAGAATTTCTATGGCGAAACACATCGACTTCGAAAATTATTGTTTAAAAGTATCCTGTACACATATGTAAAATGTGATAGATCTAAAGAAAACAGTGATTACATCACCTTTTTTGAACATTAAAAGTAAACTAGAGATCTTGCACTGGTGAGAGAAAAAGGAAGGAACAATCGGGTAAGATTACCAGATAAGATGGATCTAAGACATCAGAAAAGTATCAGAAAAATTTATATGGATGTTTCTTAAATACTTTTACAAATTTTAGTGGACTGGTTCTTTTTCCTCTCAACAAGAACAAAAGTTCATATAAACATTTGTCTGAAAATCCTCAGTTAATCTTCCAACAATTGGTCTATGGAGCATACCACCCTAATGCTGAAACTTTTCATTGACCTCTATGGAGCCTTGCGAAATCATTCGAAAGCATCATGGAGTATGCGAAATGATACAAGAGTCCATTATTCGATGAGGGTATGTATGTTTGAAAGCAAGAGCAGGACATTTAGAGCGTTTATTTCGTGTTTATGTGTCGATGAGTTCCAGTCATCTGAACTGTAGATCCTTTCAGATACTCTCTGATGATTAGATACGGTCTCGTTGGTATCCATGACACGTCGATGAAGAATTTCTGCATCTGTATGGTCTGCTTCTTCGAAGAATTGCTTAAGGTGCCCTTAGAGATCAGCGATAATAATGCAAAGTTTTGAGGTCGGGGAAAAGCCATAGAACTGCTCTTCCTCTACATACCTATCTGTCATTATAGTGCATCTCCAACAATTTGGGTTTATCTTTATCTGTAGGGCCACACCCTCTAATAGGCGTAGGAGTGTGATGTGAACAAAGTTCCTGTAGACAGCACCTGTAGGATGTGCTGTGGGAGAACACATGGACCAACCAGAGAGCCACATACAATTCCAGCCCATACATTAATGTTAAAATGATACTGACTTCCAAACATGACTGTAGCATGTAGACTGCGATCAGCCTATGGGTGTTGGTTGTGGAAATTTGTTATTCCATCTCTTCCAAATTTTGCCTCGTCTGTGAAAAAAAAAACAAAAGAAACTGGAGGAACAAATAACGGATTTGCAATTTGTGCAACACATTATTTGCAAAAAGTTCTCCCGTAATCGGTGACTGGCGGGCGTAAGGCCCTGCACACATTGAAGATGATACCGATACATGAGTTGCTTGTGAAGTATCCTCCGCACTCCTCGGCTTGGCATTGTGCGAGACATCAGGGTCTTCGTCTATAGCCAATGCTCTTTCTGGTCAGGTATACGAGCGATGCCGGACCGCCTTCTACATCTACATTTACGTGTACTTCATTATTGATGACTGCATCATCTGCGAAAATCGGGGGATACTATATCAGTATTGTACTATTTAAGAAATTCAGCTCTTTCATTTTCACAAGTAATGTGTAGAAAATCCTTCCTGAAGCAGCATTGAAATAATCACTTCATGCCTATGCATGACTTTGAAAGTATCATGTCCTAAATTATCTTTAAAAGTGAAAGTATCTGCCCAAAATTCTTTCGTTTTTAATCAGTGAAAGTATCAAAGTAAAAATTGTTCCAAAATAGGACTACGAAGGCTTTCCCGGCGTAGTAATTGATAATATTCTTCTCGGGTATGCAGCCGGACCAAAACGTCTTCATGACACAATATTTCCGCGGTCCAACTGGCCGCCATCTTCAGGTGAGAGTGCTGGTGCACGATCTAGCCGGAACTGACTTACCATTGCAAGCGGCGGCTCCTATATAGGCCGCAGAAGATCCACAACGCGTGCGCGAGAAGGTGCCGTAACTGCCCTCTAGCGCAGTAAACATACCGCGCCGACAGTGGTGGAAACAGGCGAACTTGAGATATCGCTGTCAAAAATTGAAAAATTTTAAAATTTTTTTATTCCGACGATCGAAACAAAGACCGTTGTTTTTTAATGTCAGATAACACCGCGTCCCAAGTCTTACTTAAAAGATAACCCTTGTCTCTATTAATAAGATTGTCAGATAAACGAGTCTCTATGGATTCTTTTAATACACAGTCCCAATAGCGAGATGCAGGGGCAACCATTTGTGTCGCGTCATATAGCATTCAGTGTCCTTCGGTGATACAGTGCTCCGCCACTGCGGATTTCTCGGGTTGAAGCAGCCGTGTGTGCTGCTGATTCTCAACACATCGGTCCTGAATGGTCCGGATTGTCTGATCAATATAAGCCTTCCCACAGGGATCTTGCACACACCGAGCTTCCTCAAACCCAAGTCATCCTTAACAGAGCCAAGAAGCGCTCTAATCTTGGCTGGCGGACGAAAAATACTTTTGATATGATATCTTTTCAGAATTCCTCCTATCTTCGAGGAAATGCTCCCAGCAAAAGGCAGAAAAGCCACCGATTTCCCGGTATCTTCTGGTGGTTCGGGCGATGGCCCAAACTGGAAAGCACTGTTTATCTGTTTATCTGTTTATCTGTATAGCAATTCTGCTTGAACACAACCTTAAGATGGTCCAATTCTTGTGTCAAGCTTTTTCCATCTGAAATGGCATAAGCTCTTCTCGCCAACGTCCGCAGGACCCCCGTACGCTGGAATGATGGATGACAGCTAGAAGCATGCAGGTAACGTTCCGTGTGCGTAGGCTTTCGATAAACACTGTGTCCCAGTGCCCCATCATCCTTACTGTACACCAGAACATCCAGAAACGGAAGCTTTCCATCACTTTCCACCTCCATGGTAAACTTGATGCTAGGATGCAGGGAATTAAAATGATCTAGGAGGCGGCCAATAGCTTCCCTCCCATGAGGCCACACCATAAACGTATTGTCAACGTACCTCCAGAAACAGGTTAGTTTTAAGGACTTCGTCTTCAGCGCCATGTCCTCCAAATCTTCCATAAAAAGGTTGGCGACTATTGGGGACAATGGGCTCTCCATAGCCACTCTGTCAGTCTGTTCAAAATATTTGTCATTGAATAAAAAGTACGTTGACGTCAGCACGTGGCGACAAAGCCTGGTTGTTTCTTTATTCAGTTTCTCACCAATTAATTGCAAGGATTCTTCCAGAGGAACCCAGGTAAAAAGCGACACGACATCAAAGCTCACAAGCAAATCGCAGGGACTAAGAGACAAGGGTTTCAATCTCCGAATAAACACCATAGAATTGGGAATGTGATGTTCGTATTTAGCGATGTGAGGGCCAAGAACAGATGCTAAATACTTGGCTAGAATGTAGGTAGGAGCACACAAATTACTCACGATCGGACGAAGCGGGGTCCCTTTCTTATGAATCTTGGGTAGACCGTATAGTCTCAGTGGCACGGAAGCACCAGGACGAAGTTTTTTGAGAACGTCGTCAGGTAAAGAACTCTTCTTCAGCAGTGAAAGCGTCTTCCGTTTTATCCATTCAATTGCTTCGTCCTGCAATGTTCTGTATGCTGAGCCCTCAAGTAAGAGATCGATCTTTCCCAGATAGTCATCACATGACAGAAGAGCCGTTGCGTTGCTTTTGTCTGCTGGTAGAACTATCAGATCATCGTCTTCTCTAATGGACCGGACGGCTACCATTTCTAGAGAGGAGATGTTACTCCGTGGAGACTATATGACGCGACACAAATGGTTGCCCCTGCATCTCACTATTGGGACTGTGTTTTAAAAGAATCCATGGAGATTCGTTTATCTGACAACCTTATTAATAGAGACAAGGGTTATCTTTTAAGTAAGACTTGGGACCCGGTGTTATATGGCATTACAAAACAGCGGTCTGGTTTCGATAGTCGGAATAAAAAATTTTTAAAACTTTTTTAATTTTTGACAGTCATATCTCGATTTCGCCTGTTTCCACCACTGGCGGCGCGGTACGTTTACTGCGCTAGAGGGCGGCTGCGGCACCTTCTCGCACACGCGTTGTGGGTCTTCTGCGGCCTATATAGGGGCCGCCGCTTGCACTGGGAAGTCACGTCCCGCCCGGTCTCCATCTCTCCACCCTCCTTCCCTCTCCCAAGGTGCCTTCCACCAGCTCCCTCTCCCTGATGATGTCCTCGTCCCCTCCATCTACCCCTCCTATCAACTTTGACCCTGCCCTGCCCCCCACTTCCGGTGTCCTTTCCTCTCGGCACCCTCCCTCCCTTCTCTTCTCTTCCCATCTTTTTCCTTTTCCCTGTCCCCTCCCTCCCCCCTTTTCCCCCGGGCTTGCCCTCTCCCTTCCTCCCTCCCCCCTATCTCCACTGCCCGTGGCATCTCTGCTCTCCCCTCTCGCTCTCCCACTCCGCTTCCTCCTCCTCCACCCCCTCTCTTGGCAGGTCCCCGGACTCGCACACGCATAGTGAACATTCGCGCGCCGGCGATCGTCGACATCAGTATCTCGTGTGTGTGCTTCGTTTTGTGTTTCGTGCAGTTACGACTCCACTGTTCACATGTGCCATCGCTGTTCTCCGTGTTTTGTGCGCCGTGTCCACGAGTGTTAGTGTTTTTATCGTCCAACGTGAACGGTTTCATGTTTATTGTTTTTTTGTATCTCCATTTTTTGCCCACCGTTTTTTGTATTGTCTGTATCACCTCTATGTCATGTTATTGTTCCACTTAAGGCTGAAGAGCAGCGTAATGTGCTGCTGCCAGCCCGCCTGTATAGGTGAATAAAATTACAATAACGGAAAAAAAAACCACTGGGAAGTCAGTTCCGGCGAGATCGTGCACCAGCACTCTCACCTGAAGACGGCGGCCAGTTGGACAGCGGAAATATTGTGTCATGAAGACGTTTTGATCCGGCTGCATACCCAAGAAGAATATTATTGTTCCAAAATAGTTATTCAACAAACCTGATCTGACTGCGTCTGCGAACTTGTTTCGTGCTCCTCCATTTTGCCAGTAATGAAACGTGTATTTGACTCAGGAATCAAGTTTAAGAGAATAATGGCGTTTGTGCAATGGCATTAAGATGGTACTGAAAAATTAGCTTTTGGCCCTGATGTTTACTTAATGAAATTATATCTTGACTTGAATAATGCCAGTTGTGCAATGGCATAAAATTAGTTATTTGAAATAACTTTGCTCTAATAACTTTAGCTATACAGAAACCGATTTCAAACCATGAACTGCACATATATATTGCATAGAGGCGTCATTTTCTTTACGTTCTTTCATTTGGTGGGTAACTTTACTTTACCACTCATTTTCATATTCAACACATGAAAGGATGTGGATTATGATCCAGGCTGTTAGATTTAAACACAATGCTTATCTCAATATGTATACTGTTAAAAATTTAAGTTATGTACAAGAACGCTTACTGCTTCAAAACGTGGACATCCAAATCCTAAATCTGAACAATATCTAATAAAAACGATTTTGAAATCATTTTATAGCATCTCCCATTAACGTGCTAAAGTTTTCTCGGTGTACAACCTGAAATCTGCACAGTGCGAATCCTACCTTAAAACTGTCACCACACGTTTGCTTCCTCCGGGCACCTACCAGCGACGACCGAGTGTTTTACTGCGCGCTCACGGCTCTCTTCACGATCAAAGATCCTCCTACTCAAACATATTATACTCATTCCACATTGCGGTTGGCAACTATGGACTTCATTTTCTGGATGTACCCAGATCAGACCTTAGCAAATACCTTTCAACTTTTTTCATCCTTTGACTTTGATTAATGCACAGCTGCACTGTTTTTGGAAGTCCTTTAATCGAAACCTATAATCATCGATTGGGGAGACGAGAAGTTTGTGGCACAACTTGACTAGAAGAAGGGAACTCGGTTGGTAGGACATGTTCTGAGGCATCAAGGGATCACCAATATACTGATGGAGGGCGGCGTGGAGGGTAAACATCGTAGAGGGAGACCAAGAGATGAATACACTAAACAGATTCAGAAGGATGTAGGTTGCAGTAGTTACTGCGAGATGAAGAAGCTTGCACAGGACAGAGTAGCATGGAGAGCTGCATCAAACCAGTCTCAGGACTGAAGAGCACAAAAACACAACAATCATGTGGAGTGTTTAACAGTCGCAGTCACGCTCATTATCAGTTTAATGAAACAGAGAACAACCGATTTGACACAACAGATACAATTGCGTCAGTAGTAAGATCAATGGCTGCGTGATGCCTCTACATATGTTCCTCATTCGCATACTCACACACAGACACTGTGAAATATGTTTCCATTCAGAAATTGTCTCCATCCGCCTCTTTGAACTTCTGTAATACTATGGATCCTGCTTCGGCAACGCGACGATACGCTGCACCAAAGGCTGGACGACGCAACTGTTTTTGGTCTGGGAACGAGTTTCCCATACAGCCGCCGCAGCCGCGTGCACAGTACCATTCGCGCAGCCTTTTATAAAAATTTTGTCCCCTTGCTCGCGAAATGAACATCCTGCCTTGTTTGAACGGATCGCTTCCATGCACTGGTTGTAACTTAGTACATTTATACAATAGACACTTAGAAAATAAGAGCATGACGAATGTAAACACGTCTCGCTAGCAACACAATGCCATCTGTGATACAATGAGTCAACCAGGTGATTACATAGAGTGGCGAAACTTGGCAATTATTGTAGCGAAAGCTGAGAATTACAAGTTCTGAAAAAAGAAATGAATCTCAAAACAAAAACTTATAAAATAGAAACACTGCAAGAGAAACTTAATTACGTATTTCCACTGGGATTGAAACTACTGCAGAAATTGTTGTAAGCAAATAAATAAAAATGTTAAACAGCTGCAAATTAATAAAAATACAACACACACTCATCGGAAACATCGATCACATTCTGCCGTTTGCTTGAAGATTTCAGAGTTCTCTTCTCTACAGTCAAAATAACCAAGTTTGTCAATCTCTTATTTGTCATTATGTTGCGATGGCAGGTTTTAACGCTTTTTAATGTACTCATGCCTCTTTCGTAAGACGCAGTGGTTGCTATCATTGTAAGAATCAATAATAGTAATTAATATATTCAGAGATGTTTTTCTTCCATTATTTATAATGTATTTAAGGAGTTCCTGGGGATGTATGTGTTTATCCTCACAGCTGTAAATAAATGTAAATCCTCCTTTCAGTTTTTCATTGTCAAAGAAAGTATGTATTTTAAGTAGTTTTTCAACTTCGCTTATCGGGAAATCGTTTCTTCTATTATAACCTGAGAACTTTTTCTTATTTACAAGTTCTGTAACACCTGTTGCACGGAAGTCCTGGAATCTAGATTCCATGACTAAGACTACTGTGTCAATTATTTCGTGTACTAGCCTTGTAAATTCCTAAATACTTGCTTCTACTTCGCTAAAATTGATTTCAGATGTTCATGCTAAATTTATAAGGCTCTAGCTTCCACTGTGCATTTCAGAACAATTTCCTCACATCTTAGGCTTTCAACAGCCGTAACGCAGTTTTCAGTTTCGACCTTACAGCGTCTTGTGTCCACAGTTTTACGTTTCAAAATATCAAGCAAGATACTTCTATGCTGGAAAATCAAATTGTACAGCTACAGTAGAATAAGAAAGGTTTGATAGTCCAGTATAACATTTAGCCCAGTAGCTTGATACAAAGAACTACCATCCCACCATTCATTGTTTATCACGCTATTAAAAGCTGCTCTCAGGTCTATATAGTGAAGAACAATGGTTTGTACAGCGCATGAATGAAATCTCCACCTTGTTTCACAAGGACGTAGTAGATTAAATCCTTTTTCCCTCAATAGTACACTTCTTTTACTGAAACGGCTAATAATGCGTGAAATCCTTATAGATTTCCCACAAAAATGTTTACGCGCGTAATGTTTCGACAGACATAGAGAAAGACGAAGTTCAACTGATGTGGGTTGCAGTGGATAAAGAAAGCATGAGGATATGCTTGTTTCACAGTAGAATGGACACCTTAACTATTCTCTGCCACTGCGCTGCAGCCGTCGTACGTTTGCGACTGTAATTCCTTTTTATCAATATTACTACTCTTTAGCACTTGCAACGAAACAGTGGCTGTGCCTTGTGCACTCCGGTCTTTGGATACGTCATGAAACCCTACGAATCTGTCTTGTATTCCTCCTGATTCGTTATTTGCGAAACGAAAAATTCCACTTATTTGACTTCTAGTTGAGGCCCGTTATTTCGTCGGCTTGTACTAATATAAAAGGACTACTTTTAATTTAAATTGAAATTTGTTCTTTAACAACATTTTAGTACAACCTATTAATTCATTCTGTGTGTCAGTGGAAGAGCACTTAAATAGTCTGTCGAATGCTAAATGATCTTTCATGAATGGTTCTTCTTCTGCTAAAAAATCCAAAAGTTCTAAATAATTTATTTTGTTTACTGACACCTCATATTCGTCACGATCTAGAAGAGATAACTTTTGCCAGGCTAAATGGTCTCTTCATAATACTTCTGTTTCGATAAACCTTCTCATTATGTTTCAAAGCCACCAGGAGTGTCGCTTCTGAAAGAGCGTGGCCAATTCTTTCTGTGCGTAGCTGATTATATTTAACAGCTGTTGTGATATGTGAAATGGAACTTTAATGCTTTTTAGCTTACGAAAGGAAGTTTCGAAGAATCTCTTCCCGTACTCCCCACTTACGCCACTCAAAACCGTCAGTACCCATTCCAATTCGTACACAGTAATAACAAAAAAGTTAGTTCCTTACCACGCTGCCACTTAAACACGGTTTTGAATTGTACCGGTGTCTTTGGAAACGACATAAATTTTCCATAAGATTTTTAATAGATAGTTTTAGTTCTTTCACCAGGAGTTTATCTTCCAAAGAAAGACGAGAGAAGAATGCAGGGTCTTCTATCAAAAAATTCAGTGGATCTTGTGATGAAATAAACGCTTCTGTGGCAGTCTGAGGTAGTCAGGAATACCATGCGTTACAAGATAAATGTTTCAGTACTAGACAACTTACAGTTTGCCTCTGGACAACGCAGTGCAAGACAAATTGTCCATGACATATATAGCTCACAATCAGTTCATCACTGCCCAACTTACTACAGTTTAACTACAGAATTCATGTCCCAGGTTTGACCATAAGCACGTCTAATATTGCTGATATGAAAACTTACAGACACGTTTCGAAACTACCAACGTTTGAAATAAGTTAGGCTAGTAAATTTTAATCTGAGGAGAAATTAAAAATACATAAGCCATTTTCCTTTCATCTTATAACAACATCCAATGATGCATTCACGTTTATTTTCAATGAATTGTGAATACCTTCTTGTCCTTTGTGTTTTAAGTAAACACTTCAATTAAAAGATAATCGTTCCTCATTCTGCTCGGCTTATTGCTAGCGTGATAGACGATACGTGGTAGCGCTATATGTTAGGGAACTGCTGAATGAATTGTCATTCCAAGGCGTGTATCCTCCTTCTGGCGAGAAGTAGAAACAAACCAAACGCCAGCTTTTGAAAACCGTATCCACGCTGTAGAAACACCAGTCCGCCTAGTGAAACAAATGGCCGTACTGCGCATGCTCGCAAGAAGCACGGAATTCAGAACCGCTATTGGTTACAAAGCTATTCGAGTGATGCGTTATAATACTGGCATATACGAAGTACGAAGGTAAAATATCTGAAAACACTGACGATAGTACGTGACCATATCCAATTAAATTTAGTTTGGATGAAATATTTGAGAATTTTTCGGTTAGCTCAGCCTTGGAGCCTAAATGGTTCAAATGGCTCTAAGCACTATGGTACTTATCAACTGAGGTCATCAGTCCCCTAGGCTTAGAACTACTTAAACCTAACTAACCTTAAGATATCACACACAGCCATGCCCGAGGCAGGATACAAACCTGCGATCTTAGCAGCAGCGCGGTTCCTTGTTGAAGTGCCTAGAACCGCTCGGGCACGGCGGACGGCTGAGCCTTAATGGACACATCGCCACTGCATATATAAGTGAAATTGTCTGGTACTTGGAAAGTCGCTGAACATGAACTTCTATTAATAAGTCGAAAGTCAAATATTTTCGGACGGGTGTTTACACTTACGTTTTCTTGTTTTGGTGTAAAAGGGTCGTAATGAACGTTTTTCGAAGTGTGTTTGAAACACTATGTATAGTTTTCAATGTGAGAGAGATACTGGTTTCAGTCAAACGGAGACAAACCTGCTGAGATATGCCGAAACGGGATCCATGCCGATGATAAAATATCTACTCCGGAATGCAGAATAATCTGCTTCATAGCTGTATCGGTCAAAGAGAAAAGATGACAGAGAAGAATTTAGCGCTTTATTAAATTACAGCCAAGGTGATTTACATATATGATATGTTACTGCGGTTATAGACTGATGAAAAGTATTTGATATGAGAGGAGGACATGAGCTTCTAGGAAAGTGATGAAATAAATAGAACGTGTGAAAATCACGTCATCTATTCGATTGCTTCAAATCCAACTGAGTGTAAGAGGGGCTGATGTTATCAAACAACCAAATGTTGCCGACTTATTATACGTAATCGATCCAAATTTTAGCTGTTTGTGCCGGGTTGAATTACGTAAAACTAGTCAATAACTGGCAGGACTAAAGACTGGAGTAATTTCTGTTTAATGTGAGGTGGAAATATTTTAATAAAATTTTGGATTACATGGGGGCGGCAGAGAGATTTTCTGTAAGCAACAACAGTTTGTTTTTCCGAGTTTCGTCCGTCATCCAAAATAGCGCGAAATATCCTTTACTGTGTTTTGAAAACTTAATTCGCTAGCATTAAGAAGTGTTGGAGGAATAGATTCATGCAAATATCAGCTGGCCAACTTTCGGTGTAATAGGAGGATGAATTGTGACTTCTTTGGGTTTAGTTTCAGAATCAAGCTTAGTGCCCATGGTGATACTGACCAAGATCGTCATTCACACCTTGTAAGGCAGCTGTAATGTTTTGGGGATTGACACTTAGGTACAACTGAGTATTGTCAGCTTATAAGTTGTAGTTACGAGAGTGAAATATTATTGATGTACAACGAATATATTAATGGGCCTTCGTCGGTTTCCAGGACTGCAAGTTTTTCCGTGAAGACTTCTCTGACACACACATGACTCGTCGACATCAGTTGTTAAGGTGTCTGCCGAATCACAATATTGCGCTGACTCAAAAATTCACTGCTACGTTTTAATGTGTGTTATGTAGAAAAGCATTGCTTTTAAGCTATCCCTTCTGTTCGATTTACATTTTATGTCCTTATTCTCCAGTTTTATAATTTTGGTCAAATGTGTTCAAATGTGTGTGACTTTCTAAGGGACCAAACTGCTGAGGTCATCGATCCCTAGACTTACACACTACTTAAACTAAATTGAACTAACTAAAGTTAAGAACAATACCCACACCCAGGCCTGAGGGAGGATTCGAACCTCCGGCGGGAGGGTCCGCCCAATCCGGGACATCGCGCCTCAAATCGCACTGCCTCTCCGCGCGGCTTGTAATTTTGTATTGCGTCTGTGGATATCGTGTAGCGTTCAGTGAGGTACGTAGAGAAAGCACAGTTATTCTGGCGCGGAACAAGTAATCTTTCTTAATAAATATTTGCTAACAAAACTCACATTTTCCAGTTCAGGTATTAGAAGAAGCCTACAAATCATAAGCATTTCCTTAGAACAATATTACAATGTCAGAAATCGATTATCATAATACATAAATGAATAATGTTTAAGTTAACGAAAATGTGCAAACGCCTACGAAACACCACGAGTGTAAGTGCGAGGTACAGGCTGCACGAGTCGCCAATAGTATGTCTTACTCTCTACTTCTGTGGTAAAAGAAAGTTCTCAGGAAATTGTTATAAGTTTTCAGTTAATAAATATTAGTTATGTCGATATTGCTCCGATGTAAAATGGTTAAGCGGGTCTAAGGCTTTCAATCCTTTGTTGACAGTTCAGGTGTGGAAGTTGAAGACAGCAAAATGAAACACGAAGTTTTAGATTTCATGTTCAAGAAATCGTTCACCCAGGAGAATCGTAAAACCATACTGTCATTTGACAGTTGGGCAGACTCCCGTATGGGCGACATAGTAACAAACATTCCTGGCGTAGAGAAACAACTGAAAGATTTGTAAGCAAATAAATCCCCAGATCTGGATGGAATCACAGTTCGGTTTTACGAAGAGTACTCTAAAGCTTGTATTTATCGTAAACCTCACGCCCAACAAAAAGTCCCAAGCGACTGTAAAATAGCGCAAGTGACTCACTTACATAAGAAGGGTAAAAGAACGGATCCGCAGAGTTACAGACCTATACCCCTAGCTTCAGTTCGCTGCAGAATCCTTGAATATACTCTCAGTTGGAATATAATAGCCTTTCTTGAGACTGAGTGATGTATGTCTACGAATCAGCATGGTTTTAGAAAGTATCGCTCGTACGGAATTCAGCTTGCCCTTTTCTCACATGATATACGGCCAATTATGGATCAAGAGCAACAGGAATAATCCATATTTATAGATTTCCAGAAAGCATTTGACCTGGGGCCCCATCGCAGGCTGTTGACGAAGGTTCGAGCATATAGAATAAGTTCGCAGATATGTGAGTGGCTCGAAGACTTGTTAAGTAATAGAACCCAGTATGTTGTCCTCGACGGCTAATGTTCATCAGAAAAGGTGGTACGGTCAGGAGTGTCTCAGGGAAGTGTGATAGAACCGCTGTTGTTGTCTATACACATAAATGATTTGGCGGACAGCGCGTGTAGAAAAATGTGGTTTCTGCTGATGATGCTGTGGTGTACTATAAGGTGTCGAAGTTGAGTGACTGTAGGAAGATAAAAGACGACTTAGAAAAAAATTGGTTGTTGTGATGAATGGCAGCTGACTCTAAATGTGGAAAAATGTAAGTTAATGCGGATGAGTAGAAGGAACAAAACTGTAATTTTCGGTTACAGTATTACTCGCGTCCTGCTTGACACAGTTAAATCGTTTAAATATCGGGGCTTAACGTTGCAAAGTGATGTGAAGTGGAACGAGCATGTAAGAACTGCGGTAGGGAAGACGAATGGTCGACTTCTGTTTATTGGGAGTATTGTAGGAGCAAGTGGTTAACCTCTAATGGTGCGACGTGGTCTTGAGTATTGCTCGAGTGTTTGGGATCCGTACCAAGTCGGACTTAAGGAAGACGTCGAAGCAATTCTGAGGCGGGCTGATAGATTTGTTACCGGTAAGTTCGAACAATACGTGAGTGTTACGGAGAAGCTTCGGCAACTCAAATGGGAATCGCTGAAGGAAAGGTGAGGTTTTTTTTGGAGAAACGCTATTGAGAAAGTTTAGAGAAGACGACTGGTGATGAATTCTGCTGCCGCGAACATGTATCATGCGTGAGGACCACGAAGAAAAGATACTAGAAATTAGGGATCATGCAGGGGCATGTACACTCCCGGAAATTGAAATGAGAACACCGTGAATTCATTGTCCCAGGAAGGGGAAACTTTATTGACACATTCCTGGGGTCAGATACATCACATGATCACACTGACAGAACCACAGGCACATAGACACTGGCAACAGAGCATGCACAATGTCGGCACTAGTACAGTGTATATCCACCTTTCGCAGCAATGCAGGCTGCTATTCTCCCATGGAGACGATCGTAGAGATGCTGGATGTAGTCCTGTGGAACGGCTTGCCATGTCATTTCCACCTGGCGCCTCAGTTGGACCAGCGTTCGTGCTGGACGTGCAGAGCGCGTGAGACGACGCTTCATCCAGTCCCAAACATGCTCAATGGGGGACAGATCCGGAGATCTTGCTGGCCAGGGTAGTTGACTTACACCTTCTAGAGCACGTTGGGTGGCACGGGATACATGCGGACGTGCATTGTCCTGTTGGAACAGCAAGTTCCCTTGCCGGTCTAGGAATGGTAGAACGATGGGTTCGATGACGGTTTGGATGTACCGTGCACTATTCAGTGTCCCCTCGACGATCACCAGTGGTGTATGGCCAGTGTAGGAGATCGCTCCCCACACAATGATGCCGGGTGTTGGCCCTGTGTGCCTCGGTCGTATGCAGTCCTGATTGTGGCGCTCACCTGCACGGCGCCAAACACGCATACGACCATCATTGGCACCAAGGCAGAAGCGACTCTCATCGCTGAAGACGACACGTCTCCATTCGTCCCTCCATTCACGCCTGTCGCGACACCACTGGAGGCGGGCTGCACGATGTTGGGGCGTGAGCGGAAGACGGCCTAACGGTGTGCGGGACCGTAGCCCAGCTTCATGGAGACGGTTGCGAATGGTCCTCGCCGATACCCCAGGAGCAACAGTGTCCCTAATTTGCTGGGAAGTGGCGGTGTGGTCCCCTACGGCACTGCGTAGGATCCTACGGTCTTGGTGCGCATCCGTGCGTCGCTGCGGTCCGGTCCCAGGTCGACGGTTACGTGCACCTTCCGCCGACCACTGGCGACAACATCGATGTACTGTGGAGACCTCACGCCCCACGTGTTGAGCAATTCGGCGGTACGTCCACCCGGCCTCCCGCATGCCCACTATATGCCCTCGCTCAAAGTCCGTCAACTGCTCATACGGTTCACGTCCACGCTGTCGCGGCATGCTACCAGTGTTAAAGACTGCGATGGAGCTCCGTATGCCACGGCAAACTGGCTGACACTGACGGCGGCGGTGCACAAATGCTGCGCAGCTAGCGCCATTCGACGGCCAACACCGCGGTTCCTGGTGTGTCCGCTGTGCCGTGCGTGTGATCATTGCTTGTACAGCCCTCTCGCAGTGTCCGGAGCAAGTATGGTGGGTCTGACACACCGGTGTCAATGTGTTCTTTTTTCCATTTCCAGGAGTGTAAACTGTCGTTTTCCCATCGCTCTGTTTTCGAGCGTAACAGGGAAGGAAATGACTAGTACTGGTACAGGGTGCCCTAATCGATGCACCGTACGTTACCTTGCGGAGTATCACTGTAGATGTAGATGTAGTAAATAAGCACATAACAATGGCATTCCCTCTGAACGTTATTCCGAACATCATAACTCCCCGCTGGATCACTTTTCGAGTGGAACAGGGAGGAAATGACTAGTAGTGGTATTGGGTGGTCTCCACGACGCACCGTACCGTGGCTTGGGGAGTATCTCTGTAGATGTAGTAAATAAACACATAATAATGGTACTCCCTCTGAACGTTATACCGAACATCATAAATTTCCGCTGCATCACTTAGAATCACAGGAAGTAGAACTGCACTTTACAGAGAACCCGACGTAGCTGATACTGATTCCGCGAGGAACATAGACTACGAGAGCTTCTTGGCAGAATTCATCGTACCCGACTGATTATCTTAGTTTCGCAAACCTCGGACGGAAAGGGACTGCTAACCATAGCGCCCGCCTCTTACACCATCCTCTACGGACTCACTGAGACATTTCTTGAGGTTTAGTAGAACTGAAGGGGTACTTTCATGCTGAAGCAGCGTTAAAATGGTCGCTTCATTCCTGTCCATGATATTTTTGATGTTGTCAGTGTCTCTGATTAATGCATTTGCTGCACTATGGTGTTTTTTAAGTCTACTGCTCGTAACTGTCAATTACATGGGGTCAATCGCGTTATCACAGGGTTGAAATCAGAAAAATCGGTTCGACACAACAGATAAAATTGCGTCAATATAAGGTGCACATGGCTACGTAATGCTTCGATATACGAGGGCAGTTCAATAAGTAATGCAACACTTTTTTTTTCTCGGCCAATTTTGGTTGAAAAAACCGGAAATTTCTTGTGGAATATTTTCAAACATTCCCACTTCGTCTCCTATAGTTTCATTGACTTCTGACAGGTGGCAGCGCTGTACGGAGCTGTTAAAATGGCGTCTGTAACGGATGTGCGTTGCAAACAATAGGCAGTGATCGAGTTTCTTTTGGCGGAAAACCAGGGCATCTCAGATATTCATAGGCGCTTGCAGAATGTCTACGGTGATCTGGCAGTGGACAAAAGCACGGTGAGTCGTTGGGCAAAGCGTGTGTCATCATCGCCGCAAGGTCAAGCAAGACTGTCTGATCTCCCGCGTGCGGGCCAGCCGTCCACAGCTGTGACTCCTGCAATGGCGGAGCGTGCGAACACACTCATTCGAGATGATCGACGGATCACCATCAAACAACTCAGTGCTCAACTTGACATCTCTGTTGGTAGTGCTGTCACAATTGTTCACCAGTTGGGATATTAAAAGGTTTGTTCCCGCTGGGTCCCTCGTTGTCCAACCATAAAGAGCAAAGGAGAACCATACGTGCGGAATTGCTAGCTCGTCATGTGGCTGAGGGCGACAATTTCTTGTCAAAGATTGTTACAGGCGATGAAACATGGGTTCATCACTTCGAACCTGAAACAAAACGGCAATCAATGGAGTGGCGCCACACCCACTCCCCTACCAAGAAAAAGTTTAAAGCCATACCCTGAGCCGGTAAAGTCATGGTTACAGTCTTCTGGGACGCTGAAGCGGTTATTCTGTTCGATGTCCTTCCCCATGGTCAAACGATCAACTCTGAAGTGTATTGTGCTACTCTTCAGAAATCGAAGAAACGACTTCAGCTTGTTCGTAGGCACAAAAATCTGAACGAACTTCTCCTTCTTCATGACAACGCAAGACCTCACACAAGTCTTCGCACCCGAGAGGAGCTCACAAAACTTCGGTGGACTGTTCTTCCTCATGCACCCTACAGCCCCGATCTCGCACCGTCAATGTTTGGCCCAATGAAGGACGCAATCCATGGGAGGCACTACGCGGATGATGAAGAAGTTATTGATGCAGTACGACGTTGGCTCCGACATCGACCAGTGGAATGGTACCGTGCAGGCATATAGGGCCTCATTTCAAGGTGGCGTAAGGCCGTAGCATTGAATGGAGATTACGTTGAAAAATAGTGTTGTGTAGCTAAAAGATTGGGGAATAACCTGGTGTATTTCAATGCTGAATAAAACAACCCCTGTTTCAGAAAAAAATGTGTTGCATTACTTATTGAACTGCCCTCGTATGTTCTTCATACGGAAATTCACGCAAACACAAACACTGCGAGAAATTTTGCTATTCGGACTTGCCTCCATTCGCCTCTTCAAACTCTCATTTTATAACATTCTTGACCTTTAAAATTATTGAAAAGCCACGATCGCTTCAATATCGTTTACTAGATGACCGGTTTCAGCACTCTGAAGTTACCATCATCGGATCTGAAACGTGGGTTAACATTTACAAAACCATAAGGACATCCGATGATGGCACCTTCAGAGTGCTGAAACGATACTGAAGCGATCGTGGCTTTTCAATTATTTTAGAAACAGAGTGATCGCCCCACGACACACCACGTCTTCACTGCAAAATTCTTGACCTTGTAACTTACGCAGTCGAGAGCCGCGGACTTGCTTATAAATCGTGAGGTGGAGGTGCCTTCTCTCCGGCGGCAGTGTCGAATACCAGCTGTTGCATAGCAAGTAGCGAGACGGCGAGAGGAGCTGGCGGCCCGCGAGCACTCTTGCTGACGCCTCTCGAAGCGCGGGTGACGGTGGCGGGGTGAGCAGGGGGGAGGGGCCACTCGAGAGGGAGCCCGGCCAGACAGCCGGCCCCTGGTGACAGGCGTCCAAGAGGCGCGGCCCACAGCGGAGGCTTCAAAAGGTGAGCGGCGGGGAAGCGAGTGCGGGAGGCGGCCTTTAAAGCAGCCAGTTCCGCTGCAGGCGCGCCAATTCCACAGGCTACGTCTCGTGAAATGTTGCTGGTGGCGTAGACAGACTTGACGCATCGAACATCTGCATCGATACACACTGCACAGCGCTTTAACACAGCACCTTCCTAACATCGAAGTTACACTCACGGAAAAAAAATGGGACATGAGAAAATAATTAGAGTAATTAAATTTCTTTGTGTAACTCATTTAAGTGATCAATATTGTAAGAGAGCGTTATAATGAAACACCATATAGGCCATTGCCAATACACTACTGGCCATTAAAATTACTATACCAAGAAGAAATGCTGATGATAAACGGGTATTCATTGGACAAATATATTATACTGGAATTGACATGTGATTACATTTTCACGCAGGTTGGGTGCATAGATCCTGAGAAATCAGTTCCCAGAACAACCATCTCTGGCTGTAATAACGGCCTTCATACGCCTGGGCATTGAGTCAAACCGAGCTTGGATGGCGTGTACAGGTACAGCTGCCCATGAAGCTTCAACACGATACCACAGTTCATCAAGAGTAGTGAATGGCGTACTGTGACGAGCCAGTCGCTCGGCCGCCATTGACCAGACGTTTTCAATTAATGAGAGGCCTGGAGCATGTGCTGGCCAGGGCAGCAGTCGAACATTTTCTGTATCCAGAAAGGCCCGTACAGGACCTGCAATATGCGGTCGTGCATTATCCTACTGAAATGTAGGGTTTCGCCGGGATCGAATGAAGGGTAGAGCCACGGGTCGTAACACATCTTAAATATAACGCCCATTGTTGAAAGTGCCGTCAGTGTGAACAAGAGGTGACCGAGACGTGTAACCAATGGCACCCTATACCATCACGCAGGGTGATACGCCAGTACGGCGATGACGAATACACGCTTTCAATGTGCGTTAACCGCGATGTCGCCAAACACGGATGCAACCATCACGATGCTGTAAACAGAACCTGGATTAATCCGAAAAAAATGACGTTTTGCGTATCGTGAACCCAGGTTCGTCGTTGAGTACACCATCGCAGGCGTCGCTGTGTGTGATGCAGCGTCAATGGTAACCGCAGCCATGGTCTCCGAACTGATAGTACCTGCTGCTGCAAACATCGTCGAACTGTTCGCGCAGATGGTTCGTGTCTTGAAAATGTCCCCAACTGTTGACTCAGGGATAGAGACGTGGCTGCCATGCGGATAAGATGCCTGTCATCTCGACTGCTAGTGATAAGTGGCCGTTGGGATCCAGCACGGCGTTCCGTATTACCCTCCTGAAGCCACTGATTCCATATTCTGCTAACAGTCGTTGGATCTCGACCAACGCGAGCAGCAATGTCACGATACGATAAACCGCAATCGCGATAGGCCACAATCCGATCTCTATCAAAGTCGGAAACGTGATTGTACGCCATTCTCCTCCTTACACGAGGCATCAAAACAACGTTTCACCAGGCAACGCCGGGCAACTGCTGTTTGTGTATGAGAAATCGGTTGGAAACTTTCCTCATGTAAACACGTTGGAGGTGTCATCACTGACGCCAACCCTGTGTGAATGCTCTAAAAAGCTAATCATTTGCATATCACCGCATCTTCTTCCTGTCGGTTAAGTTTCGCATCTGTAGCACGTCATCTTCGTGGTGTAGCAATTTGAATGGCCAGTAGTGTAAATTTGGTGGATTAATAACTGGTGTAAGCACCAGAAATTTGAATGTAAGAACGTCAGTTCGCACGCAAATGCACCGAATGTCAGTTTGTAGCATTGTGTTTCATGTCTCTTACATTATATTGCGGGTTAATGCTGTTTCAGGATGACGCTGGAGTCGTCATCCGGTGATGTCCCATACGTGCTCGGCTGGAGACAAATCTGGTGTTCCAGCATCCCAAGGCAACTTGTCGACGTTCTGTAGAGCATGTTGGGTTACAACAGCGGTGTGTGGGCGAGCGTTATCCTGCTGGTAAACACACTGTGAAATGCTGATCGTGAATGGTAGCACAGCGGATTGAACCACCAGACTGACTTATACATTTGCAGTGAAGGTGCGAGGGATAACGACGAGAGTGCATCTGCTGTGGTACGAAATTGTACTAGACAACATAACTCAAGGAGGGATGCGGGGTGGTCCAGTGTGTCTAGCACACCGACAGGTTGTTTGCACGCCCTCAACTAGCCGCCTTCTACCCAATACATGGCCATCAATGGTACCGAGCCACAACCAGCTTTCGCCACGCAACACAACACATATTCACCCTACCTTCTGAGCCGGTGGGTCTCTGGCGCCAGGCGATATCGACCCTTACATCCATCTCTGATCATTGTCCCTGTGCCCTGTTCTCTTTGCGTCTTTGAGGCAGGCTATTTATGGTGGCGCGCGTGCGCAAATCGAGGAGGGTAGGTCCGCGCATGAGGCGAGTCAGTCTGTGACGTGACGTACTTTCGATGTTGTTGTTCTGGGGAGTTGGCGACACCATCTCACTTGGCACGGCCGTATGCCGTGAGGACCAGTTGAGTTGGAGCAATGAAGAAGCATGGGCCGCTGCCGGAAAGTATTCAAGTTGTACTGACACGGCTGGCCAGTGGCGACCAGGATTTACTAATACCTCGAGAGCTATGTGGATGGATGGCGTGTGAATTTCACATGAAGAACATAAAATTAATCGCCCAGCTTTCGTGATGGGTTCCTCATTCTATATATAGTGAATATTACTATGTACTTAAGGACTGTTGACTGTTGCAGTTGCTCGTGCTAGTGGCCAGCAAAACATTCACTGCAGTGGTGGCGAGGCGAGTTATGTTCTGGAACGGCCATGAAATTATGTTACTATAGTGGCTAGAAATAGCGCCTTGCATTTGTAAGTTTGGATTTGGTACTTTGTGCACGCTGAAGGTAGCTGGTTCACTTGAACGTCATTTCTTAATTTAGTTATAGATTTAGAAATTTCTGGTTTTACGAATTAGTGGTAGTTATTGTTTCTCAATAATTTCTTGGGTGTATGGATTAAAATTTCAAATACCTGTCTGAAGCTGCGTTGTCACGTTAGGTACTGCACGTTTGATTTATATGGTGTCAGTTATTCAGCAATGACAGATTATCTTGTAATGTGGACCTTAAGTCACTGGGTGTAGACTGATAAATCTTTTCACGTAGTATCTAGATTTTTATTATATTTCATATCATTTATTTAATTTTTTTTTTTTGATCAAAGGAAACTAAGCTCCTTAATTCTGTTCATTGGTTAACTTGTAATATGTTTATATTAAGGTAGTGTTTTCCTATATATATATATATATATATATATATATATATATATATATATATATATATATATATATATATATATATTTGTGTAACTCGTATATACTACAGTGTGTCTGCCGCTCGTGTTTTCCTGTTTTCAGAAACGTGTATAGTGGTCGACGCGAGCAAACCTCTCCCGCGAGCTTGCAGCGTGACGGAAATCTCAGGATTTGAACTCAGGGTCGTCCGGACCCCGTTAACGCGCGATTTCTCTATTCCATTCAACGAGGGGCTTGTTTTAGGCAGAAGATTTCCTACAGCCCAAAGAATAAGTTCAGCCTTTGGATCGTGTGTTTGTGAAACTGTAATAGATTAACGCTTGCTCGCGTCCGTCACATGTTCATCAAATTGACGTATTGCCTCAAAGGGGTCGTTGTCACAAGTGTGACGGGTAATATAGTAAATAATGATGTGGATAGGGCATTGATAGGCAAATGCTGTTAATTGATTATTACTGCTGATGAATTCATGTGTATGTGTAATCAATAAAGAAGTGTTGCAACTAAAACTTGGTTGTGTTACTGGCATACAAGGTTACAGTGTGCAATCGCCACACCACCATCCCATGAGCTCTAGCTTTATGCCACGGAAGTCGTAAATGGCGATGGTTTGGGGTCAGTGGAATGCACGCTACTGAACGTCTGACACGAAACTGTCGCTGAAGTAACCGATTTTTAGCTGCTCCTTGTGCCACTGTGATGCAAACTGCTGCTCGAAATGTTGCCGCAAGTGCAAAACTATGCTTCAGAGTCTTAAACCGGATATAATTGTCCACCCTCCCGATATCGCCACGTGGCCATTCGAGGCACGTTCATCTTCCGACCATACGGTCCAGTGACTACCTCTGTAAGCAATCATGTACAGTGGGTACATTCCTGCCAAGTGTTCTTGCAGTATCGCAGAAGGAACATGCAGCTTGTTGTATCCCGGTTGTATTACCTCGTTCCAACTCAGTGAGGTGCTGAAAATATCATGTTTATCGCCTTGAGGAAATACTTGATCAATATCAATTCGGTACGTCCAGTCTAAGAGGTAACTGACGATCTACCCTTCGATCGTGCATTTAAAGCCAACCTGATTTGCACCCTCATTCCTTTTTGTCACTGTATTTACACATTATCTGGCCCCAGTAGTGTATATTTTACGAGTGGAAACAAACGATAAGGGTCACAAGCCCAATAAATTCTGATCAGCGTGATAGTTTCATGTTTCGTCTTGACCGTAAAATGTTTCCTAGAGATCCTCTTGTTTTTGGGTGCAAAGAATTCTTATTTTGGTGTACGCTGTATAGCTTATTGGCTTTTTCATCAATGGGTTGTCAGTTTTGCCCTCAAAGACGCAAGCAGAAAGGGTAATTTCGTATTGATGACTGAGAAGCGTTGACCAGCCCTCTAATCAGAAAGCGTGTTCTTCCTCGGCAGACTACTGCCTGTTTCCACACAGTGTATGGGAGTCGCATTATGAATGTATCTAGTGCGTAGGTGATTTTAATGGACATGTAAATGGAGTGGTATCACGTATGCCACTGACAGAGAGATTGATCGCTTGTTTGGTTGAGTGTTTAAGGAGACCAAACAGCGAAGGCCATCAGTCCAGGGCAGGAGCAGGGTAACCACTGTGTCTGTGTAAAGTGTAAATTCTGTGTGTTAGTGCGACAAAGTGTTTTAAATGGTAGCGAAGTCTTTCTTTGAGGCGGAACCAGGAACCAGCCCGGTATGGGCCTAGTGGGAGTGAAAAACCGCACAAAAACCATATACATGCTGGCCGACACACCGTCCCCTCGTCGTAAACCGCCAAGCGAATTTGTTCCAGAATCTTCGCACCTTCCCGTCCCGGAAGCTAGCGTGTTAACACTCACCTTTAACCGGGCTACCCACAGACGCTATTGCTCTCGAACAGATGCGTGCTTCGTATAAACAGGTGAAAGGGTTCACTATTGTTCGATAACACTACAGGCGACAAATCCCTGGAAAAGGTAACTTCCGTAAAACATCCTGGGGTAACCGTCTTCAGATGCGTAAAGTCGAATGACCACATAAAACGTACAGTAGGAAGGGCAGATGCCACATTCAGAGTCATTGGGAGTATCTTGAGGATATAGCTCGCAAAACACATGTTTGACCGAATTCTGGGTAATTCTCATCACTCTGGGGCACTTGACACCTAGGACTGATAGAAAAAATCTAACTAAGTGCATCACGTTTCGTGAAGGAATCGTTTGATTGACACTAGACCATTACAGAGACGCTGCAGACACTGCAACAGAGGTGCCGTGCATCATGGAGAGGTTTATTAATGCAAATTCGTTAGCTGATGCTTAAAGCAGAATTGGGGAACCTATTACTTCCTGCCACAGGCAACACACGGGATGTCGTCAATGAAAAAATTAGAGAAATTAGACTTTTACCAACAGTCATTATTCCACAGTGCTACTCTTTGTTGGAACAGGAAAGATGGGAAAGAATAGTGGTAACAACACGACGTGGTTGGAGGAGTATAGATGTAGATGTGGTGCATCACCAAGGCATCCACTGGGTTTAACGTGAACGTCCGACCCGATGCAGAGTCGTCCACAGTATTGCGTTGTTTCATTTGATGAGACTGTGGACAACTTTAAAATTTCATTCAGGACAAATGTAAATTCACATTATTGTTACAGTAAACGACAAATAAGGCAGACGACAGCACAAACCAATAAGCTGAATTACATCACTAGGTCACATAAAACTAAGAAGATGACAGATTTCTGTAATACGAATCAATAATTCAAAGTGTTTCTTTATATGGAACAGGAATCTGAGACCTGACAAAACGATATACAAGAGAACTATAAGTCGTGAAAATGGATTTTCTGAGCAGAAATTGTAGACCGTCAAAGGCTGAGAAATATTAAATAAGGAATTCGGGATACGAATGAAACGCCCACATACATCACCGAAGACGAGGAGAAACAGTGTTTAAAATAATGCGAGCATGTCACGAGATGCGGGGATGAATCACGGCCGAAAACAGTACCTTTCTTGCAACCTACAAGAAAGACAAAGAGAGAGATATAAGCCTGTTAGTAAACGTAAAAAAAAACATCAGTTGAGGGTTAATATACAACGAAAGCTTGAAAGAAACTTTATAAAAGAATCGAGAGGTTTAGATATTACTTAGCGATAAACGGCCGCAATAGTTGTAAACAACTCGTATGTATACAGGGTGCTCCATTGATAGTGATCGGGCCAAATATCTCACGAAATAAGCATCAAACGAAAAAATTACAAAGATCGAAACTCGTCTAGCATGAAGGGTGAAACCAGATGGCGCTATGGTTGGCCCTCTAGATTGCGCTGCCATAGGTCAAACGGATATCAACTGCGTTTTTTTTTTAAACAGGGACCGCCATTTTATTACATATTCGTGTAGTACGTGAGGAAACATGAATGTTTTAGTTGGACCACTTTTTTCGCTTTGTGATAGATGGCGCTGTAATAGTCACAAACGTATAAGTAAGTGGTATCACGTAACATTCCGCCAGTGCGGACGGTATTTGCTTCGTGATACATTACCCGTGTTAAAATGGACCATTTACCAACTGCGGAGAGGTCGATATCGTGTTGATGTATGGCAATTGTGATCACAATGCCCAACTGGCGTGTGCTATGTATGCTTCTCGGTATCTTGGACGACATCATCCAAGTCTCCGGACCGTTCGCCGGATAGTTACGTTATTTAAGGAAACAGGAAGTGTTCAGTCACATGTGAAACGTCAACCACGACCTGCAACAAATGATGATGCCCAAAAAGGTGTTTTAGCTGCTGTCGCGGCTTATCCCCACATCAGTAGCAGACGAATTGCGCAAGAATCGCGAATCTCAAAAACGTCGGTGTTGAGAATGCTACATCAACATCGATTGCGCCCGTGCCATATTTCTATGCACCAGGAATTGCATATGGACGACTTTGAACGTCGTGTACAGTTCTGCCACGGGGCACAAGAGAAATTTCGGGACAATGACAGATTTTTTGCACGCGTTCTGTTTAGCGACGAAGCGTCATTCACCAAGAACGGTAACGTAAACCGGCATAATATGCACTATTGGGCAACGCAAAATCCACGATGGCTGCAACAAGTGGAACATCAGCGACCTTGGCGGGTAAATGTAAGGTGCGGCACTATGGGTGGAAGGATAATTGGCCCCCATTTTATCGATGGCTGATTTCCTACGCAATGTTCTACCGATGTTGCTACAAGATGTTTCACTGCATGACAGAATGGCGAAGTACTTCCAACAAGATGGATGTCCGGCACATAGTTCGCGTGCGATTGAAGCGGTATTGAATAGCATGTTTCATGACAGGTGGATTGGTCGTCGAAGCACCATACCATGACCCGCACGTTCATCGTATCTGACGTCCCCGGATTTCTTTCTGTGGGGAAAGTTGAAGGATTTTTTTTTTTTATCGTGATCCACCGTCAACGCCTGACAACATGCGTCAGCGCATTGGCAATGCGTGAGCGAACATTACGGAAAGCGAACTACTCGCTGTTGAGAGGAATGTCATTTCTTGTATTGTCAAATGCATTGCGGTTGACGGACATCATTTTGAGCATTTATTACATTAATGTGGTACTTTCTATCGTGATCCACCGAGAACGCCTGACAACATGCGTCAGTGCATTGGCAATGCGTGAGCGAACATTACGGAAGGCGAACTACTCGCTGCTGAGAGGAATGTCATTACATGTATTACCAAATGCATTGCGGTTGACGGACATCATTTTGTGCATTTATTACATTAAGGTGGTACTTACAGGTAATGATTCTGCAATAGTATGCAGTCTCAGAAATGGTAAGTTCACAATGATACATGTATCACATTGGAACAACCGGAATAAAATGTTGAAACGTACCTACGTTCTGTATTTTAATTTAAAAAGAAATAACTGTTACCAACTGTTCGTCTAAAATTGTGAGCCGTATGTTTGTGACTATTACAGTGCCATCTATCACAAAACGAAAAATGTGGTCCAACTAAATCATTCATGTTTATTTACGTACTACACGAATATGTAATAAAAATGTGGGTTCCTATTTTAAAAATCGCAATGGGTATCCGTTTGACCTATGGCAGCGCCATCTAGCGGGCGAACCATAGCGCCATGTGGTTTCCCCCTTCAAGCTATACAAGTTTCGTTCTTTGTAGTTTTTTCGTTTGACGCTTTGTGAGATATTTGGCCCGTTCACGATCAATGGACCACCCTGTATAGCGGATGTATGTGAAATGAATGTGGAAAGTGAGTGGGCTTGGAGAGTGGTTCATAACAAGCCAGGTTCGCCAGAAATTACTGTCCGCGTCCCTCAGGGCACGGAAAAGAAATGGAAATGAGCGTATGCCATCGTTGGCCGGGAGGCCCCATCCGGGAGAGTTTAGCCGCCGAGTGCAAATCTAATTTCATTCGACGCCACATGGGGCGACTTGCTCGCAGGTGCTGAGGATACCATGATAATGAAAACCACACCCAGTCCACGTGCGGAGAAAGTGTACAACCTGGCTGAAAATCGAACCCGGGCCTGCTTGCACTGGAGGCGAGTACGTTACCACCCAGCTAAGCAATAGGGAACGGCGCTTAGTGTCATTGAAAAGCATCGCGCGCCGCCAATACTGTGGGCAGACAACGTGTCAACCGGGCCGTCATGGTAGGAGGTCTGCAGAGCAACAATTTCAGTGTATTTGTTGACAGCCGGGTAAAAGAGATGTCGGCTTGAAGTATTATGACCTCTATTAGCAAAAACTGTAGTCGACATAGTAGCCAATATTCCAGGAGGGACAGCACTACCGGTTTTCCGGTTGGACGTGAACGCGTAGCTTTTGGTTGCCCAGATGCTTGTTTGATAGGTGTTGTATAAGAGCAGCACCTGCGCACACTGTGGAGTCTCGTATTTGTTCCTGTGGGTAGAGGACAGGAAACTGAGTGCTATTCTTGGGAGGAAAGGGCTGACGTGCACTATATTTACGGCGCTGTCGATGGAAATACTCACGCTGTCCAACGTTTATACTTTCGGCGGTTCCGATTCGTCGAGTGTCAGACCCACGCACGCATTTAATGCCATCCGCAGGTTCCTGCGACAGACAAGTTAACCGTTTTTCACTGGCACGTTCTGCAGTGGCACTAGTGGATTCAAGGCCTATCTGGAAACCCAATGTAATCATTTTGTGTTGCCGGAGTGAATGCCCGACAGACGCGGTCGTCAACGGAAACTGCATTCACCATGGTTTGAAGAGGAGGCGTTAGCGCAGCTGGGAAACACACCCTCAACAAGCTGGAGGCGTGTTGCACGGGAAATGGATGTAAGCCTTTCCTAATTTCTCTTGTGATACGTGAATATAATTGGCCCCCTACAGCCATCAGATGATTCACGCCCTTAAGCCTGACTATTTTCCACGTCGTAGAAAACGTGGGGGCACGGGAAAATCCACCAGCTGTCTGTGTTCGTGGTCACCAAGAACGCTACGCCGTCAACATTTGGGTCGGCTTGGCAGGCGATAATGTACTAGTAGTCGGTCCATATATGTCCCTCTGGCGAGTGAACGCAGACACTTAAACGTTTTACGAGAAACTCTGGAAGAGTTCCTATAACATGTTCCGCTCACTATGCGCAGTGAATGCGGTACCAACATGATGGTGCAGGTGCGCACTTCACAGATGCATTGTGAATGCATTCGAATGGAACCACTGGTGATAGGGTGCAGTTGGCCGGTGGAATAGCCTGCAAGATCCCCTGATTTGATGGCCACTGTTTTCTTTTTGTGCTGTGGCCCCCTCAAACCTTTCGTCTATGAAACATCAATTGATACTGATGAAGAGCTGATAGCGCGTGTTACGGGAGCTTCCGATGAAATTTCCACTTTGCGAGGAGTATTTGAAAGATTGTGACAGAACTCCAGCGTCGTTGCACGGCGTGCGTTAAACCAGGATGGCGTAAGTTTCGAGAATTTTTGTAACTGTTTTTAAGTAAAGTTTATAAAACTTCATCTTAACTTCACATTTACCTTGATGCCACAAATATACTGGAAAAAAACATTGCCCTGCAGACCTGCTACCATGATGTCTCGGCTGGTTGTATGTCTACCCTCCAGTGAGCGCGCGACGATGTTTACTACACGCTGAGTCACACAGGACGTAACACCCCTTTTATTTCGTGAACGGTTACACATATCGAAACGAGGTTTTCGATAAACAGAGATGTTGAAGCAAGCTTTTTTTTTTTTTTTTTTTTTTTTTTTTTAGTGGTACCCTATAATTATCATAACTGCATTCGATAGCTCTTGAGAAGACAATTAGGATGATATATCGTGTGTTAATGTTGACGTTGAAACCTGCCGTGGAAAAATCCGAGAAACGCACTACACTGTGTTAGAACGCCAACACATTCAGCACGTTTGACTGTTTTCGTTCTGGACTGCAAGTCGCTCATTTTCGCTTCAATATTCGTTGCGTGCAGTCATGTATACCAATGAGGAGATGTTGGATGTACTACTCTTATATGGCAAAAGTAAAAGAAATGTCGTAGAAAGAGTACAGCCATTGTCCGACGCACCGGCGATTCCACGAATTATTAAGATGGTAGTGCGGGCAGGCTACTTAAACGTCGAAAAGAGGACACGAAAGAAGACTGCATCAGACAGAGAACACGAAGGAGCTGTTCTAGCTACGACGCTAATGAATCCGCATAGTGGTGGGAGACATACTGCCGAGGAATGTGCAGTCAGCCTGACGAGTATGATTCGCATCATGAGCAGACAGCCGTTCTGGCTGCTCTAGACCGCAGTCCTGTGAGTGAACGACAGATTGCACGCGGTTCTGCAATAACCCATAGCAGTGTGTGGAGAATTTTGCACGGGCATATGTTTCAGCCTTACTATATCTCACTCTACCAAGTACTGTACGCAAATGACTGCCGTTTTGCACTTCAGCGGTCGCACTGTCATTCTGACTTGATTCGTAATTTCTCGTTTATCGATGAAGCTTCATTAAAAAAATTATGGTCACGTGAATCTGTGGAACATGCACTTCTGGTCGGTGCAAAATCACCATTGGCTTCTCGCGTTTGCTTATAACGTTAATGGAATGGCTATGTTCGGTATGGTATCATTGGTAACCGCGTATAGGCCCCTATTTTTAACACGTAACATTAACCGGATGACAGTATGCACCATGAAACTTCATATCAGCGAACACTCCGCTGCAGAGTGAAAATCTCATTCTAATATGCACCATATTTGCAAGACACTCTACCCCTTCTAATGGAGGACGTGGGATGTGAAACGCTGCTATCAAGGTGATTCCCTCATGACGGACACCTCGTATACTAAGCACGTGTTCCCTGCAAGTTATGGACTCAATGTTTTCAAATAGGCTGATAAGATGGGGAGGTCCTGTGAGTTGGGCAGGTCGCTCCCGACTGAATCCTGTTAGGTTTCTTTCTCTGGGTCGCAATGGAAGAGTGTGTGTACCAAGGACGCTCAACGACAGCAGAGGATATGCAACAGCTTATTCTCGCAGCGTATGCATCTGTGTGATCCTTGGCACTTCGAACATCTGTTGAGGTGACGCAGAATCACCGGACTTGATGTTGCTGGTTATTTGAGAGTGCATTTTCCACGCTGGATGTCACGCCCAAACTTGAAGATATGCCACTAACAATTGTGTTTAACACACTAGAAGCACGTGATATCAGCAAATTTTACATCTACTTGTCATTTATTATGTATAGCGAAAAACATACATGTGCCATTTAATGTAACGTAATATTGTGTTTACTTTTACGGATTGTGCATACTGTCCATTGTGTGAGCCCCTGGCAGCAAGTTGCAGGACAGTGCAAACAACCCTTGCTCTGTGCGTTACGGCAGAAACCGCGCCGCAGTCGTCATTATGAGGTTTAGAACAGTGAAACAAAGTCTGCCATCACTAACTTTACCTCTAGTTTTTACATTCGAGGAAAATAATACACGTGTGACATTTAATAAACCTGTCTCTGTGTTAAAATTGGTGCTCGTTGACCGTTATGGATTATACGTGCCTGCCCCAATGAGCCCCTGTTAAAGGTGCATCCCTTAAAAATGGCACTTCTCACATTTTGTTTCATTTAGAAAATGAATCAGGTGGTTTTACGAAACACCTTAAATTTGATATCTGGCTTAATGATGCCCACAACATTTCTCTGTAACGGAGGAAATGCATGGAGACTTGCGTTATTACCCTCCGCCGCGACGTGCTTCAAAGAGAAAAGTCTCGACACACTAAAAAAAAGTCACAGCTCAGAAAATCATGTGACGTGTAAGGTGGAGTAATGATATCACATTGGCAATAAATTTGTCCAGAGTTCTGCCCAGTGACACAATGGGCGTGGCACTATCGGAAGGTCGTCGCACGCTCTATGACTCACGTCTCACCCTTTGCTATGACCGCCTCTGTCATGGAAGTCAGCACGTACCTTTATAGACGGAACCCTTAACGAATCGTAGGTGCAAGCAGACTGGCAACATCTTCGACACTCTCCGATTCTGTATGTTTTAATGTTTCAAATTTCAATGATGTTGAGCGGTTCCTAGTGGTCTTTTATGCCACCCCTGAGGGCTTTCCGTACCGATTCTGAGCGACGGTGAGTAAGGAATGTTTTCCTCGCCCACTTATAATGAAACCGTGTGATTTAAACGTTGGTTCAATCTTCAGTTGCACGGGGGTTACAAGAAGGAGTGCAATTTTAGTAGTGGCAGTTGTAGTGTAACGACGTAAGTTTTGTGTAAATGATTTTCTTTGGACATACGACCATGTGCAGACTTCGCCACCTACGTCTGTTACAACACACTTCAAAATTATTTAAACTCTTTTTAAATTGTCTCAGAATGGTTCTTGAACGAAACTGTAAAACATCATTTGAGTCGTATGCGCAGAATTACGTCGCTCAGTCCAATTGGTTTGCGCAAAATTTTTCAATTTAGATTTCGATTGTTTCTTCTCAGAAATTATATTAATGCAAGTGATCTGATTTAATAAATATTAGAACCACATTGAATAAACTTTCGAGATTCAAACTCGCGATGAACGTTGTCAAAATTAATAATCTTGTCAAATACATTCCGTAACATAATTCTTCATAAATAAATTCTCGGAACACATATTTAAACGTTAGTAGCATTGTTGTTGTGGTCTTCAGTCCAGAGACTGGTTTGATGTAGCTCTCCATGCTGCTCTATCCTGTGCAAGCTTCTTCATCTCCCAGTACCTACTGCAACCTACATCCGTCTGAATCTGCTTAGTGTATTCATCTCTTGGTCTCCATCAACGATTTTTACCCTTCACGCTGCCCTCCAATACTAAATTGGTGATCCCTTGATACACTAGTTTATTATCTTCCTACATATAGACGTGAACCTGAGCCTTGACAAGATAGAACTGAACACTACAACATGATTAAACTTTCTATGACGTCAATGTTGTAGAAACATGGCCAAATCTTAATTTTTCAATTTTTAGAGGCACGGCGCAACTACTCGGTTGCAGGATCTTCTCTTGCTCTTTGGCTGTCGACCCGCGACGTATAGTGGCCAGCAATTTTTTCTCTGGTCCCGGCAGTGAAGATGCTATCTCCGTTCGTTGCGCCGCCCTCTCCTTAAATGAAACATAAAAAATAAATACAAAACTTTAGATAATTCACAGCCATTACAAATATTACTAAAATACATAAACAAAACAGTAGGCCGGCCGGAGTGGCCGTGCAGTTCTAGGCGCTACAGTCTGGAACCGAGCGACCGCGACGGTCGCAGGTTCGAATCCTGCCTCGGGCATGGATGTGTGTGATGTCCTTAGGTTAGTTAGGTTTAATTAGTTCTAAGTTCTAGGCGACTGATTATCTCAGAAGTTAAGTCGCATAGTGCTCAGAGCCATTTTGAACCAAAACGGTAAATTATATTCACCTGCAAACTGGGCTGACACAGGTGGATGGGTGACGCTTCAATTTCGCGTCCCACTACACAGTGACGTCCTTTCCATTGTGTGACACGTTCACAGTGTCGTTGGGAAGAATTGTGGCGAAGCCTGGACCAATGTGACATCATTAATCCAACCTACACGTCACATGAACTCCCGATCTGTGAGCTTTACTCGTATATATCAATACTGTCTGAAGCGTCATAGAGCCTCAGGGTAAAAAAATGGTTCAAATGGCTCTAAGCACAATGGGACATAACATCTGAGATCATGAGTCTCATAGACTTAGAACTACATAAACCTAACTAAGCTAAGGACAGCACACACATCCACGCCCAAGTCAGGATTCGAATCTGTGACCTTAGCAGCAGTGCGGTTCTAGACTAAAGCGCCTAGAACCGCTCGGTCACAGAGACCGGCTCTGAGAGTAACATCGCAGGGTACCACGCTTTTGCATTATTATAGAAGAATATTGTAGGAACATTTCCATCAGTGGGAGTTACGCTGTTTCTGAGTAGTGATACTTTACTTCTGTTGCAACTGTGTGGTGTGTGTGTGTGTGTGTGTGTGTGTGTGTGTGTGTGTGTGTGTGTGTGAGTGTGTGTTTGTTTGTTTGTGTATGATTGTGGGTTGGTGTGTGTGTGTGAGTGGGGTGGGGAGAATTTTGATGATAAACCTTACCTCTCCGAGATGGTAACATACAGGTGGCAATTCAATGTGATGTTCTCACCTAAGAGAAATTGTCTGGATCCTCTGACTCGCAAGGTATATCTTTTCTTTCTAAATTCCGTACCCACATCCGTGGTCTATGGGTAGCGTGTTTCATTAATAATCAAAACCCCGTGGGCTCCGTGTTGGAAACCCGACCCCGCTTAAATTTTGATTAATAATCAGCATTGGCTGCCGAAGACTTCCGGCGTAAGAAGTAACTCTCATTCCGCCAGCGGCCTTGTCAAAGAGGACGGAGGAGCGGACAAAGGTTCAGGGCACTCTTTTGTCTGAAGGGTTGGTCGCTGCTCCTAAAGGCGGAATAATCAGCAATGATCAACGACATGAGGATTCAGAAGTCAATGGAAACCACTGCATTGAAGACACATGATGCGTGTCCACAGGACAGGTGGCCTGGAATTGATAAAAGCGTCACGATGATTTCTCCATTGGCAAAAGATTCCTGAACAGTCCCCCATTCGGACCCCTGGGAGGGGACTGCCGAGGTGCTGGTGACCATGAGAAAATGATTGAATAACCATTGAAAGGTTAACGTTCTGCGAGTCCGGACGCGGGATGTCAGAAGCTTGAACGCAGCAGGGAAGCTAGAGAATCTGAAAAGGGAAATGCAAAGGGAGACAAGGAATTCTGGTCAGATGAGTATACGGCAATATCAGCAGCAGCAGAAAATATTATAACGGGAGTGTGATTCGTTATGAATAAGAAGATGGGCAGAGTGTGAGTTACTATCAACACTTCAGTGATAGGTTTGTTATTATCAGAATCGAGAGCAGACTGACACCGACATCGATAGTTCAGGTATACATGCTGACGTAGCAAGCTGAAGATGAAGAGATAGGGAAAGTATATGTGGACACTGAAAGGGTAATACAGTACGTAAAGGAAGATGAAAATCTATTAGTCATGGGAGACTGGAATTCAGTTGTAGGGGAAGGAGTAGAAGAAAAGGTTACAGGAGAATATGGGCTTGGGACAAGGAATAAGAGAGGAGGTAAACTGATTGAGTTCTGTAACAAATTTCAGCTAGTAACAGCGAGTATTGTATTCAAGAATCGCAAGAGGTATTATTGGAGAAGGCTGGGTGATAAGGGAAGATTTCATTTTATTACATCATGGTCAGACAGAGATGCCGAAATCAGGTACTGGACTGTAAGGCGTACCCAGGAGCAGATGCAGACTCAAATCACAATACAGTACTGATGCAGAGTACGCTGAAGTTGAAGAGATTAGTCAGGAAGAATCAATACGTAGACAAGTGTGATACCGTAGTAGTAAGGAATGATGAGATACGGTTCAAGTTCTCTAACGCTAAAGATACAGAAATAATGAATAGTTCAGTAGGTACAACAGAGGAAGTGGGATCGACATCTATAAAAAGGGCAATCAGAGAAGCTGCAAAGAAAAACACAGGTACAAAGAAAGTACCTGCGAAGAAACCATGCGTAACAGAAGAAATATTTCAGCTGTTCGATGAAAGAAAGAATTTTAAAAAAGGTCAGGGAAATTCAAGAATACGGAACTACAAGTCGCTGAGACATCAGATTAACAGGAAGCGCTTGGAAGCTAAGAGGAAATTGCTGCATGAAAAATGGAAAGAAATCGAAAAAGAATAGATTGTCGTAAGGACCGACTCAGTACACAGAAAAGTCAAAACAACCGGTGGTGAAATTAAAAGCAAGGGTGGTAACATTAAGAGCACAACGGGAATTCCACCGTTAAATATAGAGGAGGGAGCGGATAGGTAGAATGAGTGCACTGAAGGCCTCTACGAGGAGTAGGATTTGTGTGACGCGATAAAAGATGGAACTGGAATGGATTTAGAAGAGACTGGGAATCCAGTGTTAGAATCAGAATTTAAGAGAGCTCTGGAGCGCTTAAGATCAAATAAGGCCGAAGAGATATGTAACATTCTATCTCAATTTCTAAAATAATTGGGGGGAAGTAGCAACAAAACGACTATTGGCATTGGTTTGTAGAATGTATGAATCTGGCGACATACCATTTGACTTTCGGCCAAGTGTCATCCACATAATTACGAAGACTGCAAGGCTGACAAGTGCGAGAATTATCACACAATTAGCATAACAGCTTATACGTCCATGTTGCTGACAAGAATACTATCCAAAAGAATTGAATAGAAAATTGAGGATATATTAGATGTCGATCAGTTTGAATTCAGGAAAGGTAATGGCACCAGAGAGGAAATTCTGACGTTGCGGTTGATACGTACGCAACACTAAAGACAAAACAAGACACGTTCAAATCATTTGTCGACCTGGAAAAAGCGTTCGACAATGTAAAATGGTGCAAGGTGTTCGAAATACTGAGAAAAGCTATAAGATGAGAAGGGTAATATACACACATCAAAAAAAGTTTTCCATCACCCCAGTTCCTACATCTTCTAAAGATAGACGTTGACTGTGGATATTGTATCACAGACACATACTCTTTGACTGTTCAGAGATGTCACTAAACCCGCCAAAAGATGTAAACAACTATGCATGAGCAGCGCCTATTAGACGGAGTCCGACAACCGATCAGTTCCAGTTATTCCACCAGGAAGAAGGTGCACGACTCGTGTTTTCTGTAGTTTTACCATGCCTAGACGGTCAATACCGCGGTTCGATCGCATCCGCATAATTACTTTTGTGTCAGGAAGGGCTCTCAACGAGGGAACTGTCCAGATGTCTCGGAGAGAACCAAAGCGATGTTGTTCGGATGTGGAGGAGATACAGAGAGACAGGAACTGTCGATGACATGCCTCGCTCAGGCCACCCAAGGGCTGCTACTGCAGTGGATGACCGCTAAGTACCTATAATGGCTCGGAGGAACCCTGATAGCAATGCCACCATGTCGGATAATGCTTTTCGTGCAGCCTCAGGTCGTCGTGTTACGACTCGACCTGTGCGCAATAGGCTGGATGATGCGCAACTTCACTCCCGACATCCATGGCGATGTCCATCTTTACAACCACGACACCACGCAGCGCGGTACAGATGGGCCCAACATCATGCGAATGGACCGCTCAGAATAGGTATCAAGCTCTGTTCACCTGTGAGTCTCGCACATGTCTTCAACCAAACAATCGTCGGAGTCGTGTTTGGAGACAACCCGGTCAGGCTGAAAGTCTCAGACACATTGTCCAGCAAGTGCAGCAAGGTGGAAGTTCCCTGCTGTTTTGGGGTGCGTTATGTGGACCCGACGTACGCCGCTATGGAATACGCAATAACAGCTGTACGATACGTGAATGCCATCCTCCGATCGATAGTGCAATCATATCGGCAGCATATTGGAGAGGGATTCATCTTCATGGGCAACAATTCGCGCCCCTATCGTGTACATCTTGTGAATGACTTCCTTGAGGATAACGACATCGCTGGAGTAGAGTGGCTAGCATGTAATCCAGACATGAACCCTATCGAACATTCCTGGGTTAGACTGAAAAGGGCGGTTTATGGTCGACGTGACCCACCAACCACTCTGAAGGATCTACGCCGAATCGCCGTTGAGGAGTGGGGCAATCTGGACCAACAGTGCCATGATGAACTTGTTGATAGTAAGCCACGACGAATACAGGCATGCATCAATGCAAGAGAACGTGCTACTGTACCGATGTGTACACCAATCTGAACTGCCACCTCTGAATGTCTCGCTATATGGTGGTAGAGCATGCACTGCGTGGTTTTAATGACAATAAAAAGGGAAGAAATAATGTTCATGTTGATCTCTATTCCAATTTTCTGTACAGCTTCTGGAGCACTCGGAACCGAGGTGATGCTATACTTTTCTTGACGTGTGCACAATATGTATAAAACCCAAGAGGGAATAATAAGACTGGACGACTAACAACGAAATTCTCAGATTAAAAAGCGAGTAAGACAGGGATGTACTCTTTCGTCCCTAAAGTTGAATCTTTACACGGAAGAAGCAATGATGGAAATAAACAAAAGGTTCAGGAGTGGAATTCAAATTCAAGATGTAAGGATATCAATGATACGATTCGCTAATGGCACTGGTATTCTCAGTGAAAGTGAAGAAGAAATGCATGATCTGCTCAATGGAATGAACAGTTTAATGAGTACAGAATATTAATAGACAGTAAATCAAAGAAAAAAGAAAGTAATGAAACGTAGCAGAAATGAGACCAACGAGAAACTTGACATCAGGACTGATGGTCACGAAGTAGATGAAGTCAAGGAATTCTGCTACCTAGGCAAAAAATAGCCGATGACGGACGGAGCAAGAAGGACATCAAAAGCTGACTAGCACTGGCGAAAAGGGCATTCCTGGTCAAGAGAAGTCTACTAGTATCAAACACAAGTTTTAATTTGAGGAAGTAGTTTCTGAGAATATACCTTTGGAAGACAGCATTGTATTGTAGTGAAACATGGACAGTGGGAAAACCGGAACAGGAGAGAATTGAAGTTATGAGATGTAGTGCTAGAGATGGATGTCGAATATTAGGTCGACTAACAAGGTGTGGAATGAGGAGGTATTGCGCAGAACCTGAAAGGAGAAGGGAGAGGACAGCAGCACATCTGTTACGGCATGAGGGAATTACTTCTATGGAACTAGAGGAAACTTTAGAGGGCAAAAACTGTAGAGGAAGACAGAGGGTGGAATACATCTAGCAGATAATTGAGGACATAGGTTACAAGTGCTACTCTTTTCATGAAGATATAAGCGGGCCGTATCAAACCCGTCAGAAGACTGATGACCCAAAAAAGAAAATACTGCTATTCTTTCACTGCAAAAACTTATGTTCATTTCAAAAATACTAACCCAATAGAGACAATGCGACGCAAACACTTTGGTGTCTAGAGTGACGGTATAGTGAGCAGGTCACTACTGAAGATGGTAATATTAATTAAATGTAATTTCCGTTCTTGACTCTACAATACTGCACATTAATTTTGGACAATCGGGATGGAGGCTTTTTAGCCACTTTCAAATGCTAGGTGGCTGAAAATTGATGGAAGATCCACATCACACGGCTCAGAGTATAGTGTGAAGGTCGTTAAAGTCACCATGTGTTCGAAGAACATCACTTACGTGGCACAAGTTGCCCGACAGGCCTGCATTATGCGTCATCGTCGAATTTTTTTTCGTAATTGTCGTTTCATTTCCCCACGAAGGGGAGAGCTCGCAGCGAATGAGACGACTCTTCAGCAGGAGGTTATACAAACGAAGAAACACGGTTTAAAACACATAAAAACAAGTAAAAACAACACATTCGTGTAAAATATTTACGGTTTTTACATAAAAATGGTAGGTAATAAATGAAAATTTATTTCAAAACAGTGGTGGACAATAGTGATGGATTTTTCACTCTTTACAGATGATTTTATATTACAGTTCTAATATTGTCACTGATGATAATGGGAATGACGCTGTGGTTTAGTGGTGATGCTGGCTGTGGTTGTAAATTATCATGGTTGTGGCAGAGGCGGATTTGAGGGCGTGTGATGTCGCCCGGTTGAACAGGGAGGTTGCCCTTAGAAGTCAGCAATCTGGAGGAAAGGGGATGAAGTAAAATTGAAGGATTGTATGAGATGAAGCGTCTTGACTAGGCATGGGAAGAGCGATTCACTAGAGTTGATTTCACCTTTGAGGATTGGGAGCTGTTTGAACTCCGAAAGGAGAGGATGGATAAGACATGAATGTGAATGAAAGGTGAAATGTGGATGTGGTGACGTAGTATGGTACATAGGTTGGTGATTGGTGGGTGATATATATATATATGCCGGGACTGAAGTTTGAGATTAATGTAACGGATTCGAAGGTGCTCTGCAAAGAGAAGGAGACGTGGGAGGTGACTGAGTTGGTATAGAATACCAGTTGCGAAAGGTGTGCACTGCGGAAGACGAAGTGGAGTGTGAGCCTTCCAGGATGTCAAGAGACTTCTAGTATTTATGGGTGGAAGAGATTCAGTCGGATTTGGCTTGAGGACTGGGTGGATGAAAGATTCATAGGTTAGTATAATGGTAGAAAGGTGTAAACCCGAGATGCGGATGGTTATTAGTTTTACTCCACATCGGTCTCTGTGTTGGGTGGTAAAGAGAAACGTGCGTTCCATGCCAATTTTCTGTCGAGGGTTACTCCTCCGCGTGTCGTCTTCGCCAAGGGTCGAAGGGGGGCGTCGTCGCTGGAAAGCAGCGCTGTGGGTGTTTCCGCTTGAGTCAGATTAAAGTGTTCCAATACTGATGATGTTTTCATGTGTTGTCACTGGCCAGCATCCTAACAACGACTCAGCACCTCTAACCAACCTTCCCACGGTAAAGGCCATCCATCATGGGCCACCGCAATATAAACTGCGTATGTTAGTAATGGCTTTTAACGAATACGGCAGAAAATACACGATACGAGAAGCAAAAAAGTCTCGCAATACATGGCTTTTAAAAAGAATGCCTTAAAAGCTGTACGCACTTCCTCATGTTTCCTACTGTGAAAAAGATAAAATGGTTCAAATGGCTCTGAGCACTATGGGACTTAACGTCTGAGGTCATCAGTCCCCTAGAACTTAGAACTACTTAAACCTAACTAACCTAAGGACATCACACACCCATGCCCGAGGCAGGATTCGAACCTGCGACCGTAGCGGTCGCGCGGTTCCAGACTGTAGCGCCTAGAACCGCTTGGCCTCACCGGCCGGATGAAAAAGATATCTTCCATCATGAGGGCCTAGTTTTCCATATATTGTATAGAGGTAGTATGACCAAAACAAGAAAAGGAATATCCTGCATCTCCATCTATAACTACGGGATTACTCTGCTATTCACAATGACGTGCCTGGCAGGGGTTCAATGAACCACCTTCATGTTGTCTCTCTACCGTTCCACTCTCGAAAGGCGCGCGGGAAAAGCGAGCACTTAAATTTTTCTGTGCGACCCCGATTTCTATTATTTTATCGTTATGATCGTTCCTCCTATGTAGGTGGGTGCCAACAGAATATTTTCGCAATCGGAGGAGAAAACTGGTGATCGAAATTTCATGAGAAGATTACGTCGCATCGAAAAACGCCTTGGTTTTAATGATTGCCACTCCAATTTCACTTCCACCGAGCGAGGTGGCGCAGTGGTTAGCACACTGGACTCGCATTCGGGAGGACGGCGGTTCAATCCCGTCTCCGGCCATCCTGATTTAGGTTTTCCGTGATTTCCCTAAATCGCTTCAGGCAAATGCTGGGATGGTTCCTTTGAAAGGGCACGGCCGATTTCCTTCCCCATCCTTCCCTCACCCGAGCTTGCGCTCCGTCTCTAATGACCTCGTTGTCGACGGGACGGTAAACACTAATCTCCTCCCCTCCCTCGAATTCACTTATCGTGTCTGTGACATTATCTCCCCTATTTCGCGATAATACAGAACGAGCCGCCCATCCTCGTACTTTTTCGATGTCATCCGTCAGTCCCACATGATGCGGTTCCAACACCGCAGAGCAGTACTCCAGAATAGGGCGGACAAAAGTAGTGTAAGCAGTCTCTTTAGTAGACCAATTTCACCTAAGTGTTCTGCCAATCAATCGAAGTCTTTGGTTTGCTCTATCCACATCATTATCTATGGGATCGTTCCAATTGAAGTTATTTGTAATTGTAATTCCTAAGTATTTAGTTGAATTTGCTGCCTTCATATTTGTGTGACTTGTAACGTAATCGAAATTTAGCGGATTTCTGTTAGTACTCATGTGAATAACTTCATACTTTTCTTTATTCAGGATCAACTGCCACTTTTTGCACCATACAGATATCTTATCTAAATCATTTTGCAATTCGTTTTGTCGTCTGAAGACTTTATAAGAGCGTAGATAATAGTATCATATGCAAACAGTCTAAGGCGGCTACACAGATTGTATCCTACGTCGTTAGTATAGATCAGGGTCAACAGACGGCCCATAACAATATCTTCGGGAACGCCGAATATTACTTCTATTTTACTCGATGAATTCTCGTCTATTACTACGAACTGTGACCTTTCTGGTAGTAAATCACGAATCCAATAGCATAACTGAGGCAATATTCCATAGGTAAGCAGTTTTGCAAACATGGAATCTAAGTCTTCAAGGACCATCAGTTCGGTAAATGAGATGTGTTTCACAGTAGGGAAAATGAAGAGGTACTCTTAGCCCTTGATATCTAGATATTTTTTCGTTTTCGTCCATATTACCACCTCTCAAGCTATGAGAGCAGAGAGCTTGCAAGAGACGAGATTTGTGTCGCAGTATCGACGATGAAGACGTGCTTACAGCTCTTAAGGTATTCGTTTCAAAGCTTATGTGTACTACAATTTTTTCCTGCGAAAGATCGTTCCTGTCATATCCGCAAAAGTTGACCATTCGTCTTGGGACACACTGTATTACTCGGCCGCCGCCACAACATCCAGCTGAACGGTTATGTACGGTGTGAACTGTGAGCGTTTGTAGCTCTCAAAATAAAAGTGACTGATATTGGTGTTAAACTGATTTGTACACATTTGCGCTAAATATATGAATTACACGATACAAGAAAAATAACTTTACATTCAAAAATTTATAGTTCATTTTTCTATCTCCTTGGAATTTTCACAACTACGGAGAAATAATAACGTTTGTTACGCTATACTGTCTAATAAATATTGTTCTGATTTTGTAAGTTACTCGGAAAACATCTTATTTGGTACACACTATGCCGAGGACACCCTCGTTATGTAGAAAACGTGGTAGGCCCGGAGGAAATGCGTAGTACTCAGCTTAACATTCTCCCCCAGCTGAAAACAACACGTTGTCCGAACTTGTACATTTCGTTACATGAACGTGCTGTACTCAGTACGACAGTATGAACAATGCACAGTAGAAGTCTCTTAACTCGTAGAGAGCGTACGTTTCGGTTATAAGGCTCAATTTATTACAGCCGTTAACATACGTAGGAAAAAGTATTCTTCGTCGCTTCTAACTTTATATTTCTTCTGCCCATGCAGCAAGTTTAGAATAATTCCGACAGACAGCAGGGCCGTAGCGATTGACTAAAATTTACTGTCGTTAACATACATACGGAGAGTTTTGGTCTGTCCATATTTTATATTATTGCTACACATGTGGCAAGTTTAAGACAATTCGGACACATGGCAGGGCCGTAGCGATAGACCAAAATAGCGTCCATGCAAGTCATTCTTTACCCATGCTGTAATTTAATTCTTCCTTGTGGGAAAAATCACGTGGTGAGCACCAGTAAATACTCGAATGCAATGGGTTGTAATGACGCAGTTCATAAGTATATTATTAGGTGACAGTGAAGATAGTTAAAGTGTCACGGAGTGCAGGAAACTTATCTCCATGTTCCATTGTCAGCCACTTTCGTTGTGTTCCGCCACATTAAATACTCGCGGTTTGGTGAATCGCACGGATGCGGTTATTTGTGGGCACCTCAACCCGTTGACTCAGGCTCTCAGAATACGGCACTCTTGTGGATATCATTGCCTTGTCTATACTGTAGTCCAGGCCTGTCGTTCTCATACTTCCCTTCGTTTGGACCACTTGATGTTTATCTGAAGATGAGAGCGTGATTCACGCAGTGAAAACATGGCCATAAGCACACGACCGGAGTTTTTACCCACAGCGAGTACAGGTGTAAAAAATTGCTGAATTAAGGCGTTAGAAGGTGATGGAGACTGTAGATAAAGAGCAAACATAAAAGAAATTGTGACTATTAGTATACCAAATTCCAACTCTTAAGAATAATTACGTTCTGAGATAAATACTGTGGGATTTTATTTATTCAACAACACTAGGCTACTACTAATAAAAGGAAGCGCTTGAGTTTAGTAACCAACACATAACTGGAATGCTACTTCTGGTTACAACGTTTTGTCAGCTGCAGACATGTGTACATGAGATCGCAACTACGAAACTTCTGTGTTTCTAATAGTTGGAGTGATATATTGCAATTATTTACTGGTGAGGAATTTCTCGTATTAACAAAAACAAACACTGTAAGGTTTCATACAACAATAATTGTTAAGAAGGAACGTTTAGAAACGACAATGAATAGCGAAGTCAGAAAAAACTTTCTATTAAAATTGATGCAAGAAATCGTTTACAGTGTGAACAGGCACTTCCTAATTTATCACGCAAAGGAAAGGTGTTAGAATTTATTATTTGTCGCATCCAGAGTGCCCATATTGCATAAATCCTCAAGGCCTAGAGATACCATCGGAGGCGGAAGTGGATATAATTTCGACTGTTTATTTCTGTGTCTGTTCATTACGAAATCAGGTTTTGCGTTTTAAACGCAGGATGTCATATGATAATTTTTTGTACAAGGATAGAAACTAAATTTAATCTGATAGCACCGTTGTTAACTATCATTTCTTCATAGCTATTACAAGTCTGAAAAATTTTATGCAACGTAAATTTCACCAACATTTGGTTTACCAGCACTGGAAGTTAAATTACTGAAATTATCACAAAGTAATTTCTACACCTACATTTATACTCCGCAAGTCACCCAACGGTGTGTGGCAGAGGGCACTTTACGTGCCACTGTCATTACCTCCCTTTCCTGTTCCAGTCGCGTATGGTTCGTGGGAAGAACGACTGCCGGAAAGCTTCCGTGCGCGTTCGAATCTCTGTAATTTTACATTCGTGATCTCCTCGGGAGGTATAAGTAGGGGGAAGCAACATATTGAATACGTCATCCAGAAACGCAACCACACGAAATCTGGACAGCAAGCTACACCGCGATACAGAGCGCCTCTCTTGCAGAGTCTGCCACTTGAGTTTGCTAAACAGCTCCTTAACGCTATCACGCTTAGCAAGTAACCCTGTGACGAAACGCGGCGCTCTTCTTTGGACCTTCTCTATCTCTTCCGCCAACCCGACCTGGTACGGAACCCACACTGATGAACAATACTCAAGTGTAGGTCGAACGAGTGTTTTGTAAGCCACCTCCTTTGTTGATGGACTAAATTTTCTAAGGACTCTCCCAATGAAACTCAACCTGGCACCCGCCTTACCAACAATTAATGTTATATGATCATTCCGCTTCAAATCGTTCCATACGCACACTCCCAGATATTTTACAGAAGTAACTGCTACCATTGTTTGTTCGGCTATCGTATAATCACACAATTAAGGGTTCTTCTTTCTATGTATTCGCAATACATTACATTTGTCTATGTTAAGGGTCAGTTGCCACTCCCTGCACCAGGTGCCTATCCGCTGCAGATCCTCCTGCATTTCTCTGCAATTTCCTGTTGCTGCAACTTCTCTGCTTACAACAGCATCATCAGCGAAAAGCGGCATGGAACTTCCGACAATATCTACTAGGTAATTTATATTTATTGTCAAAAGCCATAGTCCCATAACACTCCCCTGTGGTACGCCAGAGGTTACTTTATCGTCTGCAGACGTCTCTCCATTGATAACAACATGCTGTGTTCTGTCTACTAAAAACTCTTCACTCCAGCCACACAGCTGGTCTGATATTCCGTAGGACTTTACTTTGTTTATCAGGTGACGGTGCGGAACTGTATCGAACGCCTTCCGGAAGTCAAGGAAAATGGCATCTACCTGGGAGCCTGTATCTAATATTTTCTGAGTCTCATGAACAAATAAAGCGAGTTTGGACTCACACGATCGCTGTTTCCGGAATCCATGTTGATTCCTACAGAATACATTCTGGGTTTCCAAAAACGACATGATACGCGAGCAAAAAACATGTTCTAAAATTCTACAACAGATCGATGTCAGAGACATAGGTCTATAGTTTTGCGCATCTGCTCGACGACCCCTCTTGAAAACTGGGACTACCTGTGCTCTTTTCCAATCATTTGGAACCTTCCGTTCCTCTAGAGACTTGCTGTACACGGCTGTTAGAAGGGGGGCAAGTTCTTTCGCGTACTCTCTGTAGAATCAAATGGTATCCCATCAGGTCCAGTGTACTTTCCTCTGTTGAGTGAGTTCAGTTGCTTTTCTATTTCTTGGACACTTAATTCGATGTCAGGCATTTTTTCCTTCGTGCGAGGGTTTAGAGAAGGACCTGCACTGCGGTCTTCCTCTGTGAAACAGCTTTGGAAAAAGGTGTTTAGTATCTCAGCTGTACGAGTGTCATCTTCTGTTTCAATGCCATTATCATCCCAGAGTGTGTGGACATGCTGTTTCAACCCACTTACTGATTTAACGTAGGGCCAGAACACCCGAGGATTTTTTGTCAAGTCGGTACATAGAATTTTACTTTCGAATTCACTGAACGCTTCACGCGTAGCCCTCCTTACGCTAACTTTGACATTGCTTAGCTTCTGTTGGTCTGAGAGCTTTTGGCTGCATTTAAATTTGCAGTGAAGCTCTCTTTGCTGTCGCAGTTGTTTGCTACCTTTGTTGTCGAACCACGGTGGGTTTTTCCCGTCCCTCACAGTTTTACCGGGTACGTACCTGTCTAAAACGCATTTTACGATTGCCTTGAACTTTTTCCATAAACACTCAACATTGTCAGTGACGGAACAGAAATTTTCGTTTGGGACTGTTAGGTGGTCATAAATCTGAGTCCTTTTACTTTTTCTAAACAGATAAACCTTCCTCCCTTTTTTATATTCGTACTTTCTTCCATATTGAGGGATGCTACAGCGGCCTTATGATCACTGATTCCCTGTTCTGCTCTTACGGAGTCGAAAAGTTCGGGTCTGTTTGTTATCAGTAGATCCAAGATATTATCTCCACGAGGCAGTTCTCTGTTTAATTGCTCGAGGTAATTTCGGATAGTGCACTCAGTATAATGTCACTCGATGCTCTGTCCCTACCACCCGTCCTAAACATCTGAGTGTCCCAGTCTATGCCTGGTAAATTGAAATCTCCACCTAAGACTAAAACATGCTGAGGAAATTTCTGTGAGATGTATTCCAGATTTTCTCTCAGTTGTGCTGCCACTAATGCTGCTTAGTCAGGAGGTCGGAGAAAGGAGCCAATTATTAATCTAGCTCGGTTGTTGAGTATAACCTCCACCCATAATAATTCACAGGAACTATCCACTTGTATTTCACTACAGGATAAACTGCTACTAACAGCGAGAAACACGCCACCACCGGATGCATGCAATATATGCTTTCTAAAAACCGTCTGGGAATTTGTAAAAATTTCGGCACAGTTTATCTCTGGCTTCAGCCAGCTTACCGTACCTATACCGATTTCAGCATTGGTACTTTCTTTCAGCGCTTGAAGTTCCGGTACTTTACCAACGCAGCTTTGACAGTTTACAATTACAATACCGATTGCTGCTTGGTCCCCGCATGTCCTGACCTTGCCCCGCACCCTTTGAGGCTGTTGCCTTTACTGTACTTGCCCGAGGCCATACAACCTAAAAAAAAAACCGCCCAGTCCACGCCACACAAACCCTGCTACCCGTGTAGCTGCCTGCTATGTGTAGTGGACTCCTGACCTATCCAGCGTAACCCGGAACCCCACCACCCTATGGCGCAAATCAAGTTAACTGCAGCCCACACGGTCGCAGAACCGTCTCAGCCTCTGATTCAGACCCTCCACTAGGCTCTGTACCAAAGGCCCGCTGTCAGTCCTGTCGACGATGCTGCAGATGGTGAGCTCTGCTTTCATCCCGCTAGTGAGACTGGCAGTCTTCACCAAATGAGATAGCCGCCGGAAGCCAGAGAAGATTTCCTTCAATCCATAGCGACACACATCATTAGTGCTGACATTAGCGACCACCTGCAGATGGGTGCCTCCTGTACCCTTCATGGCATCCGGAAGGACCCTTTCCACATCTGGAATGACTCCCCCCGGTATGCACACAGAGTGCACATTGGTTTTCTTCCCCTCCCCTGCAGCCATATCCCTAAGGGGCCCCATTACGCACCTACCAGTAAGCCCACCTTCTGCAACCGCCCGTATCTTGCAGACTGAGGGGCAACCTCTGGAACAGGACAAGCAGCCATGTTCGGCCGAAGATCAGTATCAGCCGGAGACAGAGCCTGAAACCGGTTCGTCAGACAAACTGGAGAGGCCTTCCGTTCAGCCCTCCAGAATGTCTTTTGCCCCCTGCCACACTTAGAGACGACCTCTACCACAGGTGAGGGGTCAGCCTCAATGTGGGCAGCATCCCGGGCAGCCATAGCCGTAGTCCGATCGAGGGATGCGTGGGACGAGCTGGCCATCCCCGACAAATCCCCGTCCGGACCCCCACAGTGATGCCTATTGCCAGCAGCCTAAAGGTGTGTGACCGAAGCCAACACTGCCTGAAGCTGGGAGCGAAGGGATGCCAACTCAGCCCATATCCGAACACAGCTGTCGCAGACCCTATCCATGCTAAATACTGTTGTGCAAAGAACGTGTGAACTAATCTACAGAGAGCACAAACAGTTCAACACAAAATTTAAACGCTAATTAAAATGCAAGATTGCCTAGTAAATGCAGTAATGCTGGTACTTGCGCACTGCTAACACACTGTACGGCGGCAGAAGGATAACTGTACTGTCAGTAACGTACAAAGACTATTTGAAAGAAATATATAGACGACTACGCGAATTTACACGTCACATATATTAAAATGTAAATCTGTCCCTGCTAAATACGAAACTGCACAATGACTTGGCGGATTTAACTAAACAAGTGCGCTAAAAACACTGAAACAAATTTTCAACTTCACTACAACACTTAAATGAAAGCTAAATAATCCACTTGCTGCTACTTGCGTACTGCTGACACACTGCTCGGCGGCGGATGGCTAACTGTACTGTCAGTAACGCACAAAGAGTATTTGAAAGAAATGCCAATAACATTAACTAACACGCTGTACATGTTGGGCAACGTTCACCTCTTTCCTTTTGCTCAGTTTGGTTGCACGTTCACGAGATTTCCGCAGTTGAAATGACCGTTCCGCGTCTACGCAAATTAAATGTCGTGTTAAATGAACCCACCATTACTCTTGTGGCTGCAGTGTAATTTCCGTGTCGCTCTGGCGTTACCGCGCTGTAAAAAATTAATTTCCTTCGTTTTCTACAGCTTTCCATTGCATGCAATTTTTACTGTAGTAATTATTAATCAAGTACATTGTGTGTAAATTTAGAGTAATTTCCTCAGATATACTGGATGTATTGTATGTATATTCAAATACAAAGGTATTAATTGTAACAGAATTTCCACTCATGTCACCTGGATCTAATATCAAGTGAACTGGAATCACCCTGTTATATACAATAGCAACCTGTGCATTGCAATGCTGCTAGGAATTACGTGTAACAAAATGTAAATGAGGTGCTTTGCAATTTGTACAACAAAAGTCAGTTTAATCGTTAGACAAAATGTTGCTTTAAACGAGGAAACCGCATAAAAGGCTTTAATTAAATAACAGGTCGACAATATATCAGCAAGGAATTTTCTCTTCTTCTTCAAATGGTTCAAATGGCTCTAAGCACTATGCGAGTTAACATCTAAGGTCATCAGTCCCCTAGACCTAGAACTATTTGAACCCAACTAATCTGAGGAAATCACACACGTCCATGCCCGAGGCAGGATTTGAACCTGCGACTGTAGCAGCAGCGCGGTTACGGAATGAACTGACTAGAACCGCTCGGCTCTTCCTCTTCACGGTAACAGATCAGCAAGATTTTGGAAAGTGCTGTGGGCATTCCTGTACTTGCATGTGACCGATAACTACAAGTCTCTTTATCCAGAAACCCCTCGGAAGCAAGAAGAGAGGATTGAGGAATAGGTTAGCTAAAACCATGCCTTCTGTGTAAATTTACGTGATACCACGGTTAATGTGGCGGTCTTTGTGTTCCAACGGGTACCAAGTCCACAATAGATACCTAATTATGTCTAAATTAAGAACTGCAGATCTCTCTTCATTGATGAGTGAAAGGGTACGTTTCTGGTACGTTTCTTGATAATGTTGTTAGGATACATTAACTACCTCTAATTTTAAAAAAGGCTTCAAAAATATGTTAACGTATGGGAATCGTGCAGTATTAATTACGGGCGTTACCGACGCGTCCGACTGGAACGCTAGATCCACTGCAGTCATCTTTGATATTTAAGCGCTGTGCGATGACGTACAGTGTCCTGTGTTAATAACTGGGCCATACGTCGTAGAAATTTTGTAACCTTCACCACAGTTATTCACATCCGTTATGAATACGCTAGATTTTGGTTCCACGGAAAATACCATTAAGTCTCTCTTAAAAATTGGTTCCCAGCCCATTATTATATACCATACATACTGTAGAGAATGAAAACTTGTTGCGACCTATTGATAAACTATAACAATATGCAGAAAATATATACCGGGTGAGAGCGTGATTAGCCGAGCGGCCTAGGGCTCTGCGGTCATGGACTGTGCGGCTTGTCCCGGCGGAGGTTCGAGTCCTCCCTCGGGCATGGGTGTGTGTGTTTGTCCTTAGTGTCATTTAGGTTAAGTAGAGTGTAAACTTAGGGAATGATGACCTTAGCAGTTAAGTCCCATAAGATTTCACACACATTTGAACTTTTTTTTTTATACCAGGTGATCAAAAAGTCAGTATAAATTTGAAAACTGAATAAATCACGGAATAATGTTGATAGAGAGTTACAAATTGACACACATGCTTGGAATGACATGGGGTTTTATTAGAACAAAAAAAAGGTAAAAATGTTCAAAAATGTCCGATAGATGGCGCTTCATCTGGTCAGAATAGCAATAATTAACATAACAAAATAAGACAAAGCAAAGATAATGTTCTTTGCAGGAAATGCTCAATATGTCCACCACCATTCCTCAGTAATAGCTGTAGTCGAGGAATAATGCTGTGAACAGCACTGTAAAGCTTGTCCGGAGTTGTGGTGGGGCATTGGCGTCGGATGTTGTCTTTCAGCATCCCTAGAGATGTCGGTCGATCACGATACACTTGCGACTTCAGGTAACCCCAAAGCCAATAATCGCACGGACTGATGTCTGGGAACCTGAGAGGCCAAACTTGACGAAAGTGGCGGCTGAGCACACGATCATCACCAAACGACGCGCGCTAGAGATCTTTCAAGCGTCTAGCAATATAGGGTGGAGCGCCATCCTGCATAAACATCGTACGTTCCAGCAGGCGTTTATCAGCCAGGCTGGGGATGATGCGATTCTGTAACATATCAGCGTGCCTCTCACCCGTCACGGTAGCAGTTACAAAGCCAGAATCACGCATTTCCTCGAAGAAACTGTTATAGGTTGTAATAAAACCCCATGTCATTCCAAGCATGTGTGTCAATTTTTAACTCTCTATCTACATTACTCCGTGGTTTATTAAATTTTTCAAACTTATACTGACTTTTTGATCACCCGGTACATTTCACAGGACAGTAACATTTCACTAGCGTACGTACCATATAGATCCTACCGCAAGATCACTTCGTTGCTGGCCGATACGAATGGGGTAGTAATATCAACTTGCAGAACGCAAATTCTTGTGTTTATTCCAATATAAGTGCAGATTCTTGCTCCGTAGATGGAGCCGAATTTCATGTGACGAAAGCCACTTCAAAAATATATTTCTGGGGCATTTCTATGACTCACATTTGACTTATCATTCTAACATTAGACATTTTCGAATCAAAGACAAGCGATAAATTTTCCGCGCTTTGGAATTACTATAATTGTAAATGTCGTGTGACTAGGGCCTCCCGTCAGGTAGGCCGTTCGCCGGGTGCAAGTCGTTCTATTTGACGCCACTTCGGCGACTTGGGCGTCGATGGGGATGAAATGATGATGATAAGAACAACACAATACCCAACCGAGAATCGAACCCGGCCACTTAGGATTGACATTCTGTCGTGCTGACCGCTCAGCTACCGGGTGTGGATGGCATCAGTATGTGCAGCGTACATCCCGCCACAATGTCATTGGTCAGTCGCTGGAACGATGTTACTTAGGTAGCGATGCGATTATCTATCACATCGGAAACAAGCTGGATCACGTGGAATTAAAAGATAACGACGACCAAAAACTCTGCTTTCGGAAATGCCTCTATATATTTGGCACTTTTAATGGTTGGTAAATTGATGTTCCAGAGAAACCAAATACATGAACCTTGAATCGTTCGAGAATTAACTGGCCTACAAAACATTCCCGTTCGACTACCCTCTGCCAGGCACTTAAATGTGATTTGCAGGTTGTCCATGTAGATGTAGACTAGGGCAAGTAGAAGAGCCTCCACTTTTAAACTACCTTTTCTCAGATATACCCTCCGGGCAACATGTGTCGGTCTCCCAAACGCGAAACGTTGACACTAGACAAGATATTCATAATAACCGTGCAAATGCGATTAAAATATTCTCTGACGGTTCGAATGAAGCAGAAAATGCTAATGAGAATAGCACCTTCTTTTGCATTATCTCATAGCTTAACTTCCACACTCCCTGCTTCAGAAGACAGGAATAATTATCACATTGCGGTCGTCATCGTAAAAGCTATGCAATTCGTCAGCGCAATATATCTGAACCAAGTCACCATCATCTCTAACTCACTATGTTAGGCACTAGCCGTAACGCACTTTAAGTGATGAGAGACAGTAACGTTGACATGTGCAGAACCTGGGTGAGCTGCGAACGCGTGCAGTTTACATGAATCTTCTCCGTATACCATCGTACCGAGCCATCCAACAGAAAGAACACGCGGACAAGTCTATACAGGGCACAGTGTTGAACAGGTACTTAAAATACTCCATATTTCAATGTAATCGACTACGTCCCTGAACGGAAAACGAGAGTATGTAAAACACGAAAAGAGGAGAGGAAAAAATAGGTCGCTACGATGGCTTTCAATACCTTAAGCAGCATACAGAGAAAGGTGACGTAGTAGCGAGACACTGGACTTGAACTTGGGAGGACAATGGTTCATATCCCCTATGACAATCCTGATTTAGGAGGTTTTTCGTAGTTTACGGCAGAATTAATGGTGGTTCCTAAGAAAATAGCACGAAATATATCCTTATGTATCCCAATGCGAACATGTGTTCCATCTCAGCCACGTCATTAAATGCGCCTAACTTGCATCTCAGCAGAGAGGACCTGCTATAGATGAAACCTAATGTTCTTAACATTGCAAATTAACAACGCAAGCTTCCTAGGCACATTCATGGAACAGGTGACACTGTCTCAACAATTAGTTCCTTCTGCTGAATTTCAGAATGTTATTTACTCGTAAATCTTACATTGCTCTGCAAAACTAGGGAAAGAGATAGATAAAGTAACGTATTAAAAACTCTGTAGAAAGGAATGAAGGTGCGGGAGCAAGTAGTCAAGAGATCTACCAGCTGTACACAGAAAGTCGGGCGTCACATGGAGTGAGATCGGAGTGACAATAGCGCCAAATGAGACTAGTCCATTGGCGAACTGTTAACGGAACACTGTGGTGGTTTTCTTCATCACAGCACGGCCCGGAAACAAGATCATGATGACGTCACTAGGTGAGGGTTCATCGAGATACTGGAAGACGGACGAACTGAGACGACGGTAACCCGAGAATCTGGTATTGTTCATACCGCAGTTTTACAAAGATAGGGAGCGTTCTGAACCATCTAATTTCGAAGGAGATTAGACGGTTGACCACGGTCAACTATGTCTGTTCCTTTGTGCAAAAAGTAAGAAGGGACCCATGTCTGCAAGGAACGCCATCTCAACGCTCCACAGTGGCTAGCATCTTGTGCTATTCTCAGATGAGCGCAGATTCAGTTCGAGTAATGATCGTACACCCACGCGCAAGAAGTGGGAACACATAACGAACCCTGGAAAGTTGTCGACAATGATCGTTTTCCTGTACCATGTGTTATGGTGTCGGAAGACATAATGTTGAATGTGGGTATTGACCTCCAAATATTTCAAGATGGTACATTTACTGGTCAACTCTATTGAGCCGTGCGCAGCTCGTTAACAGGCCGTTTATTGCGTGGCATCTTGTCATTGTGGTTATGGCATCTCGTTTCTTATTCGATTTACTGGCGTCACTAAGTTGCTGACTTGCCTGCCTGTGAGTGGCGGCAGCAGCTCTTATCGATACGAGTACTGTGGTACTATATCTGGAAGGACCACTAGTATTTTCAGGTCGTGTTGTGTGGAGTGGGGTTGCAAACGGACTTCAGGTCGGTTGGGGGCGCAGCAGCGAGCAGGTCCATGCGGCGCCTTGGCGAGCCCGGGCCGCTGGTGGCATGCTGACACTGCTGGATCGAGGAGGGGTAGCTGCGAGAGCGACGACTTCAGTGCACACAGGAAACCTGGACGTTTAAGTTGAGTGAAGAATTAACTGCTAATGCAACCTCAACTATTCTGAGTTCCCGCCTTTGGTCGGCGGGTTCTTGCTCCCACGGCCGCTGAGCCTGGCGGTAACGAGTGAAGTGTTTCGAGTCGGTGAAACTTTGCACTCGTCCTTCTCTATTTGTCATTCATCACTGAATTTAGTATTATTCTTGTCAGTGAAGCGCAACCAGCGGTATTTTCTGCCTTGTGGCCGCTAACACCTCAGTTACCTGCCATGGAGGTTAGCGTACTGTTGCGACAGTGTACCTTTCCTTGTCGTGTTGCTGCTGTCCGACACGGAATGTAGTTCGACAGCCTCTTATATTATACTGTGCATATATTTTTATTTGAGAGGTCTACCATGATTCTAGTGTTTCTTCGTCATTGGGTGTTTTCTGAAGACTTAGTGCTGCCTTTCTCTTTGCCCTTGCCTAAAGATATTCCATCGTTGTACTGGTGATCGGACGTTAGGCGGGTTGATTAGTCGGTCGGTCGGGGCTTAAAAATTCAAATGGCTCTGTGCACTATGGGACTTAACATCTGAGGTCATCAGTCCTCTAGAACTTAGAACTACTTAAACCTAACTAACCTAAGGACATAACACACATCCATGACCGAAGCAGAATTCTATCCTGCGACCCTAGCGGTTGCGCGGTTCCAGACTGAAGCGCATAGGAACGGTCAGCCATCCTGACCGGCGTCGGTGCTTAAGCTGCCCCTAGTTTAAGTTGCCATCCTGTTACGTGAGTGCAACACTTGGCTGCCTGTTTCACCTTACCTTATGTTTCAGTTACCTTCCCAGGCCAAACCTTGGAACACTTTCTGAGAACCGCTTGCCCTGATTCGTTAGATTGTTATTGTTGTCTTAAGTATATTTGTAAATTTCTGATTATTGTTGGTGTGGCCTTCAGCCGAGCAATAATTTCAATTCTTTGGTGATAAAGCGTTCAGCCGTGTTACAGTAAGTATTTTAAAACAAATTTGATTTAAAGGATTTATTTTAAAAGTGCTATTTGGAATTGTTTTCCTGACTTCTAATTCAGGTCTTCAGCCGTTTGTGATTTGAAGTCGTGTGTGGCCTTGACATGCGCCATAATTTCACTTCTTTTATAACAAGGCCTTCAGTCGTGTTACAGTTAATTTTAAAACCAAGTATTTATCTTAAGATGTGCTATTTCGAATTCTTCTGACCTTCAACCGTTTGTTGTTTGAGGCTATTGTTGGTGGCCTTCGGCACTAAAATTGTGGAATTTTTTGTTTGTGATAAGGTCTTCAGCCGTCATATAGTCAATTGTGTTTTATTAAGAGACTGGTATAAAATTTTAATTTCCTTAAATGAAGTTTACGTATTTGTTGTGCAACCGAGAGTAACTGATTACTGCCCCATCCACAATCGTAACCGTATCCTGCCCCGCCCTGAGAAACCAGCTCTCATTTATTGTGACACTGAACTCCTTTTCCACATGCTTCTTTTCAGGATTGCATTCGGCCCTCACTTCAATCTTATGAATGACAACGCGCGACCGCGTGGGACAGCGTATGTAAAGGAATTCTTGGAGCGAGAGGAAATTAGACGAATATAATGACCTGTCAATTCACCAGACTTAAATTCACTGAACCTGTGTGGCAAGCGGATTGGGAGAGGTATCGTAGTACGACCATGTGCACCAATGACCATCGAGCGCTGTCAACCGTTCTAGTGGAATAACTAAACAACTAAACTCCCTACCACAAGAACTCCTTAACAACCTTGTGGCCAGCAAGGGATCTCGTTGCAGAGCAAGCATAGCTGTCCGTCGTGGTCACACATCATATTAAGAAGCATCTCCTGCTTTTGTAATATCCAGGAGACCACCATAAATCGCGGTGATTCCTGGGTATTTATTGTCTAAGTAAAAGTTTATTTCTGCTCGGCCCCTGGAGTATTTCAACTACCTATCGTACTAAACTGTAGCAGTCCTATCTATTTGTGGTCCAAGTTTCATTGAGCTATGGTTCGTGGTAGTGACACGTCATGGGAAGACACTTTCATCCTTAAGTTTTGCGCACCAGTGTATAAACATATTGTATGCGTGTTATCGTTATCAACGTTCAAGGAGATTTTTACACCAGTGCTGAGGCACCAGACACATGTGTCGTTGCATCAAAAAACGCACCGTACAGAATATCCAAGGGGTGAACGCGTGATATCGTTATCCTACGTACAGAATATCAAAGGTGGTCGCTAGACATGATTATCTTAATGGGGTTGCCGCGATCGCTCTTTAAATAAAAATACGGCATTTCAGTCTCTGATCGCAATTTTTTGTTTTCAATGACCGGTTTCAGGCTAGCTGCCCATTTTCAGATCATATATAGCAGTTACTCAGTTACTGTAATATATTATCTGAAGATGGTCAGATAGCCTGAAACCGGTCTTTGTAGCTTGGCCTTGTTACAAAGTGTCTGCTCATATCACACCATGGAGGGTTAGTCAAGCGATAGTGCTACACTGATGTGGACGTAGAAGTTTACTTTTCGGGAGACATCGTAGAACCCGAGTAAGCTACTGCAGTATCACTTTAGAAAATTATAATGTATGGACCAGAGACTAGACTCCTGCGGAGGGCTATCGTTAGCATTCAAAGAGTCGATGTCCAAAGCAGAATTCCTAGGAAGGTGAAGAGACTCAGTTTGTTAAGTTATTGGCAATTGTCACGCATAGAAAGAAATATTTTGAGATCAGTGCTGAGCCGTCATAGGACATGCGTTGAAGTATGCCCCTGAAGTTACAAGTAAACCGCATTGTGCGATATGCACCGTGGGGTATGTTCCGACGGTGACTGGTCATACTTGGAAGGAATATCACTTCTGACGTACGCAGAATGTCAGACGTTCTCTCGACAGATTGGCGAGAAAAACTAATAAAGGAGAGTGACAACGACGTTGACTGGTGGGCAGCAATTACACACTCGGGGGATAGTGCTGATGCTAACCACAGTCCTGACCTTGGGTCAGGGGTGGATGGTAAACGAAGTATTTACGTGGACGTGGAAAGCGTGAATGGGGGACAGTCTACGATATGTTGCTGAATGGAGTAGTCTTTTATGTGAGGCTGAAGGCGACGCTTCGGAGTTCAGCTGTGAAGTCAGCGACCGCCGCAGACACAGCCTGAAAGGGCACACCATGTGCCAGCGACCGAGTGCAGGTGTAAAGTATGTTTACTTGACGGCCCATTCACGCACTGAGCCGGACAAAGGATCCTTTCAGATCGCCACCGCGCCAGCAGCGGCACTCCTCGCACAACTCCAGGTACATAATTCATTGCCTTCGTTCCGACCTGTTTCAAGCGGCGATGAATGAACCGAGTATACTTCGTCAATGTTTATAAAGCTGTACTGCATTAATATTAGCTCTTTTAGATCTCATCTAAGACTTCCTACACAAATCCCTCCAAAAACCTGTAACAATGTTGATCTACAGTTAAATCTAGCTGTGTCGCCGTCGGCAGGAGATGAAACGAGTCGATGCAGAGGTTAAGGTAAGCATAGTTCAATAGTAAGGTTATGTTTATTTACGATACATTGTTCTTCACTTTTTTGGTCAATAACATAAATTAATCGTATGTGTTGCCTGTTACCGTGACCATGTTTGTTGCCAGTAATCATTGAAATTTCTCTTATATATCGGCTTATGTAACATGGAACCGTCTTGATTGCACTGATTTTTATAAAAATATGATCGGGTTTTAGCATCTCGTAGTAGGCCACGTTCAGATAATGCACCATCCACCTGAAATGATGACGCTTGGAACTGCTGTACTGACGCCAGTCAGTGAGCAGTTCCGCTACTAGAGCTGTTCCAAGCGTCATCACCATCAGTTGGCTAGTATATTATCTGAAGATGGGCTACTACTAGGGGCCGAAACCGATCATATTTTGTTATCAATGTCTGTGTGATCAACACTGTTATTTACTAATTTTACTTTACTAAAATTATTATGGAATGTGGTGCTCGTTTTATAATTGTACACAAAACGGCAAAAAACGGCAATACATTTGGAATCAAACTGCAACTTATTTTGTATTAAATTTGTCGGATTATGCTATCCAACAAGTAAGATTAAACAATCACTGACATCTTTCAGTACCATTCATTAATTACTATAATACTTCTGTAGTTGCTTCAAATAAAACGTCTGCTGGAAGTAATAAGCTTGACTAATTGTTACAGGAACGTCGTGGAAAGAATACTAACGGTAAAAAATATAGAAGAATCAAAATTTATGCAATTGATTCAAACGAATAAATACTAAATTTATTAGCATGAAAACCTGAAGAAGAAATTGAACCATGAATATATTTCATTTGAAATTGCAAAAACCATTTGCGATTATGTGAACGCGTTTCAATGTAAGCTGGTTGCATTCAGTTTGTTATATAAAGCATTATTCAAATTACATTCGACGTTACGTGTCTATCACTGCTAAAAGAGGAAGACAGAAAAAAATTAACCACCGTGTTTCCACAGTGCTAATTTAACTCTTGTCATCATTATTAATGGCATATTCATTGAATGTGTGGAAACAGGCAATAACTTTCAGTAGCTCTCCGTTGCAGAAACCATAACCTTTCACAGACTTCTAACCGAGCAAAGTCGTCATCATATGTATGTTCATATGGGCTAAAATAATCTAAACCAGAATTGTATATATTCCACATCACAACTGTAAAACGGTTTCATAGTTTTTGCCGGTTTCGCCATGGAAGCCAGTCAGTCCTACAGCTGTAACGGTTGTCACCATTATGTGCCAAAGTATTATGAACCGGGAACTGAAAAGACAATTTTGTTCAAACACAAACTTATGGATAATGAGCAACTATTTCAGTCGCATTGATGCATTGCGTCTCTTGATCCGTCAGTGTTACACAATGAGATTAAATATTTTTCCAAGTCTTCACAGCCCAGCACTGCTTCAGCAAAAAGCAGTGTCAACAAAAGCCAGGCACATGGCAAAAATATTTCGACACAATTAGTCCGTCACCAATAGCGCGACATTGACCATGATGTGTAACAGTGCGATCGAACTCAGTGGAAAAGTGTAAGAGAAGTACACAGTAAACATTCTTTGTTGCCCTCATAGCATCATAACATAACCTGTCGGGGGCCACCACAGTAGCAATGGTACTGTAAGCAGAGATTGAGACTGCTGACTACTCATGCTAAACTGGACCTGTTTCGCACAGCAAAGTGTCTTCTACGACCATCTAGCTTGGAGACAGTCAAGTGGCAGTATCGATGGCGTCCATGTCGTTTACATTCGATTGCCTAATTATTGTATTGTAGCACGTTGTGTTAGATAGTTCCAATATTGTCACTCTGTGCCAGTCATACTCTCGCTGCCTGGTATGATGACAGCAGTTCCATAACGCTGTATAATTGACACCAGAGTCTAGGTCATAAACTGCCACTAACAGGTAGTCCAAGCGTGCACCAACGCCATTATAGTTCGGGACATGAGATGCTCTGACACTTAAGCATTGTATGGACGATAGTGCATACGAAACCAGTGGGCCAGGATCAGCGCTCATCACAACACCAGACGTCACAGTTCTGAACATGCCAGTCCATCTCATAGGACAATGTCCACAGTGACCTGAGAGAGAGAGAGAGCATCCTCAGGACGACAATTGAAACGGTCACATAAGCAATGCGGTCACGCCTCCTTCATAGCAGATCTTCTGCCTGGGAAGTGCTTACAGATCGGCTTGTGGGCAACCCTTTATGTCACAAGTCGCCACCCTGTGCTAGAGACTGCCATAGCAGCCTCCGCCAGCCTTAGTGCCACTGATGACAGCACATTCCATTCCAGACTTCACAGCAACTAATAAATTGAGTAATAACTGAAGCTGAAAGACAGAATTCCCCAAAGTCTTTGCCAGAACAGATGGTTTAGAACTGTTTATCACATGTGAGTGTAGTGGCGCAGTGGTATGATCGCTACACAGGGCTGGGCACGCATTATTCGCTCTATCAAGATAGCACAGTCACTCCACCACCCATGCACAGAAGGGTATGACAGGCTGTGACGAACTACAGGAATCCGTTATATGTGAGGCCGGTCGCAGCAAGGTAGTTAGAGTTCAGGGAAGCTCTTCATTGTCAATTCAACCTAGAGCAGATTCAGATGTGCACCTTTGCCTAGTGGGTTTATCCTGGTATCGCTCCGTGATGTCGTTGTGTTAGTGTAGCTGAGGCAGTCATCCACATAGATCACGTATATTGCAGGGAGGCAACACGCTTAGAAGGCAGCGAGTGGAGGCACCGCCACACGCAGCGGCCAGATGAACCTGCCACAGCATTCTTGTGGGCCGGAGCGACTGTGGTTGCGACGGTTGGAGGTGACTTGGCGTGGGCTTGATAGTTTCCGTGGGCAGCGAGGTGGCGTAACACCTCGGACCACAAGAAGCCTGGCCGTCAGCTGGCTAGAAGAGAGTTTCCGATCTGACAAACTTGACAGCTACACTCCGCCGCCAAGTTCTTCGCTGACTCGTTCGCTACTGATAGGCTGAAGTTTGTAGCAATTCACCCCTGGATGTGTCACTCTCTGACAGGGTAAATATCTCAAAATTCCTTGGGAAGACAGTGTTATGTCTACACTCAACAAAAGTTACTATACAACAAAGGAAACACATATAGTTAATAATCAATTTTTCCTCGATTAATTTAAGAGTTACCTTTATCTACGAAAATAATGGAGCCAGCCGGAGTGGCCGTGCGGTTCTAGGCGCTGCAGTCTGGAGCCGAGCGACCGCTACGGTCGCAGGTTCGAATCCTGCCTCCGGCGTGGATGTGTGTGATGTCCTTAGGTTAGTTAGGTTTAATTAGTTCTAAGTTCTAGGCGACTGATGACCTCAGAAGTTAAGTCGCATAGTGCTCAGAGCCATTTGAACCATTTTTTTTATAATAATGGAAGCTGAGTAAATAAACTGAAATTTGTGCCACGACAAGGAATTGAATGTTGGTGTCCTTTCTTCCTAGGCGGGATTGTTGACCATACACCAACACAGGACTATGGCTAACATTGGTGCACGGACTACCAAATTCCAATGCCCTCCCCCATCCCCCCACCCCGCCCACCAAACACAAACTTTGTATCATCAGCAAATTCTCCATCTCAACAGTCACTACTGCCGGGGCTCTCTGGCATTGGAATATGTAAAGACATTGCTTTCCCGAAAGTTAATAATACTTTTTTCTTTTATGCATTACCTTGGCATAGTACGTATGTATCATTTATTTCAATTATTTATAATTTGTTAATACGTCACATTGTTTATTCATTCATTTTGCTACTGTTTTATATTTTATATTGTACGAATACGAATGTTCTGGTTCCATATGCTTTGTAAATCTTTGGTTAGGCTAGGAGAAGTACTGCGTCAGAGAGAGAACGAACGACTATCGATAGAGAGCGTGCGGGTTGTTGGGGTATCGTGGTCGGTTCGCGGGTGAAAAACGTTGCAAATTTTGGCGTGAAAGACGGTGATACGGGGAGGAACAATTAATTACAGTGCGTCCGCTGTGTTAACAGGAGATCGTGCATTATTAAGTGAACAGTAAAACTTGAAAAGTATATCGAGTGTTAGCGGTGACGATTTTAGAAACTGTGGGAACTTGTGACAATTAGCCATGAATCAAGACACCATTGTCGTGTGGAGACACTAACTGAAAGTGGAACAAACCAAAACGTTAAGTAAAAGAACAGTGCTGTGATTTGATCAAGAAACATTTCTTATATCGTCCAAACTGTCCTAATGACGACGACGTAAATTGAACTGATGTTTAAGGGACTGTTATAGTGATGAACACATGTGATTGTTTTCCTGTGACAACACGGTGAAAGAACTGTGCAAACTATTGGCATTAACCGGATATATATCGTAAATACTAAAGACATTGCATAAATCCGACCTACCCACACCGCGTGTTTAATAAACTTTTCACAATAAAACGTCGCGCACGTAACGAAAACGCACATACTGGAACTAGTATTATCGCGACAGTGCTGCCAGCTGACTCGACTACAACGGAGACGTGGACCACCGCCGTAACTGGGATATTAATGAAACAGGAGGATCCACCATTATCTTCACGCCACGAACCAGGATTCACTTCACACATCGTCCGCGCGGACCACCTTTGACGTCATCGCACTGTCTACAGCTACAGTTAAGACATTAAAAGAAAATTATTACGCTCTCTCTCATTTCAAAATTAAAGACAATTGCAGTTAAATTAACTATTTTCAAAATTTTGTTTGGTTCCAGTAAGTAATCTTTCCATTATTTCGTCTTGTTGACAGTATTGAAAACCCACCAAATTAAAGTTCAATTACTAATTTTCTTTCAAAATTCTTCTCAGACATTTTGCTGCTCACTATAAATTTATTTTATTGTTTGTGTCTAATTTCTTTTGGAGGGAGCACATATTTTATTTTTTGTGCAGTAAAATTAGCTACCATAAAATTACGTATATTACCAGCTGATGCTGTCCGCCATTACTGCATGAATACTGCACCTATTTTCACATTGGCTGTCAGCTTCAAACAAAACTACGTATTTCGTGGGCATCTAGTGGACTCGCGATGTCTGTGTAGGCCCCTACAATAATTTGTTTTTACTTTTGCAGGTTTACTGGAATTATATTGACTTTGATTGTTCATTTGGCCCCAGTTAAAGTGATTTATCGCATCTATATAATAATTGTTCTGAATTACCTAATTTTTTTTTTCTTTTTCGTTCATGACTATGAGGTGTAATCAGGTTCCTTGTATAGGTCATGCTTTATTATTTAAAAGAATTTTTTTTTAGAAGTAGAGAACCAGTTTCTTTACAAATATGACCCAAGCGATCGACTTAATGGGGAAATCCTGCAGCTCAGGTGATCTTGGACATCAGATAATTAAATTTTCCTCGAGACATTTAAATATCATCTCTATCTTTCGTAATGTTGGAAGCTGAGTCCCGGCGGTGGTACATTTTTAGTCATTTACTCTGTTTATGTGAGGACTTGGTGTAACTGGTGAAATCGGAATTACTTCTGTGAGCTGAGTATGACGTCCTTCCGTCCACGCACGCTAATTTGTCCGCCTTTGATATTCCATGCTGTCTGGGACTGGGTGCTGCGAGCCGCACTGGATATTTACAGGATTATCAAATATCTGCTATATCGCGCGTTTATGGTCACTTTCTCTCACACAACGATGTTCCCACCTCTATTGCCTGCGTTTTATGGCTTACTGAAATCTTTGTTTGAGCTACAGCTCTGTTGATATAGGTCATTTATATTTCTGATCAGTCAAATATTTGGCTCTGTATGTAATTGTGGCAGTATTGACGATTTCTGTATGCCAAGGAGAGATTCATTCTAGTGTATTTGTGTTGGCTATACACAGTGTGAAAGATTCAGTGGTTAACCTTAATGTTAGATTTTCCCACTGATATGGCGGTCGGATTTCTTCTGCCGTAGTATTCTGGGAAAGGGTTTTGGCAATAAGCTGTGGAAAAAATTCTGCAGATTCAGTTCTCATCTTAAGTATTCTTAAGGATTCTGCTTTTAATCTTTTATTTTATGTTTTGTTTGCTTTAACAAAAATTTCCTGTACTTAATATGTGTGTTAAAATTCAATTGTAGATTTCCATGTCTAAATACCACTGGACGAAGCGTTGCGCCCAAAATCTAATTATCTACACCGTCTCGTAGAGATAAGCTTGTCATTTTCCCTACGTCACTCTTTGGTTCACATAAGGTATCTTGTCATGTGGTTTGGCTAAATTACTTTCAGATCTTATCCTCTGGGCGTTTATTAAGTTCTCCTGTATCAAATGTTGTTCAGCTACAGGGTTTAGGACACATTGCCCCCGCCACTACTAAGCATCATTGAAATTTTGTAAATTTGGTTAAAGATAAGTTTTTCAAATTTGGTGGCATATTAAGAGGCCTCATGGGGACCATATGGTCGTTAATATGTGCGTAACTTCTTTTTGTTTGGCCTATTGCACCTGAGTGTTATTTGTTAACAGCCTTCTTTAGACTTCTAACATTTGCCAACGGTTTTTCAGTGACTCTTGCCCACGAGGTGTTTGCTGCTATTACATAGCGCCTAGGCGTTTACTGGTTGGTTGTTTCGGGGAAGGAGACCAGACAGCGAGGTCATCGGTCTCATCGGATTAGGGAAGGACGGGGAAGGAAGTCGGCCGTGCCCTTTGAAAGAAACCATCCCGGCATTTGCCTGGAGCGATTTAGGGAAATCACGGAAAACCTAAATCAGGATGGCCGGACGCGGGATTGAACCGTCGTCCTCCCGAATGCGAGTCCAGTGTCTAACCACTGCGCCACCTCGCTCGGTCAGGCGTTTACTGTCTGCGTTTGAAGCGTGTCTGCAACTGCCATAGCACGCTGGTTTCCGTTGCATGCTAATAAATTTTAAGTTGCGTAATGATTATATTACTTAATGTCCTGATCCATGGAAACTTATTTGAAGTTTTAATTAAAGTTGTACACGTCCTTCGGCATATGCTTGTATTACCCATGTTATGAATTTCGGGTAGCAAAGTCTGATTTGCTTAAGCACAAGATTCTGTCTTGATTATTATATTAATTTCAATATTTCCAAATCAATTAACTGTAATTACTGGCCTGAGCCTAAATTGGGATTGCACTTGCTTCACGTGTGGCCAAAAAAATCTATTTTACTGTTTTTGTATTTGATAAAATTTTCAGTAGATTTTATGCTGATTTTATCAGGGTGTTTGCTGTCTTATGTGGTAAGGAGCTGTTTAATTTAAAAAAAATTAACTCCTTTACGAAAATCCTTTGAAGGACTTAAGTGACCTTTTGTCAAATTGTCTTAAAAATATCTTTGTTGATGCTCTTTAATGAGCTTCTGTTTAATAAGAAAGTGTTTACTGGTCATATTTGTTCTGGCACAGTGTTTTGTTACTTGTTGACGAGGAATCACTTGCTACATCTGATTATTGCTCCAAGCAACTAATTAGCTTCTCCTATTTCTCTTAACTGTGATTACTGTATTTATTTATTCATGCTGTTATGTGGTGGTTAAATAAATGTAACCATTCAAACGAAAAATGTCGCTGCTATTGTTCGTCCTTCCATGCTTTGCGTGTCCTACCCCTTCCTGCGTTTAGCGATTTCAGTAACATACCGCGGCAGCGTAGAGTATATCGAGACGAATACTTTGATAGTGGACACTGTGGCTTATCATGTCGGTAAACTATCTCAGATTGGCCTACAAAAACTACCTAAGGTACAGCATAAGCGCGTCGCGCGAGATTTTCAATAGTCTCTAGCTCTCTTCTCGAAAACTCTTGCCCCAAGACAAAAAATGAATAGACCCTTTACTGTAGAAAATGTAATGCAGTTTATTTATGTACTATGATACGTTTTCTCTAGACTCCGCTCTTTTCGAGTTAGTCAAAAAAAAAAAAAACAACAGGACGGCACGCGCAGTAGCGCCATGTCACGGACTGCGCGACCTCTATCGCCGGAGGTTCGAGGCCTCCCTGGGCGTCCGCTGGGACCGAGCGGTTCTAGGAGATTCAATCCGGAACCGCGCGACCTCTGCGGTCACAGGTTCGAATCCTGCAGTGGGCATGGATGTGTGTGATGTCCTCAGGTTAGTTAGGTTTAAGTAGTTCTAAGTTCTAGGAGACTGATGACCTCAGATGTTAAGTCTCTTAGAGCTCAGAACCATTACAACCATTTTTGAGTCATTGTCCAGCATGAGTGTGTGTGTGTGTGTGTGTGTGTGTGTGTGTGTGTGTGTTGTTCTTAATGGTAGGGTTCCTGCACTTAACATAGGATCCATTTAGCAACTAATGAGTACACGAAACCCTCCGTTGCCAAATTTACCTTTATTCTAATTTTAATTAACATGGAAGCCGTAAAAATACCAAAAATAGAGGCAACATGTACGCATCTAAAGGCTACTTAAAAAATGAGTAAAATCACTTAAACTTATTTAAACAAGAGGAGAATACAACGTCCCAATTCGGACCTCGCAAACACTTACATTTTACTGACATTAAATATAAAAAGATAAATAAACATGTGACGATAGCAAAAGAATAACACTATCAATCTTTACAGATGAAAATACGACTATATCCACGAAGGTTCGCGCCCTGGCAAGAGAGATACTTAACTTCAACATATAAGGTGATTACAGTAGGCCCTAATTCCACTCGACAAACGTAGTAACGATATAAGCGAGACAAATGTACTGAAGCAGGATAGCCGGATGCGCCGTAGTAAAAAGGGCCACTATCAACCCCGTCAGGACGCGACCCCCGTGAACGTCAGTTTCAGCTACCTGAAACATAGACATGGTCATTTGTAGCTTCTTAAAAACAATTAACATAAAAAGGCACAACTCGTAACACACTAATAAAATATAAACGACTACTTCACAGAACTAGCTCCTCTTTAGACAAAGCAAACAGCAGAATATTAATAACACGTAAAATTCTTCTAACCTATAACAAACTAAGGTACCACGTAATAGAATATCGTCTTGAGCTCATAGAATACTCAGTTTGACTTGCCTGTTTATAGGTCTTACAACTCAACAGGGTCAGCTTAAGCAAACATGCGAATACAAAACTCAAAATATGACAGGAATAATGATTGAAGCCACTGACAGTGCTAGGCTGCCACACAGAGGAGACAATAGTAATTTACAGCTGAAGACAACCGACCTTACATCTCCAATTTAGTATAATCAGAATAAACAATTTCGTGTATAATAATTACTTACAGTACCACGATAACCTCCGAATAACACTTATTACCCTAGGTTGGTGCTGGTATCGGAAGGAACCTTTAGTAATACAGAGTTCGAAGGTATTCACTTATTGGAAGGGTTTTAACTTTACATTCCTTTCCACATAGCTCTCTGTTTACACACTGCTATAACTTCTGCTACTAAAGGAGGGCATATGAATACACATACAACTGACGCAGATTTAAGCAGAATAAAACTGCACCTTAGTATGGCGCAAATGGCTTCATTTGCCTTACACGTGGGAGATATTAAACGCAGTTTTCCGAAATTCCTTCACCAGGGAAGACGAATGGAATATTCCAGAATTTGAAACACGAACAGCTTCTAGCATGAGTTTCATAGAAGTAGATACCTTAGGGGTGGCGAAGTAACTCAAATCGCTTGATACGGGCAGGTCTTCAGGTCCAGATTGTATACCGATTAGGTTCCTTTCAGATTACGCTGATACAATAGCTCCCAACTTAGCAATCATATACAACCGCTCTCTCACCGATAGATCTGTACCTACAGATTGGAAAATTGCGCAGGTCGCACCAGTGTTTAAGAAGGGTAGTACGAGTAATCCATCGAACTACGGACCTATATCATTGACGTCGGTTTGCAGTAGGGTTTTGGAGCAATTACTGTATTCAAACATTATGAATCACCTCGAAGGGAACGATATATTGATACGTAATCAGCTTGGTTTCAGAAAGCATCGTTCTTGTGCAACGCAGGTAGCTCTTTATTCGCTCGAAGTAATGGCCGCTATCGACAGGGGATCTCAAGCTGATTCCGTATTTCTAGATTTCCGGAAAGCTTTTGACACCGTTCCTCACAAGCGAGTCCTAATCAAGCTGCGGGCCTATGGGATATCGTCTCAGTTGTGCGACTGGATTCGTGATATCCTGTCAGGAAGGTCGCAGTTCGTAGTAATAGACGGCAAATCATCGAGTAAAACTGAAGTTATATCAGGGGTTCCCCAGTGAAGCGTCCTGGGACCTCTGCTGTTCCTGATCTATATAAATGACCTGGGTGACAATCTGAGCAGTTCTCTTATGTTGTTCGCTGATGATGCTGTAATTTACAGTCTAGTAAGATCATCCGAAGGCCAGTATCAGTTGCAAAGCGATTTAGAAAAGATTGCTGTATGGTGTGGCAGGTGACAGTTGACGCTAAATGACGAAACGTGTGAGGTGATCCACATGAGTTCCAAAAGAAATCCGTTGGAATTCGGTTACTCGATAAATATTACAATTCTCAAGGCTGTCAATTCAACTAAGTACCTGGGTGTTAAAATTACGAACAACTTCAGTTGGAAAGACCACATAGATAATATTGTGGGGAAGGCGAGCCAAAGGTTGCGTTTCATTGGCAGGATACTTAAAAGATGCAACCATTCCACTAAAGAGAAGTTTACACTACACTCGTTCGTCCTCTTAGAATATTGCTGCGCGGTGTGAGATCCTTACCAGGTGGGATTGACGGAGGACATCGAAAGGGTGCAAAAAAGGCAGCTCGTTTTGTATTATCACGTAATAGGGGAGAGAGTGTGGCAGATATGAAACGCGAGTTGGGATGGAAGTCATTAAAGCAAAGACGTTTCTCGTCGCGGCGAGATCTATTTACGAAATTTCGGTCACCAACTTTCTCTTCGAATGCGAAAATATTTTGTTGAGCCCAACCTTCATAGGTAGGAATGATCATCAAAATAAAATAAGATAAATCAGAGCTCGATCAGAAAGGTTTAGGTGTTCGTTTTGCCTGCGCGCTGTTCGGGAGTGGAATGGTAGAGACATAGTAGGATTCTGGTTCGATGAACCCTCTGCCAAGCACTTAAATGTGAATTGCAGAGTAAACATGTAGATGTAGATGGAGATTCATAAAATCCGAAATACATTCAACAACGCGTGAGAGCAAGACGTCGCCGTGGTATCAGCTATTTACTTCACATAATTTTCTACACAGACACAAGGCAGACGAAGCGTTTTCACATGCAACAGCGGTGAGCATCACACATTTCCTCCGTCACGCCATAGACACATCTCAATTTCAATGGCCACTAACAAGAACCTATACGTACCCTCGCAGCAGAAAAGCCCCAAAACATAACACTGCACCACCGCGATACCAAACTTGAGGTCCCATCAAGTCACTGGTGGGATCTCTCGCTGACCCTGCCCATAGCGTACAGGCGTAGTACCACAGGCCTCACGGTAAACGTCGACAAGCAACCTCCGACACAGAGAATCCCCACCCGCTGTCCTCTCTCCGTTAACCACCCGACCACCGGCCTGAATCACGGAAGGCAAAAATGGTGACCCTATAATAGACGGCAGCGATGCCATTCCAAGTGCGAGAACACTGGCGCCAGCCGCGCCACGGCTCACTTAGCGTAAGTCAGTTAAAGTAGTGTGTAGTTCTGGAGACCGATGACCTCACCAGATACAAAACTGACATTTAAGGTGTTGTAATAGGGAAGCCATTCAGAATGCGGCACATCTCCATAGGAAATTATTTGTTGAGAATCAGCAACACTGTCACCCCTCTTCGTGTCTCACCTTATGTATGGTGACATGTTAGCTCACTAACCGATCCAAAAAAAACAGCACTTAACATTCAACAATTTTTTTCCTGAATTTTAATTGTTGGTAGGTTAGGGAGTGTGTGCAACTGTGTGCTGACACAGCAGAAACTGGCTGGATTTCTCGACCAGCTGAAGACGCTATTATTGGCGGTTAGCCGTCTGTAGGATTGCGGTTGCAGTGGCGTCGGAGAAACTAGTGTATTGCCAAGTGACATCTCAGACGTCGCTTGCTTCGCCCACGGGCTCTTCCATCATGTCTGAGGTGGGAAAACCTGGCTTGCCGCAGAATGAGTGGAGCGTTGTCACATGTTCACGTTACTCGATGCGAAGAGTAAATATGAGGATTGGCCATCTGGACTCGTCCATCCAGCTTGCCAGTGAACAAAAGGCTGTTCATTCAAAAAGAGCCCGAGTAAGTACACGGAAGGGAGGTTTTGCTAGTTACCAGAATCTCCAGTGTTAGGCGCTTTATGCATCCCCATAGGAAAATAACGTCCATAGATGGAAATAAGTACAATGTGTGCTCGGTATGTCTGGCCAAGAACTTCGTCCGAGATGTGTACGAAGCTTTTGGCAGTGAGGGTGCAGGGTGCAATCATCTTGAAGCTGTCATGTCCGTACCAATGATGCCTGTCCATGGGGTTCTCAGGCCATCCTCAGTACCTACGAGCAGCGGTGGAAGTAGTGAATGCTGGCCTTGATCATGGGGCGAAACCAGAGCTTACGGAGTTCAAATGAGATCAAGTACTAAGTAAAGACGCTGTGAATGTCCATGTTTTAACAGTAATTGTCGACAGATTCGGAACAGAATCTTTGAACTTACCACTCTCCAGGAAAGTTTCCACGCTCAGATTGTACTCGGAATAGAGAGCTGGGTGAAACTCGAAGTAGAAGGCTCCGTATTATGCTAAGAGTCATGACACGCGTATGGAAAAGGCTGGAAGATAGGTGCTCATTGCACAATATTGTGTCTGTGAGGTCCATATTATGTCTAATCGTGAAGAAATGTGGACACAAGTAACCAGCCTAGATGAGCTCAAATTAATAATTTTGTGTTTTTACCGGCCACCCAATTCAACCGTAACAATTTCTGAATCATTCAAAGAAAGTCCACGTTCAGTAACGTGAGAACACCCCGAATATGCGACACTAGTATCAGGCTATGTAACCCAACCTAGTATTGAGTGGGGCGTCAATGGATTCACAGCAGGTGGTGCGCAGAAGTCTTATGGAGTAGTTCTCAAAACATTTCCCGAACATTGTTTTGAGTAGCTAGTTTGACATCCCATACGCCATGGAAGCAGGCATGTTAGTGTTGAGAGTATCAGTGTAGAAACTGTGGTTAGTGGCCACCATGTAATCATACCAATGGTCGTTACTAAAGATTATAACTCCATCTAGAAGGTGAGAAGAGATTTTATGCTGCAAAGATAAGATAATGTTATACAGTTAATGGGTGTCAATTATTTGCAATATTATGGACGCTGTTGAATTATTGGCAAAGTTGAAACTCATTGGAAATCGTGCTCTGGACAAGTATGTGCCGATTAAGTGAACTTGTGATAGAAAATAAGAACCAAGGTTTAATAAAAATAAGTAAATAATATGTTGAAAATGCTGCGGAAGGAGAGATTTTTTTCACTTGCGCACCAAAACAGAACCTGAAAATTTCAAGAGACCGAAGTTAGTAACAATTTGTGGCTCTGTAAATACCTCGATGCATGAAGCATACGGGGTTTATAGCAACTTCCACAGTCATACTTTTGTCAAAGACATTGCTTACAACCAGCGAAAATTCTGCTTCCGCCTAAAATCTCTAAGTGAGGCAAAGACTTTCATACGATTACTCTTCGACCAGTATGGTGTACCAGTAGGGGAGAGCAAAAGGAAAACCGAAATTTAAATTTAACATTTAAACCTTCATTCACGTAGGAGGGCCGTATAGATATACCATCCATTGACAATCGCACTGACTGTTGTGTGGGAACATAGAAATAGGCAGCCTCGGCGCTGAAAAGCAGCAGAAGTAACTGAAAACCAATATGTCGCCAGGTGCGGAAGGAAATCTAATTCGTTTACACGCAGAGTAATCATCTGCATTGATCCTTACTTAATATGCAACTATCGTGAATCTCTCGCCGAGCACAAAGTCCCAACCGAACGAAAAACAGCTCAGGATAGTGCTGTTTATGTGGAAGGTAAAAGAAGGGGCCCGCACAATTGGATGCCTGTATTCTTCACATCGGTTTGCTGCAGAATTATTGCACAAAATCTTTTATGCACAAATTAGCATAGATTCGGAAAGCATCGCTAGTGGAAAACCGTGCTTGCCCTTAACTCGCACGATAGTTCAAGGGTAACAGGCAGGTTCACATTACTATCGGGAAGCCGTGTGATTTAGAACCGGACTACAGACTGTTAAGGAAGGTCCGACCGTACGGAATATGTTCTCAGATATGAGAGTGGTTGGAAGACATCTAAAGTTAGAGAACAGTATGTTGTCCTTAACGGCGAGCGTTTATTGGAGAAAAAGGATTTGCCCCGAGTGCTTCAGCGAAGTGTGACAGGACCAGTGTTATTTTCTATCTACGTAAATGATTTGGCGGACGGTGTGGGCAGCCATCTGTGGTTATTTGCTCCTGATGCTGTCTTGTACGAGGATGTGTCGTCGTGGAGTCGTTGAGTGGCTGTAGGAGGATGCAGAATGACTTAGACAATATTTCCAGTTGGTGTGACGCATGACAGTTGGCTCCAAATCTAGAAAAATGTAAGTTAATACACATGAGTAGAAATAACAGCTAAGCAATTTCCGTATACAGTATCAGTGATGTGGAACTTGACATGGTCAAGCCCATTAAACGTGTAAGCGTAATGTTGCAAGGTGCTATGAAGTGGAACTAGCTCTTAAATTCAGCAGTACGTTTATATGGAGAATTCTAGGAAAGTGTACCTCATCTATAAAAGAGTCTGCGTATACAGCACTAGTATGACGCATTCTTGAGTACTGTTGCAGTTTTTGGGTTCCCCACGACGTAGGATTAAAGGTAAGCGCAGAAGCAGCTGACAGGCGTGCTGTAGGAGGTGTTACCACTAGGTTCAGCCAACACGCAGTAAGTGCAGTGGTGCTTCGTTAATTCAAGTGGCAACCCCTGGACGAAACTAGGTGCTGTTTTCAACACAGGCTGAAGAGTACATTTAGATAATAGATAGTTACGACTGACTGCAAGACGATTAAACAGTCAGTTACGTGCATTTCGCGTAAGTATCGTGAACACAAGGTAACACAAATTACAGGTCAGGCAGACGGTTTTCACCGCTCGGTTTGCCAGTGGAACAGGAAATGTTGGATTAATACACTCCTGGAAATGGAAAAAAGAACACATTGACACCGGTGTGTCAGACCCACCATACTTGCTCCGGACACTGCGAGAGGGCTGTACAAGCAATGATCACACGCACGGCACAGCGGACACACCAGGAACCGCGGTGTTGGCCGTCGAATGGCGCTAGCTGCGCAGCATTTGTGCACCGCCGCCGTCAGTGTCAGCCAGTTTGCCGTGGCATACGGAGCTCCATCGCAGTCTTTAACACTGGTAGCATGCCGCGACAGCGTGGACGTGAACCGTATGTGCAGTTGACGGACTTTGAGCGAGGGCGTATAGTGGGCATGCGGGAGGCCGGGTGGACGTACCGCCGAATTGCTCAACACGTGGGGCGTGAGGTCTCCACAGTACATCGATGTTGTCGCCAGTGGTCGGCGGAAGGTGCACGTGCCCGTCCACCTGGGACCGGACCGCAGCGACGCACGGATGCACGCCAAGACCGTAGGATCCTACGCAGTGCCGTAGGGGACCGCATCGCCACTTCCCAGCAAATTAGGGACACTGTTGCTCCTGGGGTATCGGCGAGGACCATTCGCAACCGTCTCCGTGAAGCTGGGCTACGGTCCCGCACACCGTTAGGCCGTCTTCCGCTCACGCCCCAACATCGTGCAGCCCGCCTCCAGTGGTGTCGCGACAGGCGTGAATGGAGGGACGAATGGAGACGTGTCGTCTTCAGCGATGAGAGTCGCTTCTGCCTTGGTGCCAATGATGGTCGTATGCGTGTTTGGCGCCGTGCAGGTGAGCGCCACAATCAGGACTGCATACGACCGAGGCACACAGGGCCAACACCCGGCATCATGGTGTGGGGAGCGATCTCCTACACTGGCCGTGCACCACTGGTGATCGTCGAGGGGACACTGAATAGTGCACGGTACATCCAAACCGTCATCGAACCCATCGTTCTACCATTCCTAGACCGGCAAGGGAACTTGCTGTTCCAACAGGACAATGCACGTCCGCATGTATCCCGTGCCACCCAACGTGCTCTAGAAGGTGTAAGTCAACTACCCTGGCCAGCAAGATCTCCGGATCTGTCCCCCATTGAGCATGTTTGGGACTGAATGAAGTGTCGTCTCACGCGGTCTGCACGTCCAGCACGAACGCTGGTCCAACTGAGGCGCCAGGTGGAAATGGCATGGCAAGCCGTTCCACAGGACTACATCCAGCATCTCTACGATCGTCTCCATGGGAGAATAGCAGCCTGCATTGCTGCGAAAGGTGGATATACACTGTACTAGTGCCGACATTGTGCATGCTCTGTTGCCTGTGTCTATGTGCCTGTGGTTCTGTCAGTGTGATCATGTGATGTATGTGACCCCAGGAATGTGTCAATAAAGTTTCCCCTTCCTGGGACAATGAATTCACGGTGTTCTTATTTCAATTTCCAGGAGTGTAGTAGTACAAGATATCCTCCGTCATGCACTGTGTGGTCGCTGAAGAGCATGTATGTAAATGTAGATAAAGAACAAGGTAATTTTATCAAAAGAAAGATAAACTTTGTGATCAAATTTTCGATGTAAAATTTTATTACTTAAAATTTGTTTCACCAGTATGAATCAAAATACCACATGAAGCAGAAACATGTTTAGGCACAAAACCGAAACGTTACTTTCATTATAGGCAAGCTATGAAACCCAATGTTGTGATTTATTCTTTGGTTCCTTACTACTTTACCTGAGAAAAACGTGCAGCTCCCAAAAGGGGATGAGAAAACGGAATGAAACGTCACAGGTTGAGAGGGTAAATGGAATTACATCAGTGACTACAATAACGAGTCAAATTTACAAAGAACTTGGCAGTAAGAGTGCAATGATCAGCATGATGTTGCACCACCTATGGCTTGGGTGCAACCACTTGGTCGGTCGGGAGGAGTGTTAGAAACCTGTTGTATCCTCTCGTAAGGCAAGCTGTAGCTGAACTGCTGTAACTGCTCCTAGACATCCTGGATGCTGGGCATTCGGGGAGGGATTTCTACCGGGTACGGCTTTGAAGATGTTGCAGGCCACATGTATATCTCAACATCGTGCATACAATTCAAAGATACGCTTGTTGTGTGGGGAAGCGTTGTCCTGTGGAAAATTACTGTCACGAAGCGGCCGAAAGAGATGTAACAAATGAAGACGTGGGACGCCCATGACGTACCGTTATGATGTGGGAGTTCCCTCGTTCACTACCAGCCATCTTCTGGAATCATACTCTTTGCCTTTTCACACCTTAAGGTAGGGAATTACATCACCATACCTCCTCTGAACGTTGGAATCATGGACCCTGTGTCTAGGCCGCCGCTATATTCCCGTACTGTGGTATTTTTCATCGCTGAAGACAATGCGACGTCATTAATCACCAGCGCACTCTTCCCGGTCTCGGAAACACTCCATATGCACCTACATCTACATATACATCTACATCCATACTCCGCAAGCCACCTGACGGTGTGTGGCGGAGGGTACCCTGAGTACCTCTATCGGTTCTCGCTTCTATTCCAGTCTCGTATTGCTCGTGGAAAGAAGGATTGTCGGTATGCTTCTGTGTGGGCTCTAATCTCTCTGATTTTATCCTCATGGTCTCTTCGCGAGATATACGTAGGAGGGACCAATATACTGCTTGTCTCTTCGGTGAAGGTATGTTCTCGAAACTTTAACAAAAGCCTGTACCGAGCTACTGAGCGTCTCTCCTGCAGAGTCTTCCACTGGAGTTTATCTATCATCTCCGTAACGCTTTCGCGATTACTAAACGATCCTGTAACGATGAGCGCTGTCTCCGTTGGATCTTCTCTATCTCTTCTATCAACCCTGTCAACCCACACTGCTGAGCAGTATTCAAGCAGTGGGCGAACAAGTCTACTGTAACCTACTTCCTTTGTTTTCGGACTGCATTTCCTTAGAATTCTTCCAATGAATCTCAGTCTGGCATCTGCTTTAGCGACAGTTAATTTAATATGTTGATTCCATTTTAAATGACTCCTAATGCCCACTCTCAGATAATTTATGGAATTAACTGCTTCCAGTTTCCGACCTGCTATATTGTAGCAAACTGCAACCGATCGTGCTGTGGTGCTAACGATAGTCTTCACTTGGGACGGTATTTCCTTGGTCGGTTGCTTCTAGTCTTCGTCCAGTTGTGAGGGACAATACAAAGTGTAACAAGGAATCCATTACACCCAGAAAGAAATTTTCGCTCTGCACCGTAGTGTGCTATTTGAAAGGTCCGGTACACAATTTCAGTCTGCCTTTCGCGAGAAGTGATCATCGGCTCAGCTGTCCAAGCACGACTCACGATCCTCTCTCATTGTTTGACATCCGCCAGTTCATAATGATGAGTTAGTGGCGGATGCAAAGGTTTGAGAACAGGACGTGAGTCGTCCTTGGTCAACTCAGCCGGTGAGCACTTTCCCGGGAATGGCAGATATCGCAGGTTCGAGTCCCAGTTCTGCACAGTTCTCATCCCCAAGGAGGCTTCAGTTCACTGTTTTTTTCTCGGATGGCAGAAGTAGATGTGAAGGGCTTACGTAATGTTCGGTGCGCAGTACGCCGACGCTACCTAGTGGTGGTCAGACGTGGTCGCCGAAACATTGACGAATATGGCTGCACTCACGTTCCGACGCAGTACTACTTCGGGCCACAGTCGCATCTGAACGCCCCAAACGTCTTGATACTGTGTGATACACCCAGACGGTCAAGCCGACCGCTGTGACGAGCGGTTCTAGGCGCTTCAGTCCGGAACCACGCGGCTGCTACGATCGCAGGTTCGAATCCTGCTTCGGGCATGGATGTGTGTGATGTCCTTAGGTTAGTTAGGTATAAGTACTTCTAAGTCTAGTGTACTGATGACCTGAGATCTTAAGTACAATTGTGCTTAGAGCCATTTGAACCAGATGTTCTAATGGAAGCCCGTAATGAAGTCAAATTTAAACGGCATTAGGTGCAGATGACGCTGTCTCTCTTGCGTACACGGCGTCCCCGCGTGCTTCATAGTGGTCACTCATCACCTAACGCTATTCAGTTCCGTTTCCATTTATGTCCGGTGCTGACAATAAAGCAATATGCAACATTTATTTTGACAGAATCAGATGGTTCAAATGGCTCTGAACACTATGGGACTTAACGTCTGAGGTCGTCCACTAGAGCTTAGATCTACTTAAACCTAACTAACCTAAGGACATCACACACATCCATGCCCGAGGCAGGATTCGAACCTGCGTCCGTAGCGGTCGTGCGGCTCCCGACTGTAGCACATAGAACCGCTAGCCCACTCCGGCCGGCCTATTTCGATAACTGCATTTTATTCATACAGGAACTATGATTGTGAATTAGTCTATGGCATCAGTGTTGCCAACGTGGTGCTGTGTTCTATTTTTCACTCCGGCTTACGCAGCTATGTGCATACGGTCCAGTGGCGTCATGAAATTCGTGTGATAACCTACATTGACCTAGCTATAATTCACCTTCCATGTGGCTGCGTCGCAAGGCAAACCTATTTAGTTCCTCCCACTCTATTCAATTAACGCGCCGACTGCTCTCGTTCGATTTAATGTGACCACGCCTCCCTGAACATCGGCGTCGACAACACATTGAAGCGGAATTTCACCCACACTAACCACATGATTCGCAAAACACTTCCAGTGACCCAAACTAATGTTTCGAGAATATTATACGTATAATCCTTTGTAATGATAATCTAACGAAAGTTTTTGTGCACTATTAGTGTGGAAGCCACCTGAGTCAGACGAATTAACTGATTCTAGTCCTTCTTTATTATACTGATTTTTTTAAGCTGTTCTCCATTTCTTACCTCTGATTATCTCCCATTGTTTTTTGGCTACTACCCCAGAATTCTTCATAAAGAATCATGTTGATCATTATATTTGCATACCCTCGTTGTTTTTTGCACCTGTGTGCTCCTTCACCCACAACGTATCCGCTCTTCTGTTCAGTACTTTCTGTAGTCATTATTCATCCACAAAATGTTTTGAAACCGGTGTATACTTAATAAATCCACTTAATTTTTAGCTTTTTCGTACTACTTGTTACCTAACGCGAGTTCTGTCACTTCCAATATTCTTACAGCCCTCAAATTTCTACAAACAACTGTGCTTTAGGACATAGCATTGAGAATGCTCTTATTGACAAGTGTGTTCTTTTGCATTACTAAACTTCCTTCACCTGCCTTGTATCAACCAGACTTGTATTATTATTTGTAACTGTATGTAAAATACTTCCCAATCTTAGTGTTTAGGAAAACAGCCCTGTTTACCGCCTGCTGTTCATCAGTCCTCGGTTTCTGTGTATCCCCTAGCATCGATCAGAAGGTAAGGGAATTACTGGGACTAATGCATCTTTTCCTTGCTGCGAATACAGACAGAACAGTGAATAAGTCCTCGTGATTTTTCAGTACTATTACTTATACATTTTCGTTACTTATGCTGATTCACAATTTTCAGACCATATGGTTGAGAATAGCTTTAAATAAAGGTATGAGTCTGAACTCATATGGTGCACTCAGTCAACCTACGAACACCTGTCATGCAGAGAGAAATGTACAGGTAACGTAAAATAAATTTGAAGTGGAGACAACCGATAGTAGGACACAATATACCAACCACAGATGTTTTGAAGAAGCCTTTTGTATTGATTTATGTGACTGTAACCATAAACTGCAGCAACCTCTGAAATCGGTCAATAGGAGAAAGGCATTGAATACGTTAAATGACCGAAATGATTCAACTGATTTTATAACGAATGTAATTCTCTTATTCATGAGGTAAGATTCGTAATGTTTCGGTATTAATTTCTCAATGACATTTCGTTTGCTATTTATTTCCCAGTAGCACTTTAATACACGGTAATCAGTCACTATATTACTCAATCAGAGCTTCACTTGCTCTCTCTGGTAATCCTTGAAATTAAACAACGTTTGCCGGCTGCTGTGATCGAGCGGTTCTAGGCGCTTCTGTCCTGAACCGCGCGGCTGCTACGGTCGCAGGTTCGAATCCTGCCTCGGGCACGGATGTGTGTGATGTCCGTAAGTTAGTTAGATTTAAGCAGTTCTAAGTCAATGGGACTGATGACCTCAGATGTTAAGTCCCATAGTGCTTAGAGCTATTTGAACCGTTTAAAAAAGGTACAAGTCGGTGGATTAGCTCGACCGTCCATACTACAATCACCCCAAATGATGATGCAATAATTCAGACAGGTTGAGGTGACATACTTGAGTTTCTTACATCTTCATGGCCGTACATAATAGTAAAGTCTCAAGTTCCGAAGAATATACCGTGGCACTACTGACTGGTGATTTCCTTTCATGCTCCACTATCAAACAGAGCGTGACGGAAACGACTGTATATATGGTCCCGCGCATGCTCTAATTTTTCCTGTCCCCTCTTCATAACACTTACACGAAACGTAAGGTGGCGGCAGTACTAGAATGAGTCAAATTAAAACCTTAAATTTGTAACAACAAATCGAAACTTCGCACCGTTGTCCTGTAAGTTAGCGCGCTACAAACAGCGTGCTGAATGGCCTGTAGGTGGCAGCATAGTGCAGATGCATACATACCGTCGCAGTATCAGTATAAAGACGGCCGCCTTACTTGCGACTTGCACCAGGGAAGAACAGCATTCTGTTATTCGGCTTTTGTGTAGTGAAGGTGTGAAACCTACTGAAATTCATCGACGAACGAAGGTTCAGTACGGTGATGCATATTTGTCACAGCAGCAAGTCTACGAATGTAGTAGGAAGTTTACAAATGGTGTGACTTCAGTGGAAGATGCTACTCGTCCAGGTCAGGCACAACGAGTTGTGACTCCACAGAACATTGCAGCAGTTCAAGCCATAGCGAAGGAAAACAGCCGAGTGACACTGAATGACATTGCTGCATATTTACAGTTCAGTCATGGGCAGCATACCACATTGTGTATTATGTGTTCCAGTTCCACAAAGTGTCTGCAAGATGGGTGCCACAGGAGCTGACTCCTGAAATGAGAGAACGACGTGTTGATGCTTGTGAAGAACACCTTCAGCGCTTTGAACGAGAAAGTGATGGCTTCCTTGCAAGAATCGTTACTGGGGACGAAACCTGGGTTCACTTCCACCAACCGGAAACGAAGAGAGCGAGCAAGGAATGGTACCATTCCTCACCACCAAAACCAAAGAAGTTTCGAACAGAACCATCAGCAGGGAAGGTTATGCTGACCCTCTTTTGGGACGAAAAAGGCATCGTTTTAGAGCATTACATTCCTAGAAGGACCACTGTCGCCAGTGCATCACACACAGACCTCCTAAAAATCATCTGCAGCCTGCAATCAAGTCAAAGTGACGTGGATTGCTGTCAGCAGGTGTCCTTTTGCAACATGACAATGCAAGACCCCACTCTGCCCGTACAACAATAGCGGAAATCACAAACCGGCATTTTTAGTGTCTTCCTCGTCCAACATACTCACAAGACCTTGCCCCAACTTATTTCCATATGTTTGAACCGCTCAGAGACGCTATGGGAGGAAAGAAGTTCCGTTCTGATGAAGAGGTACGCCACGAGGTGCATGAGTGGTTTCGCGGATTACCAAAATAATTTTTTTCTAAGGGAATTTAACCACTTTGTAAGCGCAGGAGGACTTTCATTGAGCGTGGGTGAGACTATATTGAAAAGAGATACAGCTGTGTACCATTTCTGCACAATAAATAATATTTAAAATTATATTTAAAGTATTCATTTGACTCACCCTCGTAGAACTATTCTGCACTTGGCTTCAAACGCCAGTTCTCTAAATTTCCTCAGTCGAGCTTTTCGAAAAGAACGTCGTCTTCCCTTCAGGGAGTCCCATTTAAATTCCCGAAGTGTCTCCGTAACACTAAGGTGTTGTTCGAGCCGAACAAATCTAGCATCCCGTCTTTGAATTGCTTCGATGTCTTTCTTAAGTCCGACGTAGTTCGGATTCCTAATGTTCGAGCAGTAATCAACAATGGGTCGCCCTGAGATGAACCACATTTTTCTAAGATTCTCGCAATCAACCGAAATCGATCACTCACCTTCCCTAATACAATCCTCACTACCCTTGCTCCATTTCATGTCGCTTTCCAACCTTACGTTTCTATATTTAATCGACGTGACTGTTTGAATCAGCACATTGCTAATGCTGTATTGGAATATTATGGGTTTCTTTTTCCTAGTATTCTTTATTAACGAGATTTCTCTACCTTTACAGCTAGATGTCATTTATAACACTAACTACAAAATTTGTCTCAGTCGTCTTGTATCCTCCCTCAGTCACTCAAAGAGGACACCTTCCCATGCACCCCAGCATCATTAGCAAACAGCCGCGGATTGCTGCTCTCCCTGTCCCCCAAATCATTTATGAATATAGAAAATAATAGTGGTTCTATCACACACCCTTGGCCACTCCTGACGATCCGTTGTCTCTGATGCACACTCGATGTCGAGAACAAAGTACTGGTTTCCGTTACTTAATAAATCGTCGTGCCACCTACATATATGGCAACCCATTCCATATGCTCGTACCTTCATGAAGTGCCTGCAGTGGAACACTTTGTCAAATGCTTTTCGGAAATCAGGGAATGTGGAACCTGCCAATATCCCTTCACCTATGGTTCAAAAGATGTCATGCGAGAAAAGAGCTGATAAGTTTTGCCGGAGCAATGCTTTTTAAATCTGCGTTGGTTCGTGGACAGCAGTTTTTCTGTCTCCAGGGAATTTATTATTTTTGAACAGCCAACAGTTATGACCGAACGGTTCAAGGCGCTTCAGTCCGGAACCGCGCTGCTGCTGCTGGTGTCGCAGGTTCGAATCCTGCCTCGGGCATAGATGTATGTGATGTCCCTAGGTTTAAGTAGTTCTAAGTCTAGGGGACTGATGACCTCGGATGTTAAGTCCCATAGTGCTTAGAGCCCTTTGAACCATTTTTGAACTCATCGTTATGTTCAAGAATTCTTCAGCAAATCTGTCTAAACGATACTGGTCTGTAATTTGTGGGTCCGCTCTTTTACCCTTCTCATAGACAGCAGCCACCTGCGCTTTTTTCCAGTCGCTTGGGTCTATGCACTGGACGAAGGTCTCGCGATAAATGTCAGCTAGGTAAGGGGCAAACAACGTCGAGTGTTCTTTGAAAACCCAAAATGTTATTCCATCATGACCTGGTGAGTTATTTGTTTAAAGTGTTTCAGATATTGCTCCACGTCAGGAAAGCTTGTAACTATGGCCTCCATACATGACTGTGTGCGATAATCAAACGACGGTATAATTGAGCGATTCTCCAGCACGAATGATTTGTTAAATACATTTAATTCTCTTACTCACTCGCCTTGTGTTATTAAGTCCTTACCTAGTCAACATCATTTGGGTCAATACCGCGTCCTTTTATAATTGATATTAAAAATGAAAAAAATTCCTCCAGCTCTCTTTAAGGTGTCGATTTTATTTTGGCAACTAGTTCAACGTTATGACAACGTCACCTTCTGGTCCATACACTTGTTGACGTCAACTGGGTGCGACTGATACTAGAAGTCAGTAGTGAGATACGGACGGGTTCGGTGTGGAAGGTTGTTTATTCACGTCTGGCTTCGCAAGGTGTAGTTTGTCTACTAACGCAAAATATAGACACCATAGGTGTGGTGGAAGTATTCTGTATTTTTTAATCCATCGTCAAATATGTATTTTACTTTAGTTGACGACCCATTCTTTGTGGAGTTAGACTTGAATATTAAATCCAGTGCAGATTGAAGTGATTCAGATGGTGTTTGTTTGTTTACTACAATAGTGCTCTTTGTTGGGTGATGACAACAATACGAGTACTAGGAATTACAATATCAATCATGGTAATTTTTATTTATATGTTCGTAGTGGCTGATGATTCGGGATGGTGTCAATGAAAAAGAATGCAAAATTTCTTCCACAACCTTACCATATCCGAGCTTCATCTTGTTTCTAAGGACTTTTTGGCTGACTGGACCTTATACCTTAATGTTCCTTCCCTCCTGTCCGAAGAATTGCTTACTTCATCACAAGGGCAAGTGGATACATTACCCTACTATTTTATTCCATTATTATATAAAAGGAAAGAGGAAATAACAACTGTAATCACACAGAACGAATGACAATAGAACCATAACCAGAAGCATAACTGGCGTATGTCAGAATGATTAATAGCGTTATAGATGCTGCGAGACTCTAGTACTAAGTACAAGTAGGAAACGTTACAAGGATCATTAGAAAGCTGCCAACTACCTAGGCCCTTGCCTCCAGAGTCAGAGAATCTCAGCCGCAAGTAATGCCTGAGGTAAAATTTCACGATGCCGTTCCCTCTGCCAACGCAGAATGCAACCCATCCGGGTTGCCCCAGTAGACGTGTGATTTAATTAGGTCAGTGCGTTCGCGGAGTTATCCAACGCCGTGGAGTTAGCAATAGCTTCGGGAGTGGCTTGGAGCTCACGGCCGCAGACCTGTGGCGGCGCCGGACAAACTTTAAACCGCATTAACGTTAGCCCGTCCAGGCGGTGCGAGGGCGGTGTGTGCGAGTTTGACGGTAATGGCTGCACAACTAGGCCATCGGTGTGCCTCGCCCCCCTCCCCTCCCCACCTTCCCCCCCTACCCATTTGCGGCTACCCGTATCGTTAGACAGCACCCTAACGGACGCCTCGTTGTGTTGGGAACTGAGTCAGGGTGGGATCGTTGTGTGAATCCCTTCCATTCTCTCTTCGATGTTGTACATGTGGTCACTGTCACCTTTACAACAGCCAACATTGCGCCCACAAACGTAATCACCATCGTCTGCTATTTTACACCAATTTAGGGACGAAAGTCTTCTCTAGATTTGAAATTAGTTATAACAGTCAAGATCTCAAAGACCATTTTTTAAAAAGTGATTGAGTTGGATCATATCGTCACATGGTCATCCGCAGACCTACAACCATATTGATAGGCAACGCTTGTGCATGGAGAGGGAACCGCTCAATGATTATAATCATTGTCGACTGAGTTTTTAACTATCGCCATTCAGCGGTTCCTGCTCCACGCAGAGCCACTGTACTCGTAAATCGACATGGTCGTAGGTCTGACGATTAACATGTGATTGCTGAGACCAGTCACCTTTTAATAAGCGTGTTTTTAGACGTAAGCTTTTACGATTAATTACAATTACGCTATTGTGATCACTGTCTCTTGCAATAATGTTTTCAAAAATAATTTCGCTTCTAGGCTGTTCAGTGCTTAATGGCTTTCGACTATAGACCTTCGCACTAAATACCAGTAATGTGATTAACTCATGTTTGTACGCATTTTGGGACAGGCAGCAATTTGTATGGAATACCTTTAAAGTCTTTTGTAGCTTGTTAGGGTTTATAAAGAAAGTACACTGAAGAACCAAAGAAACTGGTACACCTGACTAATATCGTGTAGGGGCCCGGCGAGCACGCAGAAGTGCAGCGACACGACGTGGCATGGACTCGACTAAAATCTGAAGCAGTGTTGCAGTGAACAGACACCATGAATCCTACGGTGCTGTCGAGAAATCCTTAATAATCAAAGAGGTTGGAGGTCTCTTCTGAACAACATGTTGCAAAGCGTATCAGATACGCACAATGATGTTCGTGTCTGGAGAGTCTGGTAGCCAAAGGAAGAGTTTAAACCCAGAAGAGTTTTCAAGGAGCTACTCTGTGGCAATTATGGATGTGTGGGGTGTCGCATTGGGCTGACGGAATTGTCCAAGTCTTTCTAATGCACAATGGGTATCAGTGGTTGCAGATGATCACACGGGATGCGTACGTTCGTGTCACCTGTCAGAGTCGTATCTACATGTATCAAGGGGCCCATGTCACTCCAACTGCTCACATCCCACGCCATTACAGGGCCTCCACCAACTTGAAGAATCCCCCGTTGACATGCATGGTCCATGGATTCATTAGGTTGTCTCCATATCCGTACACGTCCATCCGCTCGATACAGTTTCACACGAATCTCGTCCGACCAGGCGACATGTTTCCAGTCATCAACAGTCCAATGTCGGCCATGACGGGCCCAGGCGAGGCGTAAACCTTCGTGTCGTGCCGTCATCAAAGGTACACGAGTGGGCCTCAGGCTCCGAAAGCCCATATCGATCATGTTTTGTTGAGTGGTTCGCACGCTGACAGTTGTTAATGGTGCAGCATTGAAATCTGCAGCAGTTTGAGGAAGGGTTGCACTTCTGTCCCGTTGAACTAATCTCTTCAGTCGTCGTTGGTCCCATTCTTGCAGGATCTTGTTCCGTCCATCGCGATATCGCAGATTTGAGCAGGCCAGTGTTGCCGAGCAGCTCTAGACGCTTCAGTCTGGAACGGTGCGACCGCTGCATCAGGCATGGATGTGTGTGATGTCTTTATGTTAGTTAGGTATAAGTAGTTCTACGTTCTAGGGGACTGATAACCTCAGATGTTAAGTCCCATAGTGCTCTGAGCCCTTTGAACCATTTTTCGGAGATTTGATCTTTTACCGGATTCCTGATATTCACGGCACACTCATGTATTGGTCGTACGCGAAAATCCCCACATCATTACTACTTTCGGGGACGCTGTGTCCCATCACTCTCGTGCCGTCTATAACACAACGTTCAGACTCACTTAAATCTTGATAAACTGTCCTTGTAGCAGCAGTAACCGATCTAACAACTGTGACAGACACTTGTTGTCTTACATAGGAGTTGCCGACCGCAGTGCCGTCTTCTACCAGTTTAAATACCTTTGTTTTTGAATACGCATGCCTGTACTAGTATCTTTGGCGCTTCATTGCCGTGTCTTTGTTTTTTCGTGTGGTCTAGGTATTAAGACTGGTTGACACTTAGTTATTTATTTGAGTCATAAGAATACACAGAGTATTCTTTAAATTTTCAAGTCCAGGTTAGGAAATTAAATTAACTTATAAAGACATAAGCTTTTATTTTTTTTTAGTCATATGTCTTTAGTTTGATGCGGCTCACCAAGAATACCACTCCTGACAAAAAACAAATATACAAAACTAAAATCAACCAGTCTTTACTCAGAACCGAGCAACTGCAAGAGCTTGCAGTCTGGAACCGCCAGACCGCTACGGTCGCAGGTTCGAATCCTGCCTCGGGCATGGATGTTTGTGATGTCCTTAGGTTAGTTAGGTTTAACTAGTTCTTAGTTCTAGGGGACTAATGACCTCAGCAGTTGAGTCCCATAGTGCTCAGAGCCAACTGCAAGAGCTATTTCTTGTGCCTTGAACTAATCCTCTTCAAAACAGGTATCAGGGCAACATAGACACAGTTGTTCCATTGTCCGTATGTTTATACACTCACAGAGTATTGACCTCTTTAAAGATCCCCATATCGTTACGTTGTCCTTAGATTTGCCAACACCCGTTCGTAATATGTTTATTGATCACCATGTCCAATTTGTGTCCAACTGGTAAGAATTCTCTTGACTTCAAACCTGCTTGGAGATAAGTTATTTTGCCTGGCTACAGCTATTTTCCTCGGCTTGCGTATTTAGTGTGGATGTCATCCTATGCCTCAGTGAATTAGTTTCTTCCTTTCGCCATTTGCGGGTCCTTCCTGCCCCAAGTCAGAAGGAGCAAAGCCTTCGAGTTTCATTAAGGGCTACGTCTAATTCCTTTTTGTGGTCGTATTTATGCCACACTCGGCAGGCATAGTCACCAGCTAAAAGAGTGCCGTAGCACACTACTGGCCATTAAAATCGCTACGCCAAGAAAAAATGCAGATGATAAACGGATGTTCATTGGACAAATATATTGTACTAGAACTGACATGTGATTACATTTTCACACAATTTGGTGCATAGTTCTTGAGCAATCATTACCCAGAGCAACCATCTCTGGCCGTAATAACGGCCTTGGTACGCCTGGGCTTGAGTCAAACAGAGCTTGGATGGCGTGTACAGGCAGACCTGCCAATACAGCTTCAACGCGATACCACAGCTCATCAAGAGTAGTGACTGGCGTATTGTGACGACCCAATTCCTCGGCCACCATTGACCAGATGTTTTCAATTGGTGAGAGATTTGGAGAATGTACTGGCCAGGGCAGCAGTCGAACATTTTCTGTATCCAGAAACGCCCGTACAGGACTTGCAACATGTGGTCGTGCATTATCCTGCTGAAATATAGGAAATGTATGGTAGAGCCACGGGTCGTAACACACCTGAAATGTAACGTCCACTGTTCAAAGTGCCGTCAATGTGAACAAGCGGTGACGAGACGTGTAACCAATGGCACCCCATACCATCACGCCGGGTGATACGCCAGTATGCCGGTGACGAATACACGCTTCCAATGTGCGTTCACCGCGATGTCGCGAAACACGGATGCGACCATCATGATGCTGTAAACAGAACCTGGATTCATTAGAAAAAATGATGTTCTGTCATTCGTTCACCCAGGTTCGTCGTTGAGGACACCATCGCAGGCGCTCCTGTCTGTGATGCAGCGTCAATGGTAACAACAGCCACGGTCTCCGAGCTGATAGTCCATGCTGCTGCCAACTTCGTCTAACTGTTCGTGCAGATGGTTGTTGTCTTGCAAACGTCCCCATCTGTTGACTCAGGGATCGGGTCGTGGCTGCACGATCCGTTACAGCCATGCGGATAAGATGCCTGTTATCTTGACTGCTAGTGATACGAGGCCGTTGTGATCCAGCATGGCGTTCCGTATTACCCTCCTGAACCCACCGAATCAATATTCTGCTAACAGTCATCGGATCTCGACCAACGCGAGCAGCAACGTCGCGATACGATAAACTGCAATCACGAAAGCTACAGTCCGACCTTTATCAAAGTCGGAACGTGATGATACACATTTCTCCTCCCTACACGAGGCATCACAACAACGTTCCACCAGGAAAGGCCGGTAAACTGCTGTTGGTGTATGAGAAATCGGTTGGAAACTTTCCTCTTGTCAGCACGTTGTAGGTGTCACCACCGGCGCCAACCTTGTGTGTGTGCTCTGAAAAGCTAATCATTCGCATATCAGAGCATCTTCTTCCTGTCGGTTAAATTTCGCGTCTGTAGCACGTCATTATCGTGGTGTAGCAATTTTAATGTCCAGTAGTGCATGACCATTTTCCACATTTTCCTTCACATCACATAAACATTATTTTGAAAGAATCACATCTGCATCGCAAGTAATTTAGGAATTTGGCGGTAGCTGGCGCCAGCTGCTTGGTACCTCTTACAATTCTGGTGCTGCAGAAGGTCAGCCTTGCTCAGTTTGAAGCAGTTCTGCCTTTCACCGTTAGTTGGCAAAGACGTCGGTTTGGCAGGAACGAGCCGAGTGGTTATAGGCGCTTCAGTCTCTAACCGTAAACCGCTACTGTCTGAGGTGCGAATCCTGCCTCGGGCATGGATGTGTGTTATGTCCTTGGGTTAGTTAGGTTTAAGTAGTTCTAAGTTCTAGGGGACTGATGACCTCAGCTGTCAAGTCCCATAGTGCTGAGAGCTATTTGAACCATTTGACAGGAACGAGGAACTTCGGTTCAACATAGTTCAGTCAGTTTCTAAAAAAATAAAAATTTATCAACTACTTACACAAGCCTTCGTAGCGAATCAGTCTATAAGTTAGTGAAAATCTTATCCAGACACATCCAGTAGCTGCTGAGATTAGCATGGACAGAAACAGCACCGGCAGACGTTGATCTATACTCCTGGGAGAAAATGCAACACCCTCAAAGGCACGTGGGGTTAAGAGTACTTCATCGTCTTAGGAGTATGTTGTTGTTGTTGTGGTCTTCAGTCCACAGAGTGGTTTGATGCAGCTCTCCGTGCTACTCTATGCTGTGCAAGATTCTTCGTCTCCTAGTACCTACTGCAACCTACAGGTCTATGCCAAGCATGTGTACGGGCATACGGGCAAAACCCACTCTCATAGCCGAAGACATTAGAGTATTATTTCACTCTACAGTCAACTCTTTCACGAGGTCAGAGTAGCCATACTTGATGGTGTAGCGGTGTCAGTAATAGCCTGGCAAGAGGCACATGTGATCTTCATCTGCTGGAAGTAGACTGTTCCCACTGGCCCTTGATGACATAGAAGGTACAACTCGTGCCTAGATTTCATACCTGAGTGATGGTCGGTCGGCAGCCGCTGAACACAAGATGGATCGGCCTTGACGTGTTTCTGTACCACTCGGGCGTCGAGAACCTGGTCCGCAGGTGTGGAAATGCTCCACAGACCACTATTGAACGCAGTGACACAACGCCGACACATTGTGCTCAACATGTGCACAAGCCTGTGGATGCGTCCATCCACCTCCCTGCAAGCCCACAATGTGACTCTCTTAAAATGACTGGAGTCTTTCAAATGAAATATTTATTCGTGGGTACGACATTGCTGTAACTATACTGAATGTCTCACACACTGTTCACCTATAAACTGGTCACAGTTACTGCCTGTAGAGCCAAAACATAGGGTGTACAGCCAGGTCTTCGTCATCTGATGGACGAAGGCTGTAGGAAATGAATCGGTAACACTAAAGGCTATCAGTATGCATGTGTTATACACTGGTGCCTCTGAAACACTACTTGAGGGCATCGTTTTTTTTTCCCAGATGTGCGTGTAGCATGTACGGTTAGAAGATATACTGCTCAACAGAAGTTCGTAATACTATCGTAAAATGTAGTCTACCATACTAAAGGTTCACTAACCTAGGCACTCCGTGCATTACCAAGTTATGGCCCACATACTGGACGCTATTTACTACTGGCATGCTTCGTGGCCGTTTCCCAGTTATGTAAACATTCCGCTGCCGCGAGTAGTCCATTATCAACAACAGCTTCGTTCAGTTTCTGTTCAACACTGCAGTAACATGCCACGCAGAGGCATACAACACGCTGATACATTCAGAATGGTGGCTCCACCTTCAGCAGGTCCTACACAGCCAGATGTCGCCTATTGGTTACATGGCGTTCAATGTGATGGGTGTAAGAGTTTGAGAAAGTACAGAGAGACGGGAAATGAGCACGTCAGACCTCCCAGTGGTCGGGCCCGTATGATAACACCAGTGCAGGATCGTATCCTCCAACTTTCGGCTCGCAGGTGGCCAAAGTCAACTGCCAGAAATATTTGACATGATTGTCTCATGGTACAGGGATTCGTGTCTCGGACCAAACAGCGTGCTATTAATTTCAAGCTACCGATGAGAAGTTCTGCACTGCTCCAACGGAAGCGGCACAATCGAAGGACACGGGCTCTTTCACTTCCACATTGCACCATAGCAGATTAGAGCAATGTCGTGTTTGCTGATGAGACCAGGATTAGTTTGCGACGAACACCGGACGTGTTAGCGTTTGGAGAAGCACTAGACGACACCAAGAGCGCCGATACATTCAGAAAGTCCATCCGTTTCCTGGTGGAAGTGTAATGTTCTGGGCGGCAATAATGATGGAACGGCGGACTCCTCTAATTGTCATCTATGACAATTTAACTGGCTCCCGGAGGTCCTACAAACGATTGTAAGGCCGAAAAGAAGTGAACTCGGTGACGATTTCGTCCTAGTCGATAACAATGCAAGACCGCACCCTGCTCTAGCAGTATCTTGGCATCTGCAAAGATGCAACATCAGCCGAATGCAGCCGCAGGCACAGTCCCCAGACATGGATACGACTGTGCACGCATGGAACCCCTTGAAGGTGGCCATCGCACAGCGACCGAATCCACCTGATAATCTTTAGAACCTCCCTGAAGCCGCCTTTGAGGATTTTGACCTCATACTCAGAGATAAACTTGATGCTCTCATCAAGAGCTTGCCTCGTGTGCGAGGAAGACCTACTCACTTAATGACTGATAATCATCTGCATGAGTAAAGGACTTGCACTCTTTTTGTTTTCCTGACGTACACTTAGGAGAGAGCCTGCATTGTTCGGCAATGATTTCTTGTAACGAACCAAACTCGTTCTTGTTTTCAGAAGGACTAATGTTTGTTTTGTTAATGAGGTATACTACAGATCTCAATGAGTGTAGTGTACGAAGTCACTGTAGTAAACTCTATGATATTCCAAACTTCTGTTGAGGTGTGTAGATTGAAGAAGTGCGAGTCATATTTGTTAGGGGCCGTAGCAGACATCGGAAAATTTTGATATCTTGCCTTTGACGTCTTTGAGCGTCGTAGTCCTCTACCAGCTATACATACCGCTACTAATTTGGCAGGTCTGATTTTTGGATGAACTTCCCTCTTCCTCCTTGAAACACTATCACCTGCTTTTGTTAATATTGAAGTTCTTTGGTGCAATTGAGTTCCGAATCAGTTCACCTACTTTGACTTTTATGGCTGTGACGAGCTATTAATTACAAGAAACTTTTCTTCTTACGATGGCCGTGAGTACTGTTTGGCAATTGCACTACCTTTATGTCACGTTCTGCTCCAGATTCAATAGACTAACGATTCCACAATCGTAACTAAAATATTACTGACGTGGGCAACGCACATCCCCGTAAGCAGTGAGCTACAGCTCCAGCTACTGCCCGGGGTCGGAAAATTGTAGCCTCGTCCCCTCACCCCAGTGCCAGTCACAAGGCCCTCCCATACCTACGTGATAGACGTACAATGAAGTGAGGAAAGTCGGACATCTTTCTGCCCGACGTAGTGCAGCACCTAAATGTGGCCTGGAGATAACAAGTCTTTGGAAGTCCCATACAGAAATGTTGAGCCATGCTGCCTCTCCAGCTGGCCATAACCGGGCCGGGATAAGATATCGTGCATGAACTAACCTCTCCATTATCTTCTTCTTCTCTGCATACAAAAGGCAGTATCCTCACTGACTGACTGATCGGCTCATCATGGTCCAGACCAAATCGCTATGGACAGAAAGTTCGAAATGGGAGAAGGTGTGGATCTTATCCTGTAGGCGTTGTTTGGAAAGGGATTTTTCGAAATTACAATCCTAAGGGCTTGAAGTAGGGAATGCATGGCTCTTTTTTAAAAAATGTCGCTGTTTATGCAATTTTGAAGCTAGATCTATGAAAATTGACATTTGGTTTCTCGGTCAGAAATAAAAAACTTTTTTAGCAATTTTTGGAACTTTAAACCTATTTTTTTAAATACTAAAGTATTTTTAAAGCTACTTCTATGAACATAGTTATTTGACTTTTGGGTGGCAAATCAAATAATACAGGTTTCAGTGTTTTCCTGGAAATTGAACCCCGAAGGGTGGGAGGGTGGAGTGGGGGGGGGGGGGGGGGGGGGACTTGGGATGAGATTTGGCCAGAAAATATTTTATTAGGAAAGCATTTGGAAAGCTAAATCTGTGAAAATTTGAATTTGGTTTTTCACTTAGAAAAAAATATAGGTGTTTCACTGTTCTGTAAATTGAACCTCTATGGAGGTGAAAAGTGGGACGAAAGTTTTTATGAACATATTTAATTGCGCAAGCGTTTTTGATGCTAAATCTATGAACATTTGTGTGTGGTTTCTCTGTTAGATATAAACCATACGCATGTCAATATTTCCGGAAATGCAGCCCCTAAGGGGGTGAAACGTTTTATGAAACTTTTTAATTGCGAAAGCATTTTTGAAGCTAAATCTTTGAAAACTGGTGTTTGGCTTCTCGTTTCGAGATGAAGTAAAACGCGTCTCAGTGTTTTAGCAAATTCAACCTCCAAGATGGCTAAATAGGATCAAACTAGCTCACTTACTCATTATCGCCCAGCCGAAATCAGTAAGGATAGGAACTTTAAGTTTGGAGAGGGTGAGGAACTTTTACTGTAAGCATCGTTTAAGAACGGTTCGACCGAAACTCTAATCTAAGTGCGTTAAATAGGGGATGGAACACGTTTTGAAAGGGAATTTCAAGCTTGAACTACGAAAACTGGTAGTTGGTTTCTCAGTCAGAAAATAAAAAAAATACCTGTTTCAGCCTTTTCTGAAATTCAACCATTAAGGGGTACAAAATTGGATGGGAGTTTTTTTGAAAATAAATAATTACTAAAAAATACTTAATTAATTTTTAAGGCTACATCTGCAGTTGGTATTTGCCTTCTCGGTTCGGAATAAAAAAATACGTGTTTCAGAATTTCTGGAAATTCGGCACCGAGCGGAGGACAATAGAGTATGAAATTTTTTAAGAAAATATTTCGTTGCATTGAAAAAATTTTAAACCTAAATTTATGAAAATTGATGTTTTACTCTTCGGTTAGATATAAGGAAATACATGTTAGGGGATGGTAGTTGCTATGGAAACATCTCCACAATAAGGCAAATGACATGATTAACAAAAACATCGGACTCTAGTGACAAGAATCGCTTTCTGGTCAGAAGCACGTGCTTATATTGCCTTAATTATTCCAAAAGCTTAGAAGATGTAGCCATTCGTGAAAAACAGAAATATTCGATTAAATGAAAACCGAAAGAAACATCCTCATGCCATACAGTCCATACGATGGAAGCTGCTGGCGCTAAGATATTCTCCCATAAACAGTCATGTCGGGAGTTCAGGGTTCAAATCATTCGCTCGAATACTCCAAAATATTTTAATGGTCCACAGTCGTGGCTCAATGAGATGGCGCGTTGTCATCCATAAAATTTCCATCGTTAATTGGAAACATAAAGTCCATGACTAGCCGCAAATGGTCTCCCAGTAGCTGAACATAAACATTTCCTGTCAGTGGTCGGATCTATGTAAACACAGCCCACACCATTATAGAGCGACCAACAGCTTTCACCGCGTCTTCCTCACAACTTGTGTTCATAGCTTCGTAGCGTCTATTCCACACTTGGACCCTACTGTTAGCTCTTACGAACTAAAATCGAGACTCATCCGGCCAGTCCACCTTTTCCAAACGTCTAGAGTGCCATTTCGCTTCCAATTCATCGGATGTGTTGGTTTGACTCTTTATGTGGATGAGAGTATCTCTGTGGCTTCTGCGACTGGTTTTGGAAAAGTCGTAGTGCTGCGACTAGTTTCTCCTTCCCGGAAGACCTGTTTGCTGTTTATGCGGGTTTGCTCCGAAAGAACTAAAGTTTACCTTAATGGAAACAACTTTGTTTCATTAAAGACGTTACTGTCATCTGCTTGTGAAATGTGTGGAAGTTGCGCGGCATGTGTTACGTAGCTAGTGGAGGTACATAAATCAGAACAACCAACTTAAATTGGTCATATGGCGTGTCGCTTACCATGAACCATGGCCGGCCAGTGTGGCCACGCGGTTAAGGGCGCTTCAGTCTGGAACCGCGCGACCGCTACGGTCGCAGGATCGAATCCTGCCTCGGGCATGGATGTGTTTGATGTCCTTAGGTTAGTTAGGTTTAAGTAGTTCTAAGTTCTAGGGGACTGATGACCTCAGATGTTAAGTCCCATAGTGCTCAGAGCCATTTGAACCCAGCCATGAACCATATTGAGGACTGAACTGTTGTTCTTTCTTGTAATTACAGTGAAGTATGGCAACTACACCTACCAATTCGTGGGATATAGCAGGAGAAACCATGGAGGTAGTGACCACATTCAGTTATCTCGGTTCCCAGATCTCAGCTGATGGCGACTGCAGCCATGAAATCCGGAGACGCCTGTTGCTCGGTAGACAGGCGATGTCAAACCCTGACAAGGTTATAGGGTCCAGAGATATAACACTAGCAACAAAGATCAGTATTGTGAGGGCTATGGTCTTTCCAGTTGTGATGTATGGATGTGAGACCTGGACCATTAGAAAGGCTGAACGGCGAAGAATTGACTCCTTCGAATTGTGGTGTTGGAGGAAACTTCTTAGAGTTCAATGGACTGCAAAGAGAACCAACAGATCAATATTGGAGCAAATTAAACCAGATTTCTCCCGGGAAGGTCTAATGTTAAAACAAAAGCTGACCTACTTTGAACACACAATGCGAAGGCATGCCTCGCTGGAAAAAACATTAGTGCTGGGGAAGAATGAAGGAACTAGAAGAAGAGGACGTCAGAGGATGAGATGGATCGATGGCATCACAGAAGCAATGTGTTCCAACCTGGAAGGTCTACGGGAGAAAGTGCAAGACAGGAAAAAGAGGCGTGATTTGGTTCATGGAGTCACGAAGAGTCGGAACCGACTAAACGAATGGAGAGAGAGAGAGATAACTTAACAGCTTTAATTCCGCCAGCATCTCGTCTCCTACATTGCAAAATTGACAGAAGCTCTCCTGCAGACCTTGCAGAACTAGCACTCCTGGAAGAAAGTATACTGCAGAAACATGGCTTATCCACAGCCTGGGGGATGTTTCAAGAATGAAATTTCCATTCTGCAGCAGAGTGTGCACTGATGTGAATTTTCCTGGTAGAGCACTTGCCCGCGAAAGGCAAAAGTTCCGATTTCGAATCTCAGTCCGGCGCACGGTTTTAATGTGCCAGGATGTATCATGTCAGCGCACACTCCACTGCAGAGTGAAAATTTCATTCTGGATGTCTAATTTAATCAGTGCCTTTTTACTGCAGTCATTTTAGTTAACTATTTGGGGGCGTTGTTAGTTGACCCGTCTTGAGATTTTGTATGTTACATACTGCTAAAATATGAATGTACTTTTCCACTGTAGTTTTAACAGGCAGCCTGGTAAGCCATGTTCGACAAATGTGATTAAGTTGCTTAGCTATCTGAAATAGTGGAGTTTACGTTAGTAAGAGCTGCCCAATTCGTTACTTAAGGCTAGTGTTTCTCTGATCAACAAGTTAGAAGTCAGCGAGATTGAGTTTTCTTCAATTTCAAAATAGTGTGTAATGACTGTTGCGTAGTTAGTACAAGTAACTATTTGAGAATTAATTTTGGGGGCACATAAAACTTACTGGTTTTGTCATTCCTGTAATCACAGTGTTAAACAGTTGTTAAGTATTTGGTTGCTTATCACCATATTCACTGATTCGACAGATGTTTTTTTATTCATTTATGTTTGGCTTTTAAATGGTAATATAATGAAAAATGTGCCGCCCTTGTAAGACTGTGCACTGTTGGTAGTTTTCTAAGATTAGTTCTTAGTCTGGTGTAATTCCCTTCGTACGGGACCTGGCCCATCCAAGAGCACAAACGTGGATGGCGAGTTCACGTAGCCCATTCTGTCCGACGGGTTATTTCGCATGTCGCGGTGCTGAACTGTATCTGTGTAGCTTCTCCTTGATCTGAACTTACGTCACCATCAGACGTGACGCATTGCTTATATTACTACTGTAGTTACCAAATCTTCTGCAACAATTGAAAATATTGTATTTCAAAGTCAATTGAAATTTTCTTATAAATATCAAGGTTTCGATTATTAATATGCAGCTTGGATGACTCAGACACCTGTTAATGTTTGACAAATTGCTTAGTTTCTTAACTGCTGAAAAGCGCTTATCCTGCTATCAGTTGCTGATCTCATTTCCTCGTTAATATTGGACAAGTTGTTTAATGTCTTACTTCTCTTTAGAAACTATTTTACTGACGTTATAAGTTGTTGAATTTTATTTAACTACAATATTAAGCATGTTTTCAACTATAAACGCTGCTTTCTAGCCTCCTGTCCCAGCCCTACCGCTCAACAGCGTATCAAATTGTATGAGGGTACGTACGCCCAGTTGAGATTATAGGCAGTGTTGTTGTCTTTCAAGACCTGTAAACGATAGTTTGTGTGCTTGACACACTGCAACACCTTCATTTGGAACATCATAAAAGTATGACTTTAGGATTGAAATCTTCCATAACTTTGCTTCTGGTGTCACGTAACGCATTGGACTTCCTTACTCACGAGAGGTTCAAAAAGTGGCCCTCAGTACTATGGGACTTAACATCTTAGGTCATCAGTCCCCTAGAACTACTTAAACCTAACTAACCTATGGACATCACACACATCCATGCCCAAGGCAGGATTCGAACCTGCGACCGTAACAGTCCCGCGGTTCCGGACTGCAGCGCCTAGAACCGCACGACCACCGCGGCTGGAAATATCCACGAGAGTGACATATTAGTTACCAGAGCTACATCTTGCTATTCACTCCTTTTTTCCAAATTTCCCGAAAGATTGCCTTCTGATGCTCTTTTTCCATAACAGTTCTCCGTTGTCAAAATCGAATGAGGTTCAAGAAAACTTTTGATTGATGCACAGCACTTTCACTCCATTACGATAGTAAAAGTTGTCCGACGGAGCACATCCATCAACAATAATTACCGGGCTCGCCATTATGGTTCAAGCATCACGCCGAAGAATGAACGAACAATGTGGACGAAAAAACGACGTTACATAGAACTGCGCGTACCACGACAGCTGTTGGTGTCGCAGTAACGCCGTTTTCAAAGTACATGTAGCAGTCGCGGGCATTGTTGCGATATACGGCATATGGGTGTAATTTTGATAATGTCTTCTCCTGTCCACGTTGTAAATTGTTTGCAATTAGGCTTTCATGTATGTAAAAGCTACATTCATCATGGTTTTTCTTCAGTCGAGGAATCTCATCTCACTTTGTACATGTCCCTTTGTTTCTGATACTCTGTTAGGAACACAAGCGAGGCGACACGCAAACGCTCCCATATGAGCCACTCCAAACCTAAAATCTGGTTCAAATGGTTCAAATGGCTGTGAGCACTATGGGACTTAACATCTGAGGTTATCAGTCCCCTAGAAGTTAGAACTACTTAAACCTAACTAACCTAAGGGCATCACACACATCCATGCCCGAGGCAGGATTCAAACCTGCGACAGTAGCGTTCTCGCGGTTCCAGACTGAAGCGCCTAGAACCGCTCGGTTACACTGGCCAGTTAAAATCTGGTTCTAGTGAATAATTTTGGGGGAGGAGTCCTGATTCTACAGAAACAATAATGTGAGCCATACAGAGTCCATCTGAAAGAAGAGATCCAATGTAGAGAATCTCTAAGTATCCACATCCATCTAAGTCTTCTTTTGTACTCTACATCGTGCAGTGTGTGATGAGTGCCCCATAATAAGCACTATTATTTCTTTCACTTCCATCCTTAGAAGACGTGCGCGGAGTATGATTGCCAGTACGCTACCGTGCCGTTTATACCGTGACGGTGGTTTTGCAGTTTAGGCATGCCATATATTTGATCAACACCTGTAACTGCAAAACCATCATCATGGTATAAACCGCACTGTAGCGTACTGGCAATCATACTGGCAATGGGATAGGAAAATCACTGGCATTTTAAACAGCTTCCAGTCGCCTCTGTGAGGCAAAACACGTATCTTCTATGGTTTTCAAATCAGCCTTATACCATTCTCCCTGCAAAACAGTGGCAAGTACAAGTAATGGTCTCGGAAGTGGATAGAGGCCACCCACCCATCTTTCCAAAGCAGACCACAAAAATTCAATAACAACGACTTCTGATGACTAGGGTGTCCATGGGGGATGCCCCAATGTACCCTTTTGCTCGAAAAACCAGTTCTGGACGATGTGAGCAACGTGAACAGGGGCCGTGACTTCTTAGAGCACTGCATCGCCAAAGGGAAACAAACATTGTATCATGGGTATGATCAGCAAAACAGTCACGTAATCTTTGGCAGTAATAAGACCTTGCAGAACAGCCATGGGGCTCGCAGAATACCACGATATGACAGCCCAGATCGGCATGGAACCCCAACCATGTTTCATTCTTGCGTCGTAAACCCGGCCAGATGTTAGAAAAACTGTGAAACTAGACTCGTCCTACCGAATGACTCGCTTCCTGGTTTTAAGCTTTCGACACCATTTATTCCACTTACTGGCATTTGTATCACTGATGAGTGATTTTTGAAATAGAGCTTGTCCTGCTGTTGTCTGCTTTGGACCTCTCTCCGCGTTGTTTTGGTTCTTACGTGGTTCGCGCTTGCGGCATTCAGTTCTCGACTGTCTTTTGAAGCCGTCGTCCTCTTGATTTACGTCACTATCATCTTCAACGATCGTTTTTCACCACCACTCAATATACACTTTCATCTGCGTTGTGGCTTAGCGAATGATGTTTTTTGGCTTTTCCCCTCTGAGGAATTACAATGACAAGAGAAGTCGTCAGTGATCAGCCCCGCTTCGAATTGAGCCCCGATGACCAGAGTGTCTGGAGACCACTGGACGGTGGTCGCATACCAACATAACTGTCGCCCGTTATACTACCCGGCAACCATGAGTGGTGGTCTGGCCTGCCACTTCATTTCAGAACAGGACCTATTCACACAGTTTTTCTAAAATTCTAATCATTTGTTTGTCTGTACATGTACATTCCGTCTACAGATTTCCGTCCCATTCGGATAATTCCTTCGCGGGGCGTCCTTTTTTTTTATGTCTTACTGTGTCTGTGGGTCAAGGGATAGTACAATATCTTTGCCATCTTTTCGTTTAGTTACTATATATTCTCCATATCATCAATTTTCACCTTAACATCTAATTTTACGACAATTTAAAATTTATAGTGTCATCGCTACAAAGCACGATGCACATATCAGTATCACAGTGTACACAGTACTTGTGTATTCATCATTACATATTGGGTTTTTGGAATTCTCACCCCTCACGATCTATAGCCTTACATAGAAACGCTTCAGAACCGTGTTGCTGTGTCAGTTCGATGTAATTTACACACATTCTCCAAGCCCTTGAAGGAAAAGATTTGAAAGAAAACGTTTAGAACGTTTATAGAGACAGCATTTGCGAGAAACAGAAAAACTCTTCTTCTGTTCCCACTGCACTTGTTATGGAACGTAAATAAATGGGATACTGCAGAACCTGGTAGGCTGGTACATTACCTTGTTCCATTTTCGATGGAAAAAGAAATGAACTCATTACCAGTTATGTAAAGTTTCTTCCTCTTCACTACGATTCGCTGTACAGTAGCTTGTGGATGAAGTAGATATAATTCATTATTATAGGTTCAAATGGCTCTGAGCACTATGGGACTCAACATCTTAGGTCATAAGTCCCCTACAACTTAGAACTACTTAAACCTAACTAACGTAAGCACATCACACACACCCATGCCCGAGGCAGGATTCGAACCTGCGACCGTAGCAGTCCCGCGGTTCCGGACTGCAGCGCCAGAACCGCTAGACCACCGCGGCCGGCCATTATTATAGGACTATATTGCTTGTTCTATAAAGCAATGTTAGTTTTTTTGGAACTCATTGTACACATATCAACAAGATATTCCAAAATTTTCTTTCAGGTGACAGCAAGTACAAGACACATCAACACTTCATTGTTTTAGCAGTTACACTGTATGTGAACATACACACGCTACAAAATCAATGAGTATGGGAATCCGTATAGCCACAGACATTAATAACTGTTTTGGTCATGTATAACTACTTTGGTCATGTATGGTACACTCTAACCAAGAAAAAAGTCTGTCATCGACACTACTGGCCATTAAAGCAGCTACACCACGAAGATGACGTGCTACAGACGCGAAATTTAACCGACAGGAAGAAGATGCTGCGACATGCAAATGATTAGCTTTTCAGAGCATTCACACGAGGTTGGTGCCGGTGGCGACACCTACAACGTGCTGGCATGAGGAAAGTTCCAATCAATTTCTCATAGACAAACAGCAGTTGACTGGCGTTGCCTAGTGAAACGATGTTGTGATGCCTCGTGTAAGGAGGAGAAATGCGTACCATCACGTTCCCGACTTTGATTAAGGTCGGATTGTAGCATATCGCGATTGCGGTTTATCGTTTCGCGGCATTGCTGCGCGCATTGGTCCAGATACAATGACAGTTAGCAGAATATGGAATCGGTTGGTTCATTAGGGTAATACGGAACGCCATGCAGGATCCCAACGGCCTAGTATCACTAGCACTCCAGATGACAGGCATCTTACCCTCATGGCTGTATCGGATCGTGCAGCCACGTCTAGATCCCTGAGTCAACAGATGGGGACGTTTGCAAGACAACAACCATCTGCACGAACAGTTAGACGACGTTTGCAGCAGCATGGACTATCACCTCGGAGACCATGGCTGCGGTTACCCTTGACGATGCATCACAGACAGGAGCACCTGCGATGGTGTACTAAACGACGAACCTGGGTTTACGATACGCAAAACGTCATTTTATCGGATGAATCCAGGTTCTGTTTACAGCATCATGATGGTCGCATCCGTGTTTAGCTACATCGGGGTTAACGCATATTTGAAGCGTGTATTCGTCATCGCCATACTGGAGTATCACCCGGCGTAATGGTATGGGGTGCCACTGGTTACACGTCTCGGTCACCTCTTGCTCGCACTGACGCCACTTTGAACAGTGGACATTACATTTCAGATGATTTACGACCCGTGACTCTACCCTTCATTCGATCCCTGCGAAACCCTACATTTCAGCGGGATAATGCAAGACTGCATGTTCCAGGGTGTGTACGGACCTTTCTCGATACAGAAAATGTTCAACTTCTGCCCTGGCCAGCACATTCTCCAGATCTCTCACCAATTGAAAACGTCTGGTCAATGGTGGCCGAGTATTTGGGTAGTCACAATACGCGAGTCACTACTGTTGATGAACTGTGATATCGTGTTGAGGCTGCATGGGCAGCTATACCAGTACACGCCATCCAAGCTCTGTGTGACTCAATAACCAGGCGTTTCTAGGCCGTTATTACGGCCAAAAATGGTTCAAATGGCTCTCAGCACTATGGGACTTCTGAGGTCATCAGTCCCCTAGAACTTAGAACTTCTTTAACCTAACTAACCTAAGGACATCACACACATCCATGCCGGACACAGAATTCGTACCTGCGACCGTAGCGGTCGCGCAATTCTGTAGCTTCTAGAACCGCTCGGCCACCCTGGCCGGCTATTACGGCCAAAGGTGGTTGTTCTGGGTACCGATTTCTCAGGATCTATGCACCCAAATTGCGTGAAAATCTAATCACATGTCAGTTCTAGTATAATATATTTGTCCAATGAATGCTCGTTTATCTGCATTTCTTTTTGGTGTAGCAATTTTAATGGCCAGTAGTGTATAAGAACAAAAACTGAATTTAGGAGTGTATGCAAAAACTGTATTATGAGATCAACATTTTTAGCCGTTTTGTGTTTCAACTCTAAGTTTCTCTGTAACAACTCTGTACAATGCTGCGTTGCATTTTAATTACAAATGTGCATACCTTTACGGCCTTGCTGCAGCTGCAATGTCAGCAATGTAAACTTCTCAAAAATTCTTACAGTATACGATCAGTTGTCAGCTGTGCGTTTCTTGGATTTAAACGTGAGCTAAGACGAAGGATTATATTTGCTTTAGTTGTTTCACATAGGGAGCTACACAGCTAGCAAAAAGTTTATTTATCTGCAGCTGTTACAGTGGAAACAGACAGTTCCATTTCCGGCTCTTGATTTACGACTTCCGCCAACGAAGATTAGATTGTCCAACTCATCCCCTTAATCAACGCCTTACGCAGCCCTGTGACACTTCCGTGTTATACTACGTTTTTAAATGTGGTACTTTCTGACGCTTTAGTCCAGTTGTACCAACCTATTTTTCTCGCTGTAGAAGTTAGCTAAGCGCAACTCTGAGCAAGTAATAGCAGACGCTGGTGAATTGTTGCTTGATGTTTTATCTTAAACGAAACGTATGTCGTACTAAACAAATCTTATAATGTAGATGCCTTACAACGATAGTAATTAAAAAACTGAAAACAGCGAGCAAGGTGCTATTCATGTGGAAAAACTGATAGTGTTTCTTTTACAAGTTTTTTATTGTTATGAAAGGAGTATACACTCCTGGAAATTGGAATAAGAACACCGTGAATTCATTGTCCCAGGAGGGAGAAACTTTATTGACACATTCCTGGGGTCAGATACATCACATGATCACACTGACAGAACCACAGGCACATAGACACAGGCAACAGAGCACGCACAATGTCGGCGCTAGTACAGTGTATATCCACCTTTCGCAGCAATGCAGGCTGCTGTTCTCCCATGGAGACGATCGTAGAGATGCTGGATGTAGTCCTGTGGAACGGCTTGCCATACCATTTCCACCTGGCGCCTCAGTTGGACCAGCGTTCGTGCTGGACGTGCAGACCGCGTGAGACGACGCTTCATCCAGTCCCAAACATGCTCAATGGGGGACAGATCCGGAGATCTTGCTGGCCAGGGTAGTTGACTTACACCTTCTAGAGCACGTTCGATGGCACGGGATACATGCGGACGTGCATTGTCCTGTTGGAACAGCAAGTTCCCTTGCCGGTCTAGGAATGGTAGAACGATGGGTTCGATGACGGTTTGGATGTACCGTGCACTATTCAGTGTCCCCTCGACGATCACCAGTGGTGTACGGCCAGTGTAGGAGATCGCTCCCCACACCATGATGCCGGGTGTTGGCCCTGTGTGCCTCGGTCGTATGCAGTCCTGATTGTGGCGCTCACCTGCACGGCGCCAAACACGCATACGGCCATCATTGGCACCAAGGCAGAAGCGACTCTCATCGCTGAAGACGACACGTCTCCATTCGTCCCTCCATTCACGCCTGTCGCGACACCACTGGAGACGGGCTGCACGATGTTGGGGCGTGAGCGGAAGACGGCCTAACGGTGTGCGGGACCGTAGCCCAGCTTCATGGAGACGGTTGCGAATGGTCCTCGCCGATACCCCAGGAGCATCAGTGTCCCTAATTTGCTGGGAAGTGGCGGTGCGATCCCCTACGGCACTGCGTAGGATCCTACGGTCTAGGCGTGCATCCGTGCGTCGCTGCGGTCCGGTCCCAGGTCGACGGGCACGTGCACCTTGCTCCGACCACTGGCGACAACATCGATGTACTGTGGAGACCTCACGCCCCACGTGTTGAGCAATTCGGCGGTACGTCCACCCGGCCTCCCCCATGCCCACTATACGCCCTCGCTCAAAGTCCGTCAACTGCACATACGGTTCACGTCCACGCTGTCGCGGCATGCTACCAGTGTTAAAGACTGCGATGGAGCTCCGTATGCCACGGCAAACTGGCTGACACTGACGGCGGCGGTGCACAAATGCTGCGCAGCTAGCGCCATTCGACGGCCAACACCGCGGTTCCTGGTGTGTCCGCTGTGCCGTGCGTGTGATCATTGCTTGTACAGCCCTCTCGCAGTGTCCGGAGCGAGTATGGTGGGTCTGACACACCGGTGTCAATGTGTTCTTTTTTCCATTTCCAGGAGTGTATACAACATTTGTGAATATTGCTTCAAAGAAAGTTTTCAGTAAATATTCTCGGTTTCTGTCGTAGAAAGGAATTCTGACTGAACTACACGTTCATTATAATTTATTAATATAATCTTCGTTCCATTGCTACGCAGCAAAAGACACTGTGGCTTTTTTCAAACCGAGTGCCAAACAACAATTTCGTACATTAATTCTGCTTATTTTTGTAGGGTGTCACCATACTTCATCCTGGAGAACTATAAAAATAGCAGTCATATTACTTCCTCCTCATTATTCCAAAACTAGTTCACCCACTTGAAATGCAAATGCAGCGCTTCATTTATTAATTGTTAACATTTCTCTTGTGTAAGACTGTTACTATGGCACTGGAGCTTAATGACCTATCGGTAGAGTAATAAGGAACCTGTTGCAATAGGTTGAACTACACTTCACACATGGACAGAGCGTTGTGGAAACCAAACGGACATACAAAGTATATTTAATGTTGCTACTGTACCTTTAATACGCATCAGAAAAAGACGCGTGGATCAACAGCGAAATACTGCTGATGGTGCCAATACACTCAGTTGAGGGCGTCCAAAATCCTCGTGGAACGTTGCGAATATTGACCACACCAGCACATACGGGGTAGTCAGTCCCCAGAGTCACTTGGCCACCTGTCTTATTAGTATATCAGAATCCTCGTTACACAGAGTTTTACCAATTGGCATACACAAAGGTGTGTAGAAAAATCATATATCCCAAAGAAAATTCCTAATGGCTTGTCAAAAAGACGAGTCCGTAAATGAACAACCTCATTTCCCCAAGAAATTTTCATCGGTGGAGCCCATTTTAACCTAAGTGGTTTTGTTAATAAATAGAACTGCCGCATGTGGGCGACAGAATAGCCACAAATTATTTAGGAAATAGCTCTCCACGAGCAGCATGGTGTGAGGTGTGGTGTGGGATTATCTAGCATACCGTGTTTAGAAAAATTTCTACTTGCGATCAGACGTCGGAAGGCTCAACGATACTGACCCACCGCCATGTCATCCTCAGCCGATTGCCGTCACTGGATGCAGATATGGAAATAAATGTGGTCAGCACACTGCTCTCCCGGCCGTTGTCAGTTTTGCTAGCGGAGCCGCTATTTCTCATGCAAGTAACTCCTCACTTGGCCTCGCAAGGGCTGAGTGCATCCAGCTTGCGAACAGCACTCGAATAATATGGACGGTTACCAATTCAAGCGATAGCCAAGCCCAACATTGTTTCATTTCTGCGATTTGTCCGGAAACCGGTGTACCCGCTGCGGTGAGGCCTTTGATACATCCTATGTTTGATCATTAATGACTGTAAAATACAGATGGTATGTCCGTCACTGTGAATGGTAAATGTTATCGTGAGAATGTTAAATACCCTTCTGATACCATTATTGGCCATGGAAAATAGTATACTGCCTCACTGCTCGACAGACAGCAGCACTTCTTCAAGATATGTCCTCTGGTAGAGTCATGTAACGCAATGGAAACATTACTTGTCCGTCGAGATCGCAGCATCTATCGGCCCCTGGATATTTCTTAAGCGTTTCTCAAGGACAATGCCTACGGGAATAAACTATGGGTATAATGTCAACATTATCACGGCATTGTGCGAACATTCACAATAGATCTAACAGAAAGTCATGAAACGCCTTGTCCTAGGGATTTGTTACTGCTGAAACTTTAATATCGGACAAACAAGTAGTATTACTTTTCGGAAATAAACTCCTTACTATAGTCTGTAAATGGCTATGAACATTTCAGTTGGAATAAAGTCACTAAAAATTATCTATTGTTAAAATGGATAAACAACTTTCATTACACACTGTACATCACTATCAATAAGAGAAAGTGCACCGACAACCTGTCTTCCTGCTCACCATGCTCATATGGGACAAAATGGTGGAAGAGGTGGGGAGAAGGGAATAGATTCTCTGACACATCACACGATATGTAGTGTGGGGAGTTACAAGGAACTGTATTGGATGGCCTGGTTCATTAAATGGTGAACCAGATTCCACTGTCGTCATCTACAAACACAGTTTCAAATTCGATCTCATCTAGCTGTACAAAATAGTATATATATCCTATCAGCCACGATACAATTTCGTCTTAGCCATCGCTTCTTTTTTAATGAAAGATTGGCTCAAGCTTTCGATATACAGCTGATCAAATATATAAATGATCTGCTCTCTAGTATTACGGGTAACTCTAAAATATTTCTGTTTGCTGATGACACTTGCTTGGTAGTAAAGGATGTTGAGTGCAACATTGGCTCGGTTTCAAATAGTGGAGTACACGACCTAAGTTGATGGCTTGTAGAAAATAAACTAACGATAAATCACAGTAAGACTCAGTTTTTACTGTTTCTAACACACAATTCAACAAGACCTGACGTTTTAACTTCACAGAATGGGCGTATGATTAGCGAAACTGAACAGTTCAAATTTCTAGTTGTTCAGATAGATGGTAAGCTGTCGTGGAAAGCCAACGTTCAAGATCTTGCTCAAACACTTAATACTGCCATTTTTACTATTCAAACGGTATCAGAAGTGAGTCATCGTTCGACACGAAAATTATTCTAATTTGCTTATTTTGATTCTCTTTATGTCGTATTGTATTATATTCTGCGATAACTCTTCCGATTCTAAAAGGGTATTTTTGGCTCAGAAACGGGCGGCTCGGGCAATAAGTGGTGTAAGTTCACGAACCTCTTGTCGACCTCTGTTCACTAGTCTGGGTATTTTGACATTGGCCACTCAATATGTATATTCCTTATTGTCGTTTCTTGTTAGCAATATTAGCTTATTCCAAAGAATAAGCGGCTTTCACTTGGTTAATACTCGGCAGAAATCAAACCTACATTTGGATCGGACTTCCTTATTAATTGCGCCTAAAATGTGTGCAGTATACTGCTGCACCCGTTTTCAATAAGCTGCCACTGGAATTCAAAAATCTTTTCAGTAATCCAAGCGCTTTCAAATTGAAACAGAAGAGCTTCCTCATGAGTCACTCTTTCTATTCTGTCGAGGAGTTCCTTGAAAAATTGAGCTGATTCTTATTGTATTGCTGATAGCGTTTACTTAAACTTATGGACTGACATTTCTCAGGTTGATGAACATTTATTTTTATCTGTTATTACTTTTATGTTGTAATTATATGTACTGACACATTCCATGACCATGGAGATTTGCTTCTCAATTTCGTCCTACGATACTTGACGTGTAAATAATATATTTAAAAAATTCAATTAGATCACACGGTAAGCACTTTGTTCCTCATGTAAGAAACAATCACGTAAATAGAACTTGGTTTCGATTTCACGGTGTAGTACGCCCCCAGGTAACGTCAGTCTGCTTTCGGCTGCGGAGGGGCGAGGACGTCCGCTGCGCCCCGCCGTGCGCGACCGTGAGCGCTTGCTTGTGTTTACCTTCTCGCGGCGCGAGTTGTATTTGTTCCCAGTTCAGTTGGAATATGGCACACACATGGCGCCACGATACGATCGTAATTACTTTCCAACCAGATCATGCGCGTCCTCGAGCCTATGAAATAGAACAGTTCATACGCGATAATCTACGTTTAGATCCGGCGACTGCCGTCGGAATACATTTTTCTATAATGGTGAGCGTGGTTTATGTTAAAATGACCAGTCTAGAGGTCTGCGCGACAGTGGTGTCTAAATATTCGAACTCACTAAGATTCAAACGTTCTGACGGGCATATCGGTCCAGTGACGGTGGATCATGCAGGGATGGGCCTAAGGACTGTAAGGGTTTTTTAGCTCCCCTTCGAGGTCCCGGAGGAAGTTGTCAAGGACGCCTTCCGACGATATGCCAATGTCATCAGTCACGTTGCAGGAAAGTGGCAAACTTTCTCGACGCACAAGGTCTACAATGATGTGCGCCAAATTAAACTTGAGCTCAAGAAACATGTGCCGTACTATTGGAATATCGGTGGCTGTCGTGCAATCATCATGTACGACGGTCAACCGCGTACCTGTTCCGGATGTGGGCAGGAAGGCCATGTTCGATCGAGCTGCTTACAACGTAGAATCACGCAGACACCAGTGGGAGACTGCGTTTCCCCGACGGGGACGACAATCCTGCCCCTCACGTACGCTCAGACGACGATGCGCACCATAGATGAGGACGACACGGGCGGTCGGGCACATCTATCGACGTCAGAAGGACCAAAGGAGGAAATGGAAGGACCCCAGATGCCAATCCATAAGTCGCCCTCTCTGTGGTGTCACCGCCTGACACCACACTTGCTAGGTGGTAGCCTTTAAATCGGCCGCGGTCCGCTAGTATACGTCGGACCCGCGTGTCGCCACTATCAGTGATTGCAGACCGAGCGCCGCCCCACGGCAGGTCTAGAGAGACTTCCTAGCACTCGCCCCAGTTGTACAGCCGACTTTGCTAGCGATGGTTCACTGACAAATTACGCTCTCATTTGCCGAGATGATAGTTAGCATGGCCTTCAGCTACGTCATTTGCTACGACCACGCTAGGCGCCATTATCATTTGCTATTTATCTTCTGATGCATGTACCGTCCGACCGATGTTCACCAATTATGGATTAAAGTTAAGTGTTCCCGCAGCTGTGTACCTTTTTTACTAGACTCAACTCCTTTAACTGTTCCAGACCTCACGCCAGCCTGCGTGAGCTTAAACGCGTGCCTTTCGGCTACCTCGTAGTGGCTTGGCTGTCTCGCCAAGTCACAACACTCTACACAGCAACAACAGCAGCAACAGTCCCACGGAATCCAGACGCAACATAACATTCAGAACGAGATGGACGTGGACGCGAACATTGTCCCGACCGTGGCTTTCCTAGCGGAAGGTGATACGACGCTGGATTGACTCCCACTTTCGGATACGGATGTCCACGTTCGAAAGCAACGTTCGCCTCGAGGACGCAAGCGACGTCGGCGGACCCCTTCTGACAATTGCTTTCTACACACGGCCGGTCAAGAAGGTGACATCTCGTCAGACGGCATGGATGCTGCGCCTGCTGAGGATCTAAGTGGTGTAGACGGTTCACTTGCCCTTACTACGAGTGCCCAGTTACTTCTTGCACCACAGGTGCAGGAGGTCGCGTCGATGGATGGCGCTCCGTCTATCTCTACCAAAGACGACGTGCGTGAGGGAGGTTTAGGTGCCGATCAGCTACACATCATCGTGTTGCACCCACTTTGGTCGGACGATGTTGAGGAACTTCCCGGAGAGGGCATGGACGACAGGGGAGGGGGTGGCATTGGGGATGCCACTGCTAGTGTGAAGGACTCATTATTTGTTACCGGTTCGGTGTGTCCGGCATCCGTTGCGGTTATCTTCGATTGCCATGGCGTCTACCCTAGGTGAAGAGGCTAGGCAGCACACCTTTCGCCTTGCCACAATCAATATCAACGCGATAAGGGTACCACACAAACTGACAATGCTACAACGCATGCTCGATGCGGTGGACATCGACGTGGCCCTCTTATAGGAAGTATGTGCCGCTAGTTTCCCTGACTTCTACGGATATACCGCCCACTTCTCCCACGCCTCTTCTACCGATTGTGGTGTGGCTGTCCTGCTACGACACGGCTTGGCGGCTACGGACGTACAGTACTTACAGAGTGCAAGAGCCATGGCAATACTGTCAACGGTATAAAAATGAAATGTCGTGGGGCTAGGGCCTCCCGCGGGTAGACTGTTCGCCTGGTGCAGATCTTTCGAGTTGACGCCACGTACGCGACCTGCGCGTCGATGGCGATGAATTGATGATGGTTAGGACAACACAACACCCAGTCCCTGAGCGGAGAAAATCTCCGATCCAGCCGGGAATCGAACCCGGGAGCTTAGGATTGACATTCCGTCACGCTGACCACTCAGCTACCGGGGCCGGACACTGTCAACGGTGTACGACTCATCAATGTATATGCCCCTTCAGGTTTAGGGAGACGGAGATATCGGGCCCGCTCTTTTTCGGAAAATATTACGCCTCTACTTATAAGCCGCATAGACTATATGGTGATTGGAGGAGATTTTAACCGTACATTATCTAAGTCTGATCAGCAGCCACATCATGTCCCGTGTGCCGAATTGGAAATGCTAGTGCGTGACCTCCACCTGATCGATACGTGGCGCCACATCCATTGTACAAGTCATTCATCAAGTCGGTTAGACAGGATTTGTGTTACAAGCACCCTTTCTACGGCGACGAGAGGAGCAGAGCTCTGGCCCACTGCATTCACCGACCACACAGCCTATATTTGCACCATTGCCCTCCAACCTGCATGTGTGTACCGCAGTAGGCCCCCCTGGAAACTGAACGTCGCCTATCTGGACGAGCCGGCATGTAAAGGTGCTATCGAAGAGTCGTGGAACGCGTCCTTACAGCATCGTGGTCGCTTCCGATCGACCCTCAGTTGGTGGATTGAATGTGCGAAGCCTGCTCTTAGAATCACCTTAATGGCTTACGGCCGGGAAGCGGCGGCATGGAGGTGGAGCACGGAAAACTTTTATGACACCGTCCTACGGGAATGTCTTGCTATGGAGCCCTCACCTGGTAGGCAGATCATAGTCAATCGCGTGAAAGAGCAGCTCGTCTCCTTAGCACGTCGTCATTTACAGGTCGCTGTTATACGGTCGCGTGCTCCAGACATGATACAATCAGAAAGGCCATCTATGCACCGCGTGCTCCTAGAACGCAAGAGGCACCGTACGGCACTGGTAACCGACATGATAACGGACGACGGTCGACGCGTGGTAGAACAAGCAGATATAGCAGAAGCCTTCTATGGGCATTACGCTCAACTATATTCAGCAGTGCTCCCTGATATGGTCGACGCGTGGTAGAACAAGCAGATATAGCAGAAGCCTTCTATGGGCATTACGCTCAACTATATTCAGCAGTGCTCCCTGATATGGCGACGGTAGACACCGTTTCAGCACATGTCCACGGTACAGTTCCACCAGACATGGTACCGACTTTACTGGGAGAAGTGACTGAAGAGGAAGTGCTCGACGCCATTGGTAAAGGTGCTCCCCATAAATCACCAGGAATCGATGGATGACCATTAGAGTTCTATCGAGCCTTTAAACAATTGTTGGTACCGTGTTGGGTTGAAATTAGTCAGGAATTGATGTCCCCGGGTATACCGTTGCCTGCACCGTCTTTGGAAGGACTGATTGTCCCCATCCATAAGCCGAAGGGACGGAGTCATGTCCGCGATTACGGCTCCTTGACGTTATTGAACAGCGACTTCAAGACCTTTTCGTGGCTGCTATCAGAACGTATTCTCGGCACACTGTTGCACGTTCTGTCCAGCGATCAGACGTCCCTGGGGGGACCCAACAACATCAGAACTACGTTATGTCGTTACAGAGATCTCATCTCCGTTGCACGGGTGAGACGTTTGCCGGGAGCCCTGGCGTCTATCGACTTTAGCCAGGCCTTTGACCATGTGGGCCACACTTTCCTCACGGTCCTTCAACGGCGCATGGAATACCCCGACCCCTTTATCACAGTGTTGACACGCCTTCTGCATGGTGCTACTTCTCGAGTTCTTGTTAATGGAAGACTGACGGCATACATGCCGATCCGCCGATCAGTACGACAGGGATGTCCATTATCAACAATGTTATTTGCATTGGCCTTAGAACCTTTGTTGTGTGGTCTCCGAGACAGGCTCACTAGTATACAGTTCGGCGGCTCCATCTATTGCTGCACCGCATATGCGGATGATTTCATGATCGCCATACGTGGAGCTGACGATATGGCGCCGGCTTTGGACTGGATTGCAACCTACGGTACAGCTTCTGGTAGCCAAATAAACGTTGACAAGTCCGTCGTCTAGAGCATCGGGATTGGGCTACCGCAGGAACACATTGCCCCCTTACGCTTCAGTGATACTGTCCGCTGCTTGGACTTAGATTTCATGAACGACATGCGACGCTCAATTATCGACGCCTTCTTAACCAAATTAGGTCAGGAATTGCTAATCAGCGCTTGCGATCCCTCAACATCGTTCAGCGGGCGTATTATGTCAATGTATACCTTGCGTCCTGCATGCCGCATGTCACCCAAACGCTACCCATTCCGAAACCCTTGGCTCGTAGCATTATGGCGGCGCTGGGATACTTCGTCACCGCTGATATACTGCTGAAGATCAGATACGTATCTCTTACCCTCCCCAAGGAAAAAGGGGGTCTCGGCCTAGTTAACGTCCATGATGGGGCCATTACCCTCTATGTTAGCTCACATTTATGTGTGCTGCGCCGTTGTCCTACGAGCCTCACGAGTCTGCTTCTGACGGCGCTACGACCTGCTTCACTAACAGCGCCGGTGCCACTACAAGACATCCCAGCGCCCCTCTTTTATGTAGGAGGTTTGTATTTAGAACAAAGTTATTGCAGTGTAGCGCTCACGACACCACGAAAGGCCACAACTCGACGCCTATATCATGACATGCTGCAACACCGCCCCCAAAATGTGGTCGAACTAAAATATCCTGACGAACGGTGGCGCGTGGTGTGGAAGACTGTACACGATGCCATGCTTGATTCCGATGTTGTTTCCCAATGGTACGTAGTCGTTAATGGAAGCTGGTGACGCAAGAACGTCTTTACAATATCCATATGGCAGAAACTCCCAATTGTGTGGGTTGTAATACAGTAGATTCTCACGAGCACCGCCTCAGCTGTGGAGAGGCAGAACCGGTTTGGCACCTAGTGCGGCAGATGCTGGCTTATCTCCTGCGAGTTAGGCCGGAGCATATATCTGCACGCACATGACTGTTTCCGGATGAGACATTTTACCCCAAGCCTCGAACCAACTCCGTTACTTGGATACGTGGACATGCGGTCCAGAATTTACTTGACTTCTGGCTCTATTTGCAAGAAAGACGTCATGCTATTTCCGGGCATACCAGATATCGACAATGCTTCGCGAACTACCTATGGAGTGCCTTTCACAGCCCGCCGTGTAGCTGGAATATTCCACGCAGTGGTAGGTGAGGTCAGAACGAACTGCAAACGATCATATATTGAACAATCTTTATCAGTGGGTGCAGTCGCTGGGAAGCCTAACTACGAAGTGGTAGCTTTATTTTCTTGTTATTTATGTTCACTATCTTCGATGGTGTCTTCATTCTGTTTTAGTTTTCTAGGCTTGATTAACTATGACCGTTCGCACATTGATATCTATATAAATTAAAAAAAAATTAAAGGAATAAAAAAAATAAAAGACAATAAATAAAATTTTAAAAAAATACCTTCCGCACCCTACTAGAAATACCCTTCCCCCATTCCTTTCATCGTGTTCTTGTGGGTTGATGCATACACGTTAAAAAAAAAAAAGAAAGGTAGCTGAGTGGTCAGCACGACAGAATGTCAATCCTAAGGGCTGGGGTTCGATTCCCGTCTGTGTCGGAGATTTTCACCGCTCATGGATTGGGTGTTGTGTTGTCCTAATCATCATCATTTCATTCCCATCGACGCGCAAGTCGCCGAAGTGGACGGGAGGCTCTAGCCACACGACGTTATTATTATTATTATTATTATTATGTCACGGTATAGACACGTCCCAATGCTTCATAATATGATTTGCTTCAGTGCATACCATTCACTTTACTCTGTCATTCACCATAGTGTGAATAAAGTTTGGATTTGGTTTACTCTTTACAAATAATCCTTAACGTTACTGAGACCTATTGAATGTTACGACCATATCTTATTCATAGTGAGGTAACTGGTCTCGTTGGGGGTAGCTGCCGTGAGCTAGCCGCATCATGTCTGATACGCAAACTTTGTTTTACTTCTGATTGACAATTTTTAGAAAGATCGCTTTGATGCAGTTGAGCTATCTCAATTGTAGCAGGACGTCAAAACATAACAAATGGGACAACTAGTTTCAAATATAAGATGAAGTTTTAATTCACATTAATTTATTGAATCAGCATAAGGATTTCACCGTAAACCTTCCCAAACCCGAGGAACGTTCAACAAGTAACGTAAAAAATCTGAAAGTAGGAATGTGTTATCGTAGATTCGATTACACCATATTAGCCCCGCTGTCGTGTCTCGAAACTTGGAACGCCTGTATGACGACACGGTACCCCTCCACTGGTCGACGTTGGACCCAGGGTCTTGCTCCGTTGGTAACCTCCCCAACACCTACCTACTGCTTCTAGCCGAGTGAACCAAACAGATCTGAATCGGAAGGAGCAGAATCGGGATTGTAAGGTGGAGGAGGAAGAACAGTCCAATGAAGTCATGTGAGCTAGTTGCGCAGACTTGTGGGAGGCCTTGCGTTATCATAGAGAAATAGAAGTTGTTTTGCGCGTTTCTGGTGACGAAGACGCTGAAGAATTTTCATCAGTCTCCGAGAGTAGCCAAATGTACTTCAGAATTGATCGTTACACAGTAGGGGAAGACATGAAACAGAATAACCCCTCCAGAGGCCCAGGAAACCGACGTCATGACTTTAAACTTCTTCTTCGAAGGAAAGGTGGTGTGTCATCACTCGATGGAATGCCGTTTTGTTTCCGATTCCAAATGCTGAAAAAAATGGTTCAAATGGCTCTGAGCACTATGGGACTCAACTGCTGAGGTCAGTAGTCCCCTAGAACTGAGAACTAGTTAAACCTAACTAACCTAAGGACATCACAAACATCCATGCCCGAGGCAGGATTCGAACCTGCGACCGTAGCGGTCTTGCGGTTCCAGACTGCAGCGCCTTTAACAGCACGGCCACTTCGGCCGGCTCCAAATGCTGAAACCAGGTTTCACCGCCTGTGATAATGCTAGACAAAAACTGTCACAACAATCCTGTAACGGACTAGTAATTGGGCACAGGTTCTGTTTCATTGCTTTTGAAGGTCTTTTGTTAAGCGGCGAGGAACCCAGCTGGCCAATATCTTCGAATGTCCCAACTGCTGGACGAGCGCCGCGCTGAGTGGCCGCGCGGTTAGAGTCGCCATGTCACGGACTGCGCGGCCCCTCCAGCAGGAGGTTCGAGTCCTCCCTCGGGCATGGTTGTGCGTGTTGTTCTTAGCATAAGTTAGTTTAACTAGTGTGTAAGTATAGAGGCCGATGGCCTAAGCAGTTTGGTCCTTAAGAAAATCACACACATTTGATCATTTGATGGACGAGTGTGTCAGCACAACAGAGCGACAGAGGCACTCATTTGTGCAGGAAGGTGTCCCACTCCGATCCATCGATCACTTCGAATCATAGCGCCCGTACGTCTCAACACTGCAGGAGTTACAACTGTGCGTGGCCGGCCGGCAAGCGGAAGATTGGACAGGTTTGCGCTGCCTACTGCGATGTGACAGTCGCCTCGCCCGCTTTTATTCACTGCCAGGTCTCCGTAGATATTCTGTAAGCATCTGTCAATATCTGCGATGCTGTCATTTTCCGCCAGACAAAACTCAACGACAGCTCTCAGCTTGGAACGCATGTCCGTTACAGATGCCGATTTGAAAGGCTACGTATAGCGCCGCAACCAATTAAAACTTCACGAAACTGAAGCGGGGGTATTCCACGATGTCGAACAAGTTCTGCATTTTTTCTTCCTAAACTGGGCGAGAAAGAAAATGTGTTGCATTACTTATTGGACCCCCCTCGTAAATTGCCGTCACAAAAAAAAAAGAATTCGGAATGCCCTATACAAAGTCTACTCTCTGATACGCACAAAGGCAATGGCGGATGGACGTGTACGGGCGTGGGGACAACCTCATGAATCCATGGAACCTGAATATCAACAGGGGACTGCTCGAGTTGATGGAGGCTCTGTAATGGTGTGGGGCGTGTTCAGCTGTAGTGATATGGAGCCCCTGATACGTCTAGATACGACTCTGACAGGTGATACGTACGTAAGCATCTTGTCTGATCACCTGCATCCAATCATGTCCATTGTGCATTCCGACGGACTAGGGCAATGCCAGCAGGACACTGCGACATCGCACATGCCCTGAATTGCTACGGAGTTACTCCAGAAACACTCTTCTGAGATTAAACTCCTCCGCTGGCCACCAAACTCCCCAGACATGAACATTACTGAGCATATTTGAATACCGTGCAACGTGCTGTTCAGAAGAGATCTCTAACCCCTCTAATCACACGGATGTATGTACGGCCCTACAGGATTCATGGTGAAAATTCCCTCCAGCAATTTCACACGTTAGTCGAGTCCATGCCACGTTTTGTTGCGGCACTTCTGCGTGCTCGCGATGGCCCTACACGATATTAGCCAGTTGTATCATTTTCTTTGGTTCTTCAGTGCAGGGCACCGACCTCAGCAGAGCAGCGGCCATTAAGTGAAGATGGAAACAAGTCTTTTTACCGAAATGCAATGAGGCCTTACGACGTCCAAATATACATGCGATTCTCTACGGATTATAAACGTGGGTAACGTGCAAACAAAGTGGGCACATAGGAAAGGAATCTCATTTTAGTCACTAAGCGTTCAAAACTGGGCTACCGTTCAATTTAAAATTAGATAAGATATGAACAAAATACGTACTGTTACGACGCTCTTCTCGATTGCAGACTTTGTCACAAGCTTCCAATTGAAGGGAAGCAGCCACAATTAAGTTAGGGAGTGAGAAGCAGAGAGTGATGAGGGCTGGTGAAGTCTTCGAGACTTCGGAACTGCTAACACCACTCAGCCATCCACAGGTGAATGCTCACAAAGACTGTGTGTGGCTCGCACTGATGTGGTATTTTCATTCTGAATAATTTTCTCGTTGCAACGCTGATGCCATATAGGAATTATAACCATTCTAAATCTTAATCGTATGTATCTGAGCTAATAATAAAAGATCCAAACAAAGTGCACACAATGTCGTATTCAGTATCAAATACTTCAGGAAAAATACTGGACCAGCGCCTCGGGACAAATAAGTTATACTAGTATGTTAGAAAACATAGACATTTATGCGAGAGTTGTGGACTTTGGTATCAACCAAAGTAACTTACTGGGGGCTCGTTAATTTGCCTAAAATAAACATATAGTAGTTTTCAAAATATCCCAATCTCCGTTTAGCATTAGAAATAACATCCGATACGCCGGCTGAGGTGTCACTTCAGTGCCCACACCATCGACGAGCTTCGCTGTGCTCCGTGAGTGTAGAAGGTACCTTAATCTGTGGTTGTAAATCTGTATGGAATATTTTATGACTTCTGTAACCCTTATGCAAAAAATATTTAACGAGACACTTTAAAACAGCGCAAGGTTGATTTTAATTCACGGGAGGCCATATGCAGATAAATATTCGGTTGTGACTTGGCAAGACAGCCAAGCCACTATGAGATAGCCGAATGGCACGCGTTAAGCTCACGCAGGCTGGCGCGAGGTCTGGAACAGTTAAAGGAGTTGGGTCTAGTAAAAAAAGTACGTAGCTTCTGGAATACTTAACTTTAATCCATAATTGGTAAACATCGGTCTGACGGTACATGGATCACAAGATAAATAGCAAATAATAATGGTGCCTTGCGAGGTCGTAGCAAATGACGTAGCTGAAGGCTATGCTAACTATCGTCTCGGCAAATGAGAGCTTAATTTGTCAGTGAACCATCGCTAGCAAAGTCGACTGTACAACTGGGGCGAGTGCTAGGACGTCTCTCTAGACCTGCCGTGTGGCGGCGCTCGGTCTGCAATTACTGACAGTGGCGACACGCGGGTCCGACGTATACTAACGGACCGCGGCCGATTTAAAAGCTGCCACCTAGCAAGTGTGGTGTCTGGCGGTGACACCACATATTCTTTCAGTATAAGTCGTTTGTAGTGATGTATGTAGGATTTTATTTCAGTCAACATAGCGTTACCTGCTGGCCAGTGATGATGACATCATTATCCATTTTAAGCCAGCGTTCTGCCGTATTGTGTGACATTGGACGTGCTTTTCGTTTTCATAAAATTGTACGGCTAGAGTGCTAATTGCACATTCACAAATGTAATAAGTTCTTTACAAAATACAAATCTCAAAACTAGTGACTTAAATGACCACGGAAGTCATACAGATTCACACAAGAAATTACTTTCTTCACATGTAGTAAACTGTTGACATATTTAGTGACATAGAATATAATGCATACCACTGTCGATTTTTCCGATTCGGTATATATAGCAAAGTACAGTATAACTATTATCATTTGTTGCATTAATGAGTCTTTAAGGCCTATAGCAAAAGAAAAACAAAGGAAGTAGCTACACTACATAAGGGAAAAAACAGTTCAGCACTTTACAACATTTAGGATTAGGCTGATATGATGTCACTCATAGCTTGTCAACAACTCCTGTCACACACGCACAGCATTTCCACTTACTAGAGCGTTCATACAGTCGTCGTGTTCTGATACAGTTTTCTGTTGTATGTTGGTCCTCCTGTGGCAACGGCCTTGCCGCAGTGGATACACCGGTTCCCGTGAGATCACCGAAGTTAAGCGCTGTCGGGCGTGGCCGGCACTTGGATGGGTGACCATCCCGCCGCCATGCGCTGTTGCCATTTTTCGGGGTGCACTCAGCCTCGTGATGCCAATTGAGGAGGTACTCGACCGAATAGTAGCTGCTCCGGTCAAAGAAAACCATCATAACGACCGGGAGAGCGGTGTGCTGACCACACGCCCCTCCTATCCGCATCCTCAACTGAGGATGATACGGCGGTCGGATGGTCCCGATGGGCCACTTGTGGCCTGAAGACGGAGTGCTTGGTCGCCCTGTCACTTCAAGCGTTCAGATGTCACGTGTTTTCACGTTACTCACTGCCGTATGCAGCTTCCGCAGTTTGACAGTCCATCTAATACTTCTATGCATATTATATTTCATCAGTTTTGTGCACAGCACATAACTATTTTGTACGTGAAACGTCACACTAATGCTTAAACATTTCCACACGCCACTGACTTTCACCAAAAATTTAGATACTATTTACAGATTCAGTCCTTCCGGTGTATCACAGTTATTCCTTACTGTGGTTGTGCTAATATCTTTTTCCACCTATTCAGTTTTTGGATTTGTCTATTGTTTTTGAAAAAGTTTGGCCCTTGTAGTGTCGCTACTTCAGCGTCCAGATTGTTCCACATTTAAAATGCACTTTTCGCACACAGTTTTTACATTGTGCGTGTGAAAAGTCCATTACAAGCACTTTCGCTTTTACGTTGTGTAGCACACATGGTACATCCCTTGCAATAAAAGTCTTTCTATTTCGGTAGGATTCATGTAGCCAGTGTCCTCTCATGTAGAAAGTTCGACCAATTGCTCACCTGTACTATCCAGTTCAGTATATTTTACAGTCATAGCTGCTCTCAACACCTATTCATTGTCTAGTGTTTACTTCGCTTTTCCGACAACAGGATCCAAGCACATTACTTCCAAGTATCTAACTTGTGAAGGTTTTATACCATCCATCGTGACAGAAGTTTAAAATCAATACTGATGTTTGACTATTCTGTCATTAGGGTTATTCTAAAATTATTTGTTATGGGTTTACGATTTGCAGGCGCACATAAGTCACATAGGGACCACGCAAATTGCCTACATTTCCTTACTTACATTGTGATTTTATGAAATTTACAATAAGTAAGTGCACTGTCCTCATTAGTAATTTACTTTTTGTTGCCATTGTTTACATGCTCTCTCACGTACTGATGCAGGCATCCTGCTTTCATACCCAGACACATAAATGCACATATACATAAACATTTAGACACATATTTCCAATACACACACAAGAAAGATACAAATATTATCCTAAAAATAATTAAATAACATTACACTACTGTAACTACTTTAGGGGTTGTTAACACTCGATTCTTCCATCGTATCCTTTGCCGTTTTCCAGCAGGTTGAGAATGGAGGAATCGGTAAGGAAGAAATCTCTCAGCTTGAAAGTATGCCAAATAGCATGACACACGGGAAAGTCAGTGATTATTTGTAGTCTGACTGTTCAACACAAAAACTACGAAGTGTTTCTCTTAAGTTTTCTTTCTCGTAGTGAAACCTCTGTGGTCGAGCGAGAGCTGACGGCTGTTCTTCACGCAGCGCCGATGTTCTACGTCACCGGCTTACATCTACACCGGGGCGAAAGACACCTACTTACCGATTCAGCTAGAGCCGTGCCAAATCTCCTGCGGTTATTATTATTAATAATGAAACAAAATTGAAGTTAAAAATACTGTAGCGTTGATATTAATGTTGTTATCAGTTACGTTCTGGCAGCTGTCCAGTCCACATATATATTATAAATTACCGAAATTTGACGAATACACTGCATTATTTTATACTTTGTGCTGAAAGAAACTTGAAGTGTTTGTGACTTTTTCTGGAAGTAAATGTACGAGAACGTGTTACAAATTTAATAACTAACATACTTGATCAGGAAGCATTAGAAGATCTGAAAAAGGAAATGATATGGCTTCATCTAGATAAAGTATGGGGTAGTAAAGTACAACGGAAACAAGGCATAGTCAGGTTCGTATATGGTGACATAAACAGCAGCAGTAAATGATATAGGGCACAGAGTGACTTACTGCGAACAGTACAGAGATAGATTTGTTCTCATCAGAATCGACAGCAATAGTTTACATACATATGCTAACGTCGCAAACGGAAGAGTAAGAGATAATTCAAAAAAATGTTCAAATGTGTGTGAAATCTGATGGGACTTAACTGCTTAGGTCATCAGTCCCTAAGCTTACACACTACTTAAACTTAATTATCCTAAGGACAAACACACACACCCATGCCCGAGGGAGGACTCGAACCTCCGCCGGGACCAGCCGCACAGTCCATGACTGCAGCGCCTGAGCCCGCTCGGCTAATCTCGCGTGGCGAAGAGATAGTGTAAATACTGGGAGATGAAAATGTAATAGTTAGTCATGGGAGACTGGGATATGGTTGTAGTGAAAGAAATAGAAGAAGGAGTACACGGAAGAATACGGTCGTGGTAGTCGTAATGAGAGAGGAGAAAGATTAAGTAAGTTCTCCATTGAATTTCAGCTAGTAATACGAATACTCTTTTCAAAAAACACAAGAGGCGGACGTACACTTTCGAAAGGGCAGGAGATACAGGAAGATTTCAGTTACATTAAATTGTGATCAGGCCGATATTCCGATATCGGATATTGGGCTGTAAGGCCTACCAAGAAGCTGATATAGACTCAGATCATAATTTACTAATTATGAAGAGTAGTTTGAAGTTCAAGAGATCAGTCAAGAAGAATCACAGCGTAATGTAGTGGGATATAGAACTATTACGGTATGGAGACATACGCATGGAGTTGTCTGAGGCTATAGATAGCGCGATAATGAGTAGCTCAGTAGGTAGTTCAATTGAAGAGGAATGGACATCTCTAAAGAGGCAATCACAGAATTTGGAAAGGAAAACACAGGCACAAAAAGGTTATCTGCGAGGAAACAACGTGTAACAGAGGAAATACACTCCTGGAAATGGAAAAAAGAACACATTGACACCGGTGTGTCAGACCCACCATACTTGCTCCGGACACTGCGAGAGGGCTGTACAAGCAATGATCACACGCACGGCACAGCGGACACACCAGGAACCGCGGTGTTGGCCGTCGAATGGCGCTAGCTGCGCAGCATTTGTGCACCGCCACCGTCAGTGTCAGCCAGTTTGCCGTGGCATACGGAGCTCCATCGCAGTCTTTAACACTGGTAGCATGCCGCGACACCGTGGACGTGAACCGTATGTGCAGTTGACGGACTTTGAGCGAGGGCGTATAGTGGGCATGCGGAAGGCCGGGTGGACGTACTGCCGAATTGCTCAACACGTGGGGCGTGAGGTCTCCACAGTACATCGATGTTGTCGCCAGTGGTCTGCGGAAGGTGCACGTGCCCGTCGACCTGGGACCGGACCGCAGCGACGCACGGATGCACGCCAAGACCGTAGGATCCTACGCAGTGCCGTAGGGGACCGCACCGCCACTTCCCAGCAAATTAGGGACACTGTTGCTCCTGGGGTATCGGCGAGGACCATTCGCAACCGTCTCCATGAAGCTGGGCTACGGTCCCGCACACCGTTAGGCCGTCTTCCGCTCACGCCCCAACATCGTGCAGCCCGCCTGCAGTGGTGTCGCGACAAGCGTGAATGGAGGGACGAATGGAGACGTGTCGTCTTCAGCGATGAGAGTCGCTTCTGCCTTGGTGCCAATGATGGTCGTATGCGTGTTTGGCGCCGTGCAGGTGAGCGCCACAATCAGGACTGCATACGACCGAGGCACACAGGGCCAACACCCGGCATCATGGTGTGGGGAGCGATCTCCTACACTGGCCGTACACCACTGGTGATCTTCGAGGGGTCACTGAATAGTGCACGGTACATCCAAACCGTCATCGAACCCATCGTTCTACCATTCCTAGACCGGCAAGGGAACTTGCTGTTCCAACAGGACAATGCACGTCCGCATGTATCCCGTGCCACCCAACGTGCTCTAGAAGGTGTAAGTCAACTACCCTGGCCAGCAAGATCTCCGGATCTGTCCCCCATTGAGCATGTTTGGGGCTGGATGAAGCGTCGTCTCACGCGGTCTGCACGTCCAGCACGAACGCTGGTCCAACTGAGGCGCCAGGTGGAAATGGCATGGCAAGCCGTTCCACAGGACTACATCCAGCATCTCTACGATCGTCTGCATGGGAGAATAGCAGCCTGCATTGCTGCGAAAGGTGGATGTACACTGTACTAGTGCCGACATTGTGCATGCTCTTTTGCCTGTGTCTATGTGCCTGTGGTTCTGTCAGTGTGATCATGTGATGTATCTGACCCCAGGAATGAGTCAATAAAGTTTACCCTTCCTGGGACAATGAATTCACGGTGTTCTTATTTCAATTTCCAGGAGTGTACTTCAGGCAGTCGGCGAAAGATGGAAGCGCAAAAATGTTCAGGGAAATTCAGGAATACAGGGATACCAGTCACTTCAGAACGAAAAAAGAAATGAAGTTTATTTCAGTCAAGGCGAAATTTATGCATAAAAATGTGGGAAATCAAAAAAGAAATGAAGAAGGACTGACAAAACAACCTTCTATAAAATTAAAGCTAGGGCGATAACACTAGGCGTGCATTTTTAAACGCAGAGCAGACAGATGGAAAGATTGTACTTAAGGCCTCTGTGAGAACTCGTCTGATGAGGAAACAGAAGAAGAATCAGGAGTTGACAGGGATTCGATAGGGGATCCGAATTACATTTCATCGGAATTTCTTAAATCGTTGGGGAAGTGCAATAAAACGATTTTTCACGTTGCTGCATGAAGTATACGAGCACTTCCGGAAATATATAGTCCACCAGATCCGAAGATTGCAAGAGGCGATAAGAGCGAGAATTATCCCACAATCAGCTTGACAGCACATGCAGCCAATTCTGACGAGAATAACACTTAGACGAACGGAAAGGACAAGTGATTGTTGGCTTTGGATAAGGTGAAAGCACCAGAGAGGGAATTTTCACATTGTACTTGTTAATGGACCTAGAAAAAGCGTTCAGCGGTGTGGGATGGTGCAAGATGTTCGAAACTCTGAGATAAATAGGGGTTAGCTATGGAGAAAGAGGGGTGGCATAGAATATGTACAAGAATGAAAAATACGCAGATGATATTAATAGTGGGAGACCAAGAACGAAGTGATCAGATTAAAATCGGTGTAAGTGAGGGTTGTAGTTTTTCGTCCCTAGTGTTCAATCCTTATGTGTCGGAAATAAAAGAATGGCTCAAGAATGGTATTAAAATTCAAGGTGAAAGGTTTTCACTGATAATTTTCGTTGAAGACAACGAATCCCAAGTGAAAGGGAAGAATAATTACAAGATCACTTGAACCAAATAGTCTGATCAGTTCACAATATGAGATGAGAGTAAATCGAAGAAAAACGGAAGTAATGAGAAGCAGCAGATATGAGAACAGATAGAAGCGTAACATAGAAGCAGCAGATATGAGAACAGATAGAAGCGTAACATCAGAATTGGTGATCACGAAGCAGATGAAGTTAAAGAATTCATCGACCTAGGCAACAAAATAATGCATGACGGACGCAGCAAAGAGGACAGAAGAAGCAATCTAGCACTGGAGCAAAGACTATTTCTGGCCATGAAAAGTCTACTATCGTCAAACATAGGTATTACATTAGAGTTGAAATTTCTGTAAATGTACGTTTTCAGCACATGATTGTATGTTAGTGGAACATGAACCGCGGGAAAACCGGAACAGAAGAAAACTCAAGCATTTGAACGTGATGCTACAGAAGAATCTTGATCCGATACGAAGAGTCAGCGAGGAAAGGAATATACGGAAAACAATGACAAGAACGATTGACAGGTTGATAGGGCATCCCCTAATATATAACGGAATAGCTTAAGTGGAATACATCCAGCAAATAACTAAAGACGTAGTATGCAAGTGCTACTCTGTGACACAAAGGTTTGCACAGGAGAAGAATCCGTGATGGACCGTATCCGACAAGTAAGAATACTTATGACTGAAAAAAAAGGCTAGTATTGAGGATTGTAATCAAAATGACGGTATCCTTTGGTCTGAAACAGATCCACAGAATATATTTTAAGCTGAGCAATAAGCGTTTTTAAGGAACAGTGTAACGTTGTATTGGACACTAAATAAAGACTTATTTATACGTAACAGAAAGCCCCATAGAGTGGAAAGCAATTAAATTTGACTGGACTGACTGACTTTCCTTCTCCCCCTGAAATTTTTACGCATATGCTATAGGATATTTATCACTATTAATTTGCGAAATATTTAGGCAAACTGAGTTATTTTATTAAATGGACCATATATAAGCACATGGGAATGTCTGCAACATGCTAGCACATGATAAACCATAAATCCGCGTTAAAACTAAGACTTACGAGTGCATGTGGCATCTTTGGCCGGTTGTCTTTTGGGTAGTCCTGCCGTCTGGTGCAAGTATTTTTTATTTGACACCAGTTGCGTGAAGTGTGCGTCGATGATGACAAAATGATGCTGAGGACGAACACATACAAGTGGAGAAAATCGCCTACGCCACCGGAAACCGAAGCCAGGGCCCTATGTTCGAGAATCAGCAATGTTAACTACATGACCTCGAACTGCCACCAAAAATTAGTGCCAATATTCAGTAAATGGCTTTGAAAAGCAGAAATGAGTAACAATAAAATCAAGTGAATTATCTACACCTCCCTCAAGTGGAACAAACAGTGGGCACAAGCCACATGGGAATCACAATACACGTGAGACTCGAGATCCTGACAAACACAGATATTAAGTTTCGTACGCGATTTAAGCGCAGGCGTAGAACAATCTGTAATATACCGTACGTGAGCGTCTGTTCACATTCGCAATTCATCACAAGCGTAACTCACGGAACGACTGTAAAACGAACCGAGCGATACGAATATTGTAGGAATTAAATTACTCGGAACCTTGATTCTTAACATCCACTGCGAATAACGAAAACGATCTCGCGAAGTCTCCAGACTGATTCGGTCGCCCCTGAAGTGCTACAACTATCCACAACTTACACACAAGCATGGTCCCATTAAGTCTCAGCTACCTGAATGCGAGTGGCTGAGAGAGAGTGAAACTCATCGGAGGTAAACACGCTACTTTGCACATTCTCAGAGAGACATAGCTCAGTGACTCTATACTGCCTAGCAATACTAACTACGCAACGTCTTTGCGAAAAGTTACCAAAGACCAGTTCGCGACTTAAAGAAAAGAAACCCATAGAAATAATTTAAAGTGCCATATAACCTGTAACTTTCACAATATACATTTCCCAAAACTTCGCCAAATGCTACAGTATTCCTCATTACGAAACTGTGATTTCTAAAGCTACAACTATAGTAATAAAGACAGTGTTATAAGTCCAGGACTGTTTCTGCTGTTTACGCTGGAGGCAATAAAGCTTATCATCTGTCTTCGTATCTGTGGATTCTACGCCACACTAGTGCAGTGGCTATATTTAACTACCGTTCGCCTAGGTAAACCTGACCACTTCGCATCCTATCTCTACGGCATCATCTCCATCCCAGATGATCCCCACTTTTATTCCTCCTAGTTCCCTACCATCCATGACCGCATGAACACCGCTGTCTCACTCCTGGCTACTGGCTTCCAATAACTGGACAATATACCACAAACAGAATCAAATACTCCAATCACAGCGCTTGACAAAAAACAATCACTCCACAAAAGTCTCAACACATCACATGGTCACAACAGCATTACCCACTGACACCTCAAACAACGCCCCCTCTCCATTGTAGTCACCCTTGCAGCGGTATGCGTCACAACCCTCCACAGATTACCATCCTCAACTGTAGAAAACTTCAAATATTCAACTTTTCCCCAAACATCACAAATTACCTGCTGATACCACATCCTACCGCCATATTTGCTTCACATCCATGTTTAGCAAGGCTTTCGAATCCATCCTCTCCTGACACATCCATCAACACTTGAACCAACACCACCTCTTTCCCATCAACCATTGTGGCTTCCATCCTAATTTCTCCCCTGGTAGAAAGCTCCAGCACTTCATCCACCTCCTAGCCGACTAGCTAAAATCCAGTAAGTCCTGTATTTTTTTGCCTCTTGACCTAGGAAAAGTCTACGACATTCCGGTCTCCCCTTAGTCTCCAGACATACGGTTTCCCAGTTAACTAAGCCCGCCTTATGGCAGCCTTCCTATCTAGGAGCCCGTGCGAGTATGTCGTTATCAACAACATCAGTTCCCGTACCTTCCATCCCACTGCAGGAGTGCCCCGAAGCTACGTGCTCTGCCCTCACCTTTATATCTTCTATACAACTGATATTCCAAAATCATCTTCTCACGTAAACAAGTACTATCTGTTATGGAATAAACCTAGGTAGCTTGGCAGTTTCACCGGATAATTGTCTGTATGTGCTGTTGGAGGACTTATCCTGGAAATGAATAGTCAGAAGTTTCTTTTTAAGTTGTAAATTGTACGTTTACCGATCATTAATCACATTTCTAGAGTCCTAACGTAATGGGCATGTCTTTTGTAGTCTCAAATAATGTTTACACATAGCCAGTTAGTATAGATGTATGTGGAGCGTAATAGTCGTTATTTCTGCAAAAAGCAAAACTTTACACAGTGCAGATGAAGCAACATTATTTTGATTCACAGGCAAGTAAGTAGAAAAAAGTCACAGAACCGTTGTTAGTCACAATTACTGTTCAAATAACCCAAAACACACATTCTGATTATTACCCATTACTATAAAACACGATTTCTCGGCCCTCTTAACAAGAATGGAGATGCAACTCAAAAGGTTCCCAAGGATGGGCTACATAACAGACTAGCTATACCCCCGAAGGCTAAGAGCGAAACGAAATGAATAAGAATAGACTGAAACTGAAATGAATGACAAGAATCGCAGACTATGAACGAACTAGAGCAAGACTAACGAGAAACTGCTTGAGCTTTGGCCTTATAGAGACTCGTTAAAGGACGTTACTTATGATTATTAATTGTATAGTCCAGAATGCTTATCAGGTGATTTCTGCTGGTGCTTTAATCGTTGTATCTCGTTTGTATATTATTTCCCATGAGCTGCGTCCATTAAAGAGTGCGGTACTAATTTACGCCTGCAAAACGGATATCATGGGATTATGAGCATGAGATCCGTCTTGTATGTTAAAATTTTGTTATTGAAAATTAAGTAATTTTTAATTAAGGATCCTTGTTCACTAATATGGGTTCCAATATATTGAGAAGAAATAGGCAGTGAAAATTATATCAACTAATTCTGGATATTTGCAGTGCTTTGGTAAAAATTGGCACTGAAGTTTAAAACAAGGTCAGATATTTAATTAATAACATCTTTTAAAATAATTAAGTTTGAGGTAATGTAAATACATTATTGAAGATGGGAAAGTCGTTCTTTAATTGGTTGTGGTTTTTATTTCTCAGCTTAATTATTAGTTCATAAGATTTTATGTACGAAAATTAATAGCTGCAAAGACTTTCGATGGCCGGCCACAGTGGCCGAGTGGTTCTAGGTGCTACAGTCTGGAACCGCGCCACCGCTACAGTCGCAGGTTCGAATCCTGCCTCGGGCATGGATGTGCGTGATGTCCTTATGCTTGGTAGGTTTAAGTAGTTCTAAGTTCTAGGGGACTGATGACCTCAGAAGTAAAGTCCCATAGTGCTCGGAGCCATTTGAACCATTTGACTTTTGATGGGAAACATTTTTGACAAAATTAATTTGCTCACTGCAGTCTGCATTATCAACCAAATGATCTGAATAATTAAGTTTTTTTTCTTGGGGGGGGGGGGGGGCGGGGATTAGTTTCTACAGTCTCGGTAATTTGCAGTACATGTGTTTAACGTAGGAACCTAAACATCGGAATTTTCAAAAGAAAAATAGCGAAAATTTTCTATAGACAGTGATACACGAAACAGCAGTGGAAACAAAGCAGTATGGTGGAACTCAGCCTACTTTTTTACAGCATCACTTCCATATGGAGTCATGCAGATGGATTGTATGAAATAGAAGCCTGAGTAAATCCATGGTAAAAGATAGCACAGATGACTGTACATAATCAATAAATGTAAGTTTATTGATCCCCATTGCTACTAAAATTAGTATTTCTGCTCTGGAGATCCTGCTCATCTTAGTTCGAAATGACATTATATCCAAGAATAAATTATTCAAAAGTCAGTACATTTTTTTTCTATACACAAGCAAGGATTTTCTGTAATACCAAGCCTAAAAAAATATTTTTTTTAATTTTTTATGTAACCATTACACAGTATTCCATGATATATGTGTGTGGTATTCACAGTCCTAAATTTACTGCATTGAAACACTTCACAGTTCAGTCCATGGCAACAGAAGAATGTCATCATCACATGAAGTATATACACATTTTCCTGATAAGTACCTTAATCTAAACTTACTATGTTTACAGAACAGAGTCCCATTGTAATACAGACATAGATAACGAGAATTCAAAAAGAATCTGCATGCTTAATGGAAGGAATTGAAACTTTCTCTTTAGACATACTTCAATTCAGGTTCAATAATCTTTTTTTTCAGTTGAAGGTATTAATCATTTCTTGCAATTGTCTACAAACTGGTCATCTCTTTATTATTCTTGCAAGTTTTAAGGGTTCCACACTATCGTATTGTATTTAATTTCTAAATTTCAATTTGTGGTATAAGATAGTACCCCTTTGTTATGCTTAGTACTTACCAAATTTTCACTCCACAGGTGTGTCCATGATAACATATATTAAATTCATTTTATTAGTCATTCTTTATTTTTATTTTTACAGCAATTTCTTACCAGAACATCACATGGCAAAAGTTCAATATTACGTATTCCTAAACAAGAGAGTAAATGGAATCATAATTTCATATTTTAAAGAATTTGTTCACGATGTAGTGATAGTAATTGCTTCTAACTTCAAGTTTTTAAATTCAAGAGACTTTTACAGTTCTTCCATACCTTATTCATAATATGTGACATGTTACAAGTTTACTTGCAACTCATTTAGTCGGTGCAAGACACAAAAATCTTACTGTACACTTGATATACAAAAGCATAATAGTGTGACAATAATCATAAGTACATGAGAATATAAATAGAGTGTTGAGCTGTTATACTATTGTGTTCCTTGCTCTTTACTTCTCTTATACCAATACCTCCAATGGACACCTAATGCACGATTACATACATGCACAATAATTACCATACATGCATTAGAAAATAATTGGAGTCCTTCCCTGTCATCACTAAACTGTTCATTTGCTCTAAATTTCTCCTATACCAACTCAGAAATGGTTACTTAATATACACATAGATGCATGCACAACAATCATCATTAATACACAAGAAATAACTGGAGTCTTACCCAGTTAAAACCGATGTACATACTTCACATATGACACTAATCATAAGATAATCAAAGATATTTATTGTGTGGTTGGAGATATCAGTTAGTAGGATGTATCATACAGATCAGATGAAAGCTACCACTGAGAAAAACACTTTCAGAACAAAGCATCTTTCAAATTTTACTATCTTAGTTACTTTAATCAGTGGGTTTACCTTACCTTAAAGTCAGTTACATCAGATTCACTTTTATAACTCGTCTCTGTTCAAAAATGCTAGTACAGGATATTGTTACTAAACACTAACATAGTAAAGAGAGACAAGGATGCTAATATTTACAAAAAAAAATTACTTAACACCGGTTATAACTCCATTATATGTTATATATTGATTACTTCATTTTAATTCTTAAATTTGTTATTGTATAAGTGCCAAAAGGTTCAATATCTTCACATTAATGCTATAAACTTTATAGAAGAAACACAATTGTTTTCTGTGAACTATACACATACTATGTACTACTGTACTTATTCAGCTCTTGGTTGTGCCATTAACATATTTCTTTCCTTAGCTTCATTTTACCATACACGATCAACTGAAGTGCATTCATTATAAAAGAATTAACTACAACAAAGACACGCTTCCTAACATATTACCACTATCTCAGTTTCTTTCCCAATTTTTCTCATGATTTGTCGATGTCATATTTTTAATATCATTATCATCAAAATCTAAATTGTTATTAGCATTCATTAACCCACTACTTTGCTTTCATTAATGATCAAATTACTTTAAAAGAAAAACATTACACTGTTACTATTTAAAAATACCATTGCTAAATAAACAAACTTCATTACTGCATAACTCATGATCTATCTCTACTTCATAGTACTCACCACTGAAAGACAAACCATAATTGATGAAAAACTATGGAAAAAACATATATATCAACAAATAACTACATTTCATTTTAGACAGCACACTTATAACTCCAACAACAGTTACATAAACTTAGAACTGGCACTAAATCACTCACAGGACTTACAACTCACTGCAACCACTGCTGATTGCAAAGGAAAGGGCTTTCAGGATCTTGTAAGTAATTGCTTTTCAATTATATTTTTTATTTTTAATTAATACCTTCAAAATTTTATAGGAAATATTTCTGGAATGTACAATTTTGTTACCTTATCGCACTCAGAATTTTAAGCAATACCATATTTTCAAAAATCAGAATCAAAATTTTCAACACAGTGCAATATTACAGGCTCCTATTTCTTATAATAATAATTCAAACATCCATTATTACAGTTTATGGTATGCAAAATTAAATTCATCAACATATTTAGATAATGAGAGTAAAAAACATATGATTGCATTTTCTTATCAACTAGACAGCATAGCAGAAGGAGAAGAGTACGAGGAAAAGGAGAATGGCATCTCCCAGCTGGGGAGACACGAATATCTAGTTGGTTTTTTAATAAAACTGCAATAAATTCCCTACCTGCTGATAGGGTCATGATTATCATACAAACATACACAACTTCACCCAGCCCAATACATCACATCATACATACACAAGGCATACAGAAACTGGTTTCACCATCATCTTCAAGACGCTACGACATACATAAATGTGAACAATACATTGAACCAGTCAAATTCGTATCGAGGGGCGCTTTCCATCCCGCACAGAGGAAGGAAGGCATTGACAGATACATAGAGCTTGAATCAATAAACGCCAAAAAAATCAGACAAAAAACCAATACAATGCACATACTTATAAAAGCAGACAAATTGCTTGACGAGAGATGCCAGGGAGACACATGTGACATTTGCATCTCAGCGTGTATCTAGAAAGAACCACGACCCTAAACATCAAGAAAGACACCACAACACATACAGTCAGCCCAATACAAATCACCAGGTGAGGTGGCGCAGTGGTAAGCAAACTGGACTCGCTTTCGGGAGGAAGACGTTTAATCCCACGTCCGGCTATCCTGATTTTGGTCTTCCGTGATTTCGTTAAATCACTTCAGACAAATGCTGGGATAGTTTCTTCGAAAAGGGCATGACCCACTTCCTTCCCCATCCTTCCCTAATCCGATGAGACCAATTACCTCGCTGTGTGGTCTCCTCCCCAAAACAACCGAATCCCAACACAAATAACCGCCATCGCTAACAACACACCAGCAAGCAAAGCTAACATCAGTGAAACACGTGTGAAGGCAAACAGTGTTGAAGAAGAACGTGACAAAATGTAGTGTAACCGTGTGATGTCTCATAGACATCTTTAAATGTCTTCAAATCAGTGGCAAACTCTAAACCACAATCCATCAAACACCATCGCAGAAACCGTAAGAGAATCACACAGTAGCATACACTCAGAATTCAGCTACCACAACACATGCTAATATGAAGATTGTATCTGTTCTTTGTCACATGTCCGAAAGAACAGGTACCACTGGTAATCTAGCAGCTCTCGAAGAATGAAATTACAATGAAATCAAGACCGTTAGCCGGGACTCAAACCCGGGATCTCCTGCTTACATGGCAGACGCTCTATTTCACTTAGCTACGGAAGACAGAGACGACAGTGTGTCTGTTTCTCCGGTGACTAATCAGACAGATAGAATCATCCAAATGACAGAGAATGCTCTTACATTAGCAGAGTTGCTGGTCGACCTCATGCTCCAGGTCTGACTCCGCAGGTCAGAATCATTCGACTTGGACAAAATATATACAGATCATTTAAGAGCACATAGACGAACATACTTCGATTATACAAAGACAGGCAGTAAATACTTTGTACACATTAAACACATAGACACAAACTTAATACATTGCAGTATAATACAGAAATAAGTACTACAGATAGCGTGGAAATCCTGAAAATAGCACAAGATATGCAGGCAGACATTATGTGCGTACGTGAACCTTACACATGAGCAACTAATATGTCTACAAGCCCACATGCTACAATAATAACAGGCCACAGTAACTGCAAGAATGATATAGCAAATTTAAATAGACCTTATGACGTATTAAGACTGGACTGTTATGCAATCAACATTTAGTTTCCATAGAATTAACCAATGGGAACATTCCCTGGATGACTTTGTCCAAGTACAGCTAATACAGCCATAAATAATAATAATAATAAACTTACACAGACGACGTCAGAGACCTAGAAATGTATGCCAGGAAGCCAGGGGCAAGCACATAGTGATAAGTGCTGACATTAATTCAAGATCCACCCTCTGAAACTTAGACAGAACAGATGGCAAAAGACGAATAATCACCCACCTAATACAAGAAAACCGTAACATGTAATGAACACACTGGGGCCTATACTAAAATACGCAGTATTCAATGGTACGAGCAGTGATACCGACTTAACGGTATCAAATAATGCAGCAATGGAATACGTAACAAACTGGAGTGTACACGACAATATAACCAGTCGTTATCACAGTGTCATAACATACACACTTACACACACTGAGAACTGAACTGCCAAAACACACACTTATTGTTCCACAAAGCAGACTGGAGCAAATTAACCGAAATTATCCAACAACACGATCTAGAAAACGTCAATGGAGGTATCTGTTACAGAGCATACAAATTAACACAGGCAATACAACATGCGCAAGAAACATCAATACCAACGAAAAGAGCACAAAACGCTTACCAATACCACGAACCAACGATTTCAAGAGACTCAAGAAAGATGCCACATGAAAACGAAAATTATATGAAATGGCGATGAAAGACACAGACGCGTAAGACCTGTGGCAAATAGACATACACACTGACTATAGAAAATGAGTAAACAACAATAGGAACAAACGGAGTAAAATACGTGGGGAAATGATAAAATGATACTGACGGAGGAAAAGCACAGTACATCTGGCAACGATAAGGCAGAACGCGGAGTTTCTGCTGTATAAACTGCCCCATGACGACGTCATCGATACACACACACAACATCACACAACACTAAAAGAAGACCTACATACACATACAACGTTACTGACCGATGCCTTCCAGCTGGGAAGAGCACCTACAGCACGAAAAACCTCCAAAACCGTCATTATTAACAAATCAGCATAGAGGTATCCTTCAGATCCAAAGACCTATAGACCAATATGGCTAATAAACACTCTCTCAAAAATTCAGGAGAAAATAATCTATAATCTATTGTAAATCCGCAGAGCCTCCGAGGGAATAGGCGAAAACTACTTTGGTTTCAGAGCCGACAAATCCGTAGATGATGCCATCAACCATGCCCTACACAAAGTTAATGTTACAATATAGAAATACGCCACGGAGATAATAATTGACAATGTCGGGGGCTTTTGATAACCTCTAGTGGTCCGCCATTTTTCAAAGCTTAAGGCGTCTGGAGGTACTGAAATTACTGTACAGCAGTTCCCGGACTACTATAAAGACCGAGTAGTCGAACGTGAATAGTCGAATGGGAGATGGATAGCTGGAAAACAAAAGAATGACCAAAGGCTATCCAGAAAAGTCTATCTGCGACCCCAACTTCTGTGCCTTAATAGACGAACCCCTCCCACGACTTCTACTTGAGGATAACAGATCACTGTCGCCTACTCAGATGACCTTTTAACTGTAGTAGCAGCATACAACAGAATCCAGCTAGAAGAGAAAGCCAGCAGAATACTACACACTAAAAAAATACTACACAATGGTATGGCAACTCAGGATAGCCAAAAACAATACAACATACACATTACTGGGGTCGCTCCAAAAGAGACCAGTTAAGGTAGGGTGCACAAACATCGGACGAGCATGGGCGTGTGTGTTTGTCCTTAGGATAATTTAGGTTATGTAATGTGTAAGCTTAGGGACTGACTTAGCAGTCAAGTCCCATAATATTTCTCACACATTTGAACATTTTTTAACAAAGAGCATTTCAAAAAACAACACACGTAGAGCGTGACAGCGAAACCCAAATTGACAGCGAAAACAGTATCACTGAAGAAGAACTGCAGGAGGAGTAAGCTGAGATGTGACCGGAAGTAACACACCTAGAAATTTATTAATCAGACATAATATGCCAAAATGCACTGGCAAATCGTACATACCATTTAAACAATGGTTAAGGATAGCGAGTATTAGAGTGTAAAGTACTGGCAGTCTAGTCAACAAAGCACACAATGTTGTTCACAGTTGAGTACCTAATGTTAATGCATAGGATTAGTATTACCATTTCTCTACCACTAACTACAAACTATATTTTTGTGGCTGGCGGTCGACAGCTCGAAAAAACCATTCCGAGGTATTCACCAAAAATCGCAATCAGTGATGGACCTCATAAATTTCTCCTCTGTTTTATCATCTGTTTACATTCTTCTTAAAGCAAAAAAATTGTATTCATATTTCAACCTTAATTTATTGTTATTTTAAAAATGTGTTATTCTTTAACAAATGTTACGAATAAAAACAAAACAAAAAGAGTACAAAACAGATAGCAAAGGACAACTGTAATGTCTACAACTTATTTAAAATATCGGGTAACAGGTCTTTAAATGGGTTAGATAAATAAATAATGCACAATTGTCACCCATCGTGAAGGAAATCTGCGACTGGGACTGAAAGGTTAAAAATAATACGCCCAGCTACCGCTCGAGGTCTCCCGACGCTCACTGCTTTGCGTTTCATTCCTTCATTCTTTCTTTACTACTTAACATACCACGTACACTTCCATGTTTAATGAAGAAAATATTTATTATGTAAAATGAATGGATGAAAATGGGGAAGAAATGGCTTTAAATATTTTTGTTATTTACTCTTTCAGTACGAACTTTGTTGTAGAACCCTTTTTTTTACGTGTGGTAATAAAAATTTATTTAGACAGAATTAAGCACATTTAAAATTACATGAACCTTAGCAACCCTCTCATGCTGATAAATTCAAACTAACTGATTAATAACATTTATGACTTTGAAAATTATTTAAATTAATTCTTTTACGTATTTCGGCCTTGGCACACATTTTCTAAATGCAGTGGGTTTTTAAATATTTACTGAATTCTTTCCCGGCGTTAGCTATGGAACACAAGACCGTCTCTGTTAGCATAAAATGGTTAAATATCACCAAGCCGACCTGAACGTTTAATCATCATTGACAAAACACTCTTCACTATACGTTTAAGTTATTTGCTTTAGAAATTGAAAGAACCAACAGATTAACAACTTCAACGTTAATTATCCGCCTATGAATGCACAAATGTAAAACCAGTAATAAATTCAGTCAGCTTCAGGATCGCTGTAAAAGAAAAATATTTCGTAATACACTGCTAACTTTACCTGCTCCCGATTTACGGGTTTGGTTAATTTTATAGCGGAATAATTTTTTAAATGTGCCGCCCCTGCAAATCGTTCGGTCGCGGCACAGCCCAGCAACACCAACGACAATCGCTGAAAAGTGCTGAAAATTCTTTAAAGAAATATTATAGATGACATGGGCAAGCTAATTTACATTACTAATACACAATTTTGATAAATAATAATGTTTTTAGACCACAACAATAATTAAAATTACACACCTTTATAATTTCTCCTCTAATAGCGGCTAAAGATAGATACAGACAAAGAAGGCTACTCATGCATATAATGCTACGTCACAGGTTCCTCTCTCTCTCTCTCAGCTCTCGAGGAAGTCGACAAATAATGCACATTATGTAGTGCTATTTACACTATTGCTGATTATTGATATCTCTTTGTAATCTT